>NC_140972.1:99070159-99185159 GCF_056783735.1 Eptatretus burgeri
CAAACACAAAAAAGACACAAACAATCACACACACACAAACACACAAACAAAAACACACAAACAAACACGCACACACAAACAAAAACACACACAAACAAAAATACAGACAAGCACAGACAAAAACACAGACAAACACACACACAAACACACGCAAACAAACACACACACAAACAAACACACAAACACAAACACACAGAAACACACACACACAAACACACACACACAAATACAAAACAAACACACACAGAAACACACAAACACACACACATACAAACCCACACACAAACAAACACACACACAAACAAACACACACACAAACAAAAACACACAGAAACACACAAACAAAAACACACACAAACAAAAACACACACAAACAAACACACACAAACAAACATACACACAAGCACAGACAAAACACACAGAAACACACACACAAACACACGCAAACAAACACACACACAAACAAACACACAAACACAAACACACAGAAACACACACACACAAACACACACACAAATACACGCAAACAAACACACACAGAAACACACAAACACACACACATACAAACCCACACACAAACACAAACACGCACAAGCAAACACACACACAAACACACAAACAAAAACACACAGAAACACACAAACAAAAACACACACAAACAAAAACACACACAAACAAACACACACAAACAAACACTCACAAACACACACAAACAAACACACACACATAAACACACAAACAAAAACACACACACAAACAAAAACGCACAGAAACACACACACAAACACACAAACACAAACAAAAACACACACACAAACACACACACTAAAACACACACAAACATACACACACAAACAAACTCAAACAGGCAAAAACACACAGAAACACACACACAATCACCCACACACAAACATAAACACAAACACACAAACAAAACATACACATAAGCACAAACACACAAACAAACACACATAAACACACACACAAACACACACAAACAAAAACACACACACAAACACAAACACACACAAACAAACACACAGAAACACACACAAACACAAACACACACACACACACAAACAAAAACACACAAACAAAAACACACAGAAACACACAAACAAGAAAACACAAACACACAAACAAACACACACACACACACAAACACACAAACAAAAACGCACAGAAACACACCAACACACACACACAAACACACACACACAAACACAAACACACACACAAAAACACACACAAACAAAAACACACAAACAAACACACACACACACAAACACACACAAACAAACACAAACACAGACAAAAACACACACACAAACAAACACACACACAAACAAAAACACAAACACACAAACAAAACTTACACATAAGCACAAACACACATAAACACACACACACACACAAACACACATAAACAAAAACACACACACAAACACAAACACACACAAACACAAACATACACACAAACAAACAAAAACACACACACAAACAAACACACAGACAAAAACGCACAGAAACACACACATAAACACGCACACACACAAACAAAAACACAAACACACACAAACAAACAGACACAAACAAAAACACACACAAACAAAAACACACACAAACACACACACACAAAAAACACACACACAAACACACACACAAACAAAAACACACACAAAGAAACACACACAAACAAACACACACACACAAACACACATACACAAACACACAAACAAAAACTCACACTCTCAACCACACAAACAAAAACACAGACACAAACACACACAAAGAAACACACACAAAGAAACACACACACAAAGAAACACACACACACAAACACAGACAAAAACACACAGAAACACAAACACACAGACACACACAAACAAAAACATAAACACACACAAACAAAAGCACACACACAAGCACAAACACACAAACAAAAACACACACAACACACACACAAACAAACACACACACAAACACACACACAAACACAAACACACACACAAACAAAAACACACACAAACAAACACACACACACACAAACACACATACACAAACACACAAACAAAAACACACTCAAACACACAAACAAAAACACAGACACAAACACACACACACAAAGAAACACACACACACAAACACAGACAAAAACACACAGAAACACAAACACACACAAACAAAAACATAAACACACACAAACACACAAACAAAAGCACACACACAAGCACAAACACACAAACAAAAACACACAAACACACACACAAACAAACACACACACACACACACACACACACACACACACAAACACACACACACACACACACACACACAAACACACAAACACACACACACACACACACACACACACACACACAAACAAAAACACACACACAAATGGAGGCAATCAACATAGTTGTCAATTTTGTTTGTGTTTTTATTGCCAAGTAACAAACAAGACCCTCTCCTGTGGCGAGGGTAATAAAAATGGCCATCACCACGCCTTGGAGAAGCTCACCCTTTCAGCAAGAGGAAGATTCAGTCTTTGTGATCGCCAACGTCATCACGTTGTTACATCCGTTCCGTTCTCCAAATACGTCATCGCGTTCAAATCCGCCGAGATCTCGCGAGAGTCAGAGTTGGACCCGTGCGGCGGTTTTTGTGAATTCATTGTCTTTTGCTCTTCTTCTTCTTCTTCTTCTTTCTCGTCCTGAAATTGGTGTTTGGGTGTTCCCTGCGCTGTTACAAGTAGTATCCACTACCTGGTGCAGGTATTTCCAGTTTGTTGTGTTTTGCGCCCTCGGTATCCAAGGCAGACATGGCGAGAGCGATCCCACCTTTGAACTGCCTCGTCTTGATGCCGTTTGTCGTGTGCACGTTAAGCCGAGTGTCCTGTCCGCTCGTATTAATTAGTGTCTGATAAATATGGAAGAGTCGGTGAGTTATCAACAGCAACCTGAACAAATTACTAATTCCTGTGGGAATCACTTGAATCCGAACGTCAGACCAGGCAGGCTTGCTGAGAGACCAGAGAGAGCTCGTCCCTGGCGACGCCACAACAACAAAGCGCGAATAACGAGGTTTTTGGAATAAGTAGATTTACATCATTGCTGGAGGAACAAGTTTGGGAAGATCGCCAGAGAGACTGATTTGTTTTCTCATCGAACAAAAACTTTAATTTGAGCTGGTTTGGTGAGGAACACCCTCAGCAGGATGTGTACCCCTCTGTAAGGAACCTGGTTTGGTGAGGAACACCCTCAGCAGGATGTGTACCCCTCTGTAAGGAACCTGGTTTGGTGAGGAACACCCTCAGTAGGATGTCTACCCCTCTGTAAGGAACCTGGTTTGGTGAGGAACACCCTCAGCAGGATGTGTACCCCTCTGTAAGGAACCTGGTTTGGTGAGGAACACCCTCAGTAGGATGTCTACCCCTCTGTAAGGAACCTGGTTTGGTGAGGAACACCCTCAGTAGGATGTGTACCCCTCTGTAATGAACCTGGTTTGGTGAGGAACACCCTCAGCAGGATGTGTACCCCTCTGTAAGGAACCTGGTTTGGTGAGGAACACCCTCAGCAGGATGTGTACCCCTCTGTAAGGAACCTGGTTTGGTGAGGAACACCCTCAGCAAGATGTGTACCCCTCTGTAAGGAACCTGGTTTGGTGAGGAACACCCTCAGCAGGATGTGTACCCCTCTGTAAGGAACCTGGTTTGGTGAGGAACACCCTCAGCAGGATGTGTACCCCTCTGTAATGAACCTGGTTTGGTGAGGAACACCCTCAGCAGGATGTGTACCCCTCTGTAAGGAACCTGGTTTGGTGAGGAACACCCTCAGCAGGATGTGTACCCCTCTGTAATGAACCTGGTTTGGTGAGGAACACCCTCAGCAGGATGTGTACCCCTCTGTAATGAACCTGGTTTGGTGAGGAACACCCTCAGCAGGATGTGTACCCCTTTGTAAGGAACCTGGTTTGGTGAGGAACACCCTCAGCAGGATGTGTACCCCTCTGTAATGAACCTGGTTTGGTGAGGAAAACCCTCAGCAGGATGTGTACCCCTCTGTAAGGAACCTGGTTTGGTGAGGAACACCCTCAGCAGGATGTGTACCCCTCTGTAAGGAACCTGGTTTCGTGAGGAACACCCTCAGCAGGATGTGTACCCCTCTGTAAGGAACCTGGTTTGGTGAGGAACACCCTCAGCAGGATGTGTACCCCTCTGTAATGAACCTGGTTTGGTGAGGAACACCCTCAGCAGGATGTGTACCCCTCTGTAAGGAACCTGGTTTGGTGAGGAACACCCTCAGTAGGATGTGTACCCCTCTGTAATGAACCTGGTTTGGTGAGGAACACCCTCAGCAGGATGTGTACCCCTCTGTAAGGAACCTGGTTTGGTGAGGAACACCCTCAGCAGGATGTGTACCCCTCTGTAAGGAACCTGGTTTGGTGAGGAATACCCTCAGTAGGATGTGTACCCCTCTGTAATGAACCTGGTTTGGTGAGGAACACCCTCAGCAGGATGTGTACACCTCTGTAAGGAACATGGTTTGGTGTTCCTCGGTGAGGAAGAATGGTGTACACCTCCTCACTTGGATGTGTACCCCTCTGTAAGGAACCTGATTTGGTGAGGAACACCCTCAGCAGGATGTGTACCCCTCTGTAATGAACCTGGTTTGGTGAGGAACACCCTCAGCAGGATGTGTACCCCTCTGTAAGGAACCTGGTTTGGTGAGGAACACCCTCAGCAGGATGTGTACCCCTCTGTAATGAACCTGGTTTGGTGAGGAACACCCTCAGCAGGATGTGTACCCCTCTGTAATGAACCTGGTTTGGTGAGGAAAACCCTCAGCAGGATGTGTACCCCTCTGTAAGGGACCCGGTTTGGTGAGGAACACCCTCAGCAGGATGTGTACCCCTCTGTAATGAACCTGGTTTGGTGAGGAACACCCTCAGCAGGATGTGTACCCCTTTGTAAGGAACCTGGTTTGGTGAGGAACACCCTCAGCAGGATGTGTACCCCTCTGTAATGAACCTGGTTTGGTGAGGAAAACCCTCAGCAGGATGTGTACCCCTCTGTAAGGAACCTGGTTTGGTGAGGAACACCCTCAGCAGGATGTGTACCCCTCTGTAAGGAACCTGGTTTCGTGAGGAACACCCTCAGCAGGATGTGTACCCCTCTGTAAGGAACCTGGTTTGGTGAGGAACACCCTCAGCAGGATGTGTACCCCTCTGTAAGAACCTGGTTTCGTGAGGAACACCCTCAGCAGGATGTGTACCCCTCTGTAATGAACCTGGTTTGGTGAGGAACACCCTCAGCAGGATGTGTACCCCTCTGTAAGGAACCTGGTTTGGTGAGGAACACCCTCAGTAGGATGTGTACCCCTCTGTAATGAACCTGGTTTGGTGAGGAACACCCTCAGCAGGATGTGTACCCCTCTGTAAGGAACCTGGTTTGGTGAGGAACACCCTCAGCAGGATGTGTACCCCTCTGTAAGGAACCTGGTTTGGTGAGGAACACCCTCAGTAGGATGTGTACCCCTCTGTAATGAACCTGGTTTGGTGAGGAACACCCTCAGCAGGATGTGTACACCTCTGTAAGGAACATGGTTTGGTGTTCCTCGGTGAGGAAGAATGGTGTACACCTCCTCACTTGGATGTGTACCCCTCTGTAAGGAACCTGATTTGGTGAGGAACACCCTCAGCAGGATGTGTACCCCTCTAACTCTCCAACGATCCTCGTTTGGCGAGGTTCTCCGAAATATCAAATTGATATTCTCTCGAGTTATCAAATCTAATGGTGATACCATACGATCATCATGTTGGTGAAGCACATCCTGATATCTTGGTGGTTGATAACACTTTGTCATTGGTGAGGTTTACTTTCAGGATGCTGTTATGGAAGAGGTTGAAAGGCTCCTACGTCCACTGACAGTTGTACTCGTGCAGCTCGGCTGCTCTTCGAGCCTTGTGAACACTTGTTTCCCTCGAAGGGTCACTCACTAGTTATTCTGAACCACTGAAGACGACACTCACTAGTTATTCTGAACCACTGAAGACGACACTCACTAGTTATTCTGAACCACTGAAGACGACACTCACTAGTTATTCTGAACCACTGAAGACGACACTCACTAGTTATTCTGAACCACTGAAGACGACACTCACTAGTTATTCTGAACCACTGAAGACGACACTCACTAGTTATTCTGAACCACTGAAGACGACACTCACTAGTTATTCTGAACCACTGAAGACGACACTCACTAGCTTCAGACTAAAGAATGTTCCGAATTCTCGAAAAGGTTGACAGCTCAGCTCAAACAACTTCACTTTCACTTCCACCACAAACCTGTGTATTTGCTTCTTGCAAGGTGTCACGACCACCCTTGTAATTTTGTTTTTCGAGCAGGTATTGATCCCATCTTTTAAAACAAAGTGACTTGAGACATCCCCTGACTTGCGCTTCATATATCTAATGGTGTTCCAATTTGGTGAGAATGTCAAGAGCTGTATCGAGTTAAGAAAGGCGAACAGTATACTGTACTGCATGTCACCTAACTTTGATCTAAAATACATGAGATGTCCAGTGAAAGTGCTTGACCTCTTGTTACCTCCACCACCCAAGGTGTACGGGGGTTATATTTTCACACCTTTCTTTCTGTCTGTCTGTTTGTGAGCAGGATATCTTATGGATGGAATTTGGTGAACAGGTGTGCGTGCGTGCGACGAGGACGAATTGATTACATTTTGGTGAACATCCCAATCCGGTTACGAGAGGTTTTTTTTAAATCCTCCAATAATTCGTCGCCATTGAGAGTTCAGGCCAAGAACGGAACGTAGCACGATATTTCAATTCGTTGTGGATTGATTCCGATGATCCTTGGTGGACAGGTTGGGTCGGTGACGATGACTAATTGATTAGATATTGGTTCATGTCCAGATGTCTGGATACAGATCTGCCCTATCAGTGAGATACAAAAGGTAAACTGCTCAACCTGGCGGAGGTGCATATGCGCTTTACCGAGCGATACTTTAGTTTGAGGTTGAGGACATCCTTGCATTTATGACAAGCAGCCTGACCTGGGTGGAAGCCAAACAGACACTTCACCACAATGTAATGGAGTATTGTACTTTAAAATCTTGTTGATAATAATGATGATATTGCATCTTAATCATTGTCTGCTTCAGACAGAGTGGCCAATGCTGTGCCCATACAACCCACCTGGCAGCTCAAAGCTTTTCTACATTCCAATGGATCCAGAAACGTACAAGTCCTCATTTTCTATCTTGGAGAGTAAATGTTATGGTAAGTTACCTGGGGGGAAAAGCTGTGGAAAGGAGTGATATAGCTCCCCCCCCCCCTTACCTTTATGAGGAAGTAATACAAACTTTTTTTATGCTTATGTTGATGAAGTCACCTGAGGCATTATGTGTTTGGGTTGTCCGTACGTACGTACGTTTGTATGCATGTCCGTGCTAATTTTCTCTGTTTTCTCTACAACCGCTTATCTGATTGACACAAACTTTTCACCCTCGGTGCGACCACTCATGTAGAATGTTTTAATGATAATTATGACATCATAGGTCACATGGTGTGGCAGCCATGTTGGAAAAAAGGAAATAAACCAATGTTACCCGCAGGGTGACCCGTATCTTGCCAAAAGGTGACCACGTGTGACTTCTTTAAGGTCACACTGAGGTGAACAGAGCTGCTATCCACCAGGAACGACTCCTTGAGGAATATCTGCCTACGAGAGATTCCGATGAGAATCGTTCTACAGAGTAACCATGAAAAATATGTTTTTGCCTCATAACGTCACCAAATGACGTCATAATGTCTCAAGCTTGACATATCTAGAAAGCACTCATCGAGGTGTTCAATTTGAGGTACGACACGATATGGTTCCTAAAACTTGAAAATTTGACCTTGGGGTCAAATATGTTTGACCTGAGGCGCAAACCATGAAGGTCAAGGCCGATCTCCACCAAAAATTAATCAGCTGAGCGCCAGACCATGAACTATATTCCCATGAAGTTTGAAGACAATCCGATCAAAATTACTCAAAAAATAAGGGTTTCGTCGACTCCCCTGATTTGCGACAAAGTGACCTTGACCTTTGACCTTGACCTTGACCTTCAAAATTTTGTGCACTGAAAGGGACCTCTATAGGCCTCTGATATGCGAAGTTACAAAAATTTCCAATGATAACTGTGCTCTGCAGAATTTTTTTATCTGTGATTACAGACAAAAAATAAAAATAAAAAAAACATACAAGCTGACTAACATATCTTGCAAAAACTTCGTTTTGGCAAGATAAAAACTTTGGACCTCTATCTCTGAAACCACTCTGGAAATTTTTTTTGAAACTTGGACCATGTGAGGTACTCCTCATGGGGAATAAGTGATTTTTTTTTGATGATGTTATGATGTCATAATTGCATCCGTCGTACACTTTATTGAATCGGTTTGAAAAATTTTGAGGGTCATCTCTGGAAAAATTGGGTGTGAGGGGAAATTGGTGATGTCATCGGTCATGTGCTTCGCTAGTCTTTATTAGCTTATCTGGAATTTAAATTCCAGATAAGGTGTTTTCATTGTGCACCATCTGTCTGTTTGTCCGTCTCCTATTTCGACTTTTCTGGTGAAAGCGCTAGGGCGATCCGGCTGAAATTTTGCAGCAGCGTTCCACTCCTGACTGGTAACAGAGATTGCAAAGTTCGTTCTGGTCATATAACTTTAAGGTTAAAATGGCTGATTCCTAATTTTTTTCAAAAATCTTCTCCAGACTCACCAGTCAGAATGCTACCAAATTGTGATTACAACATCAGGCCAGGGTTGGGATGTTAAATTGCAGAGGTCTTTCCGATCGTGTTACCGGAAGTGTCAAAATGGCTGCCTTAATCAATTGTTGGAAAAAATCTTGTAAATTCCTTCAGAATCTTCTTCTCCAGGCTCACCAGTCACAATGCTACCAGATTTGGGTTACAACTTTGGACGCCATGCCGATTACATGACCAGAAGTGTTAAAATGGCCATCGTGTAAATTCATTCAAAAATCTTCTTCTCCAGACCCGCCAGTCAGAATGCTACCAAATTGTGGTGACAGGCCAGGCCCCAATAAGCTCCAAGTTGTCCTATTATATATATATATATATATATATATATATATATATATATATATATAGTAATCCCCCGTTTCTCGCGGGGGTTACGTTCCAAACCTCCCCGCGCTAAGTGAAAATCCGCAATGAATGGACGCCTCCCCCAAAAAATCGACTCATCTGGTCTGGTCGGTTTGGGGTGATTGGGTTTGAGGTGCTGGAGATCGACTCGTCTGGTCTGGTCGGTTTGGCAGTGATTGGGTTTGAGGTGTCGGAGATCGACTCGTCTGGTCTGGTCGGTTCGGCAGTGATTGGGTTTGAGGTGCCGGAGATCGACTAGTCTGGTCTGGTCGGTTTTGAGGTGCTGGGTATGAGCAATGCTCGTCCAACGGCGGCAAACCTTTTTCCTTCCCAAAGCATATATCGAGCACCTTTACCTTAACCTTCTCGTGGAGCATCCCAGGGCCTTCCTCTGGCGCTTCGGTTCCTTGCCAGAAGCCTTATATTAGAAGGTGCAGGGCGTTTGGGCGGCATCGTGGGGCTTGGAGAAAAAAAACGTAGAAAATATTCTAAGTTCACAAGCGAAACTTTGTCTCGTGCGTTGTGTGACTGGTCGTGCACCACGCGTTATAATTTATTGCTTAAATAATTTCTATTTTATATATTATTACCGCGATATACAGGGGGAATCCGCAGAAAAAAATAGTTACGTTCCAAGGGAAAACCCGCGATGAACCGGGGGCGCGATAGGTGAACCGCGATGAAGCGGGGGTTGACTGTATATATATATATATATATATATATATATATATATATATATATGTATATATATATATATATGTTTATGTTTAACGTAAAAGCCTTAAAAAATCATCTTCTCTGAAATTGCTGAACAGATTGTGGTGAACCTTTCAGGTATGATCGCCCATCTTTGAGGAACAAAAAGTTCTCCACCTATGGCATCATAGGTCACATGGTTTGGCAGCCATGTTGGATTTACCCTTAAACTTATAAAAATGCACGACTCAAAAGAAGTCTTGGCGAGGGTCTGCAAGCTCTGATTGCTCTTTTTTATGATATTGATTCTGTGCAGAGGTTGTTAAAGCTCATGCAAGACCAACTTACCACATAGCGTGCAGGTCAAGAATAGTGAAGCAAGCGATAAGGAAGCCCTGAATGGAAATGACATTTTTTATTTATTCACATACCCTGTGTTTTGTTCATTAATCCATTATGTTTTCTATTAGGTTATGTTTTCACCCATGTTTGTCTGCCTCTCTGTCAGCAGGATATCTCAGAAAGTTATGGACAGATTCGGCCAAAACATGGTGGGCAGGTTGGTTGTGTGAAAAGGATGAATTGATTAGAATTTGGTGAATATCCAGATCCAGATCCAGATCTAGTAGATTCTTCACCATTGAGAGATGGGGCTAAAAACGATATTAATCGCACTATCTTTCAAAAAGTTAAGGATGGATTCGAACAAAACTTGGCGGATGAGTTGTATAGGTGACAAGAACAAGCCGATTAGATGTTGGAGGTCCAAATTATCAGTACTGTAGGATATAAAATGTAAAATGTTCAGCCTGCCTGAGGTATGTGCTCTACCAAGTGTCGTTCTCGTTCCTGTCTGTGATGGGAGCGTGATTGCTTGCTGTTGGCATTTGGTAATTGTCCCATGTTTATCAGAATGTAGGGTTTACCTTTAAACCCTTTAAATCCTTATGCGTATTGTTTTCTGTGCTCCAGCATGATGATGTCAGGTGTACAGCCACCTGTTAGACTTGAATGGCTAAGAGAGATTGTGCAGTGTTCACTCCGTGATTTATTTATTTTATTTATTTTTTGGTTAATTTTCATTTAAAACCTTTCCGTGTTTTTGCATTTCCTTCTTACCACAGGTTTGACATGGGGGAGCGAAGGAAAAACGTGTTGGAAATCACTTCCGGTGAAGCAGAGTGACTCCTCAAATGTAGACGAGCAAATCCGACGGCCAGGATCACCACAAACGTCGACATTGGACTCTATTACCAGGCAACACGATAACAAGACCCAGTCCACTGTGAAATGCACCTTTTCAACACAATTGTATGAAGGAGCGAATAAATGCAAAGATTTGTCAAAGTATGATGTTGAACAGAACTTTCCTTCACATTATCTGGGTGCGAACAGAAAAAGACTGGCTTTCTCGCAATCAGACGGTGTTGGTATTCACAATGGTCGAGACGGCAGCAGTTTGTCTGACAAACTCCCCGTCTTGTGCAAATCCACAGAGGTCGAAGGCGGGTCGAAGATTCAAGGCAATGGATATGTGTCACTTACCGAAGTCTGTGGTGTTCTTCGTTCCAATGGTAGTCAATGTAAGCAAGGCTCAATTAGAGAAGGCAAGTCGTGTGCAAATCAAGAGACCGGTTGTAAAGATGTAAACGTACAAAGGCTGGGTACATCACACAGTGTAACTGACTTTATCTGTGTGAGGAATCGGGAAGGTGAAACTACTACAGATGGATACAGGTCAGGAAGCTCCAATGGACGGCATTTCGTGAATATTCCAGGATGCAACCAGCGAGATGAGACATCATATTCGGGTACATCGGGAGATACTGTTCCTATCTCTGTGATAGGTGCAGATCGAGTGGCATACAAGGATGTGATGAAACAATTTGCCTTTGGCAGGAGCATCGTGACCGATGCTGCCGCACAGGATAAAGAGCAACTCGTTGGAACGGGTACTGTGCTGCCATTGAGGGAAAAAATCGAACCAAAAGCACCCGATACAAAACCGATGAATTTGACATTGGAATGCAAGCATCCAGGAGAGATAGTTTGTCACTCTGAGAAAATGATGTGTGCAGAGGTGAAGAACGATCGTGACAGGCGGTTGTTGGAAGCCTTGGATAGAATTTGCAATCTCCTACACGTGTCTCCCATTCGCTCGAATGTCGAACACCGAGGGACGCGAGGAGCGAGGGTTTGCAAGGTGTCGTCCCAGGCCGATTCGTCCATTGCCACGCTCGAGAGCGCAAAACTGGGCAGGTGCCAATATCGTGAAAAAGGTGAAAGGAACGTTCTTCATGGTCAAAGGGAATTGGAGGCCCAACAAACAAACGATGGTTATCCGCCATCTTGTCTGCAGCGGCAACATGATTTCAAGATTTGTGAACCGAGTTCAGAACAGAAAGCTACAGCTCGGAACTTTGGAGAAACGTGTCAAACATATTCATCCTGCAAGGACTTTGGAAATATAACTGGACATCGCTTCGCAAAATCAACGTGGGTAAGTTTGGGGCTAAAAGGGCCACAGCAGGTTCACATTTTCCAATGTTAATTAGATGGGGTCTATTGAAACCTTGTCCACAAGTAGCAGTACAAAAATGGGCCTTTTAGTTTGTTTAATAACTTTATTTTGTACTTGCTTTGTTTTGTTGACATAGGTTTGTTTTGATTCATCATTGTTATTAATAAACTATACAACTTGTATTTCTCCTTGACAAACCTATCCTTCATCAAGGCTGGTTCTGGAGCCATTTTTATTTCAGATGTTCCTGTTACTATCACTGACAAAGCATGAGGAAGGCCTCTCAGAGTGATTCATTCAATCAAAAGCTGTGATCATGAGTTGAATGATCCCTGTAAATTATCCAAAGTTTGAAATTCCATGTAAAGATCATTGTTATAACCTTGGGGAGGCATATTGATGTTTGTTTTGTTTGTTTTGTTTGTTTATCCTCGTGCCGTTAGGTGCATTAAGGCTGCCGAGGCAGTTTCATTGGCAAAGGGTTACAATCCTGTTCCAGCGATGGCTCACCACCTCATCACAAAGGATGTGTGGGATCTTTAACTACCACCAACCAATGCATGCAGACGAGACTCCTGGCTTAACGTCCACCGGAGGGACGGCACTCCTATTGATGAATGGCCCTGCCTGTGAAACACCGGGATGGCAGTTTATAGCCGATTCAGGATTCAAACCCAGGCTAGACAGTTAATGAGTATCATATGGACATTGCCTTTTTTATTATTTAGTTATCTGGTGGGTGACATTCATGATCAGATTTCTCCAAACATCTCAACCTTGCACTGCTTCCTGAAACTCTGGCAGAGACAGCTTGGCTGCAGCCTTTACCCTATCCAGCGCATACATCGTCTGCCTCTGCCTCTTCTTCCATCAATCATACCCAGCATCGTTAACTTCTCCAGACTTTCATTTTCTGCATCCATGATGTTTCCAAAGTATGACAGTTTCTGTTTCAGCGTCAGCGATTTGAATGTACATGGTGGTCTAATTTCTTCAAGCACTGATTTGTTTGTTGTTCTTGCACTCCATCAAAATTTTAACATTTCAAGTCTCAGACACCACATTTCAAAACTGTCAGTCTTCTGTCTCTTTCTTTTTCACTGTCCATGACTCGCATCCATACGTGGAACTGGAAATACCCGAGCATTCACCAGCCTCCCCTTTGTATTGCCACATCTTTGTCTTTCCTGATCCTTATCAATCCTGACATTGCTGTTCTCCCCAATGCCAATGGTCTATTCATTTCTCATCCACATTCACTCTTAGAAACCTGGAACTTTCCACTATTTCCACCTGATTGTCTACAAATCAGAACATATTGTTGCAGGTCCGGGGTGGCGGGATTCTCACCCGACTCTTGGCGCCACCCTCACCACCGCCGTCTCTGGGGTTATAATGCCGGCTGGCTCAGCACAGGCCTAGGGTCACGCGTCTTCAATCGCGATACCAACGTAATCCTTGTACCTTACCAGTTGGGGAAATAGAATCCCGGTTACAGACTGGTTTTGTCGGATGCCGAACGTTTTCTGCCAGTCTGTAACCGTTTTGGTTTTATATGCCAAATGAATGGATCGTTCCTCGACTCGACACAAATTAATCCATAGTGGCAACTTCATACGAACCAACCAGATTTATTGGGGAACATCGGGGAACACGACACAAGCAAAACATTCATGACAATGTTTTTATTAACAATCTTTAACCAGTTCTTAACTAGGGAACTACGGATTACAGGTTTCAAGGGGGTCCCTACTGAGATATTCCTTATACAACACGTGCAGACAAGACAGAGTACTTGGTGAGGTTTCATGGACGAGAGGAAAGTGTCAAAAAGCACGAATGTCGCTCGTAACAAGCGGATGTCCACGGATTCGAGCCCCCAGCTCGAACTCGAACATGCCGCGTGGCAAGACTGCGCTTGCCCTTCTTCTCCGCACAGCACACGGTCACTGCGCGCTCTGACCCCGCGCAAGGTCGACGGCACAAGACCGTCAGATCAACGATGGGCCTCAGCTGATCTCTGTCAAGGTCCAGCATACAAATCCAGGCCTGGCCTGTGCACCAGACAAGGCCCAAATCGAGGTGCCAAGCTCCGCAGGCGGATCTACAAACGTGTTGAGCCGTGAGGTGAGTAAGGACCTTCAGAGGCTCCGTCGTTTCCTCTCTTGCCTTCCCGCCTCGAAGCCCAACTTCTCAACTCCGTCCTCTCAGTTTCTTTCTCTGCAGAATCACCTTTTCTTTCCTTTTCTACGCTCGACTCTCAAAGCCGGCTGCCGTTTCTCTCACGGCAGAATCACCTCCTCATAAGAGTCGATCACCGACTCGACGTGCAGGCAGCCTCTCTTACTGCTAAAAATGCAGACTCGGCACGCTCAGGTTCAGCGTCTCTCCCGGCAGATCCAACACTGTCCCTCCTTCATTCGCTCGCTTCGAAACACGAGCACACCTCGAGAGCGACTGTTTTCCCAAACCGAATCCTTTCTCTCTTTTTACCAGGTCCTCGTTCGCTCGCTGTGAGACACTGGCTCCTCCCCCTTTTCAAAGCCGACAAACTCTTCCCCTCAGTTTCACTTCCTCTTTTTGGCCACAACCTCTCAGCCGACTGGGCGGGGCCTCGTCCGGGATGGGGAGGAAGAAGAGGGAGCTCTCGACACACCACCACTGCATGAACAATAACATGCATCCTACACCGCCCGACACACAAGTAACGTCCATTTTACCAACAACCTCGCTAAACATGCATTTAATGGGGGATCTGAGCTAATCGTATATTTAGCAGCATACGAAGGACCATTTGCGTAACAATATTGATAAGATTTTTATCTTGCCAAAACGAAGTTTTGCAAGATATGTTAGTCAGCTTGTATGTTTTTTATTTTTATTTTTTTTGTTTGTCTGTAATCACGTATAAAAAATTCTGCAGAGCACAGTTATCATTGGAAATTTTTGTAACTTCGCATATCAGAGGCCTATAGGAGGTCCCTTTTAGCGCATAAAATTTTGAAGGTCAAGGTCAAAGAAAAAGGTCACTTTGTCGCAAATCAGGGGAGTCGACGAAACCCTTATTTTTTGAGTAATTTTGATCGGATCGTCTTCGAACTTCATGGGAATATAGTTCATGGTCTGGTGCTCAGCTGATTAATTTTTGGTGGCGATTGGCCTTGACCTTCATGGTTAGCGCCTCAGGTCAAACATATTTGACCCCAAGGTCAAATTTTCAAGTTTTAGGAACCATATCGTGTAGTACCTCAAATTGAACACCTCGATGAGTGCTTTCTAGATTAGATATGTCAAGCTTGAGACATTATGACGTCATTTGGTGACGTAATGAGGCAAAAGCATATTTTTCATGGTTACTCTGTAGAACGATTCTCACCGGAATCTCTCGTAGGCAGATATTCCTCAAGGAGTCGCTCCTGGTGGATAGCAGCTCTGTTCACCTCAGTGTGACCTTAAAGAAGTCACGCGTGGTCACCTTTTGGCAAGATGGTTTTTTTACTTATTTTTGTTGTTGTTAGGTTTAAATAAAGACCAGCTTTTTCATTTTCCTTTTTCACTGATGATAGAAAGTAAATAGGACTTGATGAAACTGCTGCAGACTGTGGTATCATCAGCATACCTTAGGTTGGTGATCATCTTCCTCCAATCCCGACTCCAGCATCTGTCATCCAAGTTTGATTTCCTCATGATGTACTCATTATACAGGTTGAACAAGTAAGGAGAGAGAATGCACACCTGTCTAATCCATTATCCATTTCTAAACCATTCTCTCTCTCTTTCTCCACACTATATTCTTGCTGAAGCGTCTTGTTTAGTGTAGACTTCTTATCACATACAAGCTGGGGTACCTGGTGTTGCCCGGTATTGTTTTAATCCTGTTGGCATTTTGAAGAAATCAAATTAATTTTTATTCTATTTTTTTTTTTTGTGGGGGCCTAAAACGCTTCCCTACAGCCACAAAGCAATGAGGTTTGGGATCATTTAATATTACCTTCTACAAAGCTACAAAGGCTTGGATACAAGAAAGCAATTAAAGAAAAAAATCAATCTTAAAAAAAACAAAACTTTTATTTCCAAAATTTTCTATTTCTTATTTGGGTACCCAGTCAGGACTGGGTAACCTATTGTTTTTCTTCTGTTTATTAGGGTACCCAGTCTAATGGACTGGGTAACCTATTGTTTTTCTTCTGTTTATTATTAGGGTACCCAGTCGATTGGACTGGGTAACCTATTTTTCTTCTGTTTATTAGGGTACCCAGTCTAATGGACTGGGTAACCTATTGTTTTTCTTCTGTTTATTTCCTTATTATTTTTCTTTTTCCGCCGGTAATTTGCAGGCTTTTTCGCTTTAAAAATCATTTTCTCAGGAACGGTAAGTCCGATCGACACAATTTTCACCATAGTATGTATCTTTTTTTTGATGTCATAATTACCAAATAAGTATGCTATCATAGGTCACGTGGTATAGGCGCCATCTTGAAAAAACCGATAAACTTTGGACCTCTGCATCTCTGAATCCGTGCAATGGAAAAAAAATTTGCTTCATACATTTTAATAAACTCCCCATGGGGAACACGGGTGATTTTTCGTGACGGCATCGGTGAAGCGGTATGCCGGTGGAACGCTGCATGGGAAAAATCTGAAATTTCTTGAGCGTCATCGACACAGCAAATCACCATAGAAAAAAATTATTATGATGTCATAGGTGACTTGGTTCGGCAGCCATCTTGTTTTGAAAAAAAAATCAAAAACATCTTCTCCAGAACGGCTGAACAGATTGAGGTGAAACTTTACACCCACATTCCCCATGACATCCTTGTACAAGTTTGCTAATTTATTATTGATAGGTCACATGGTTTGGCGACCATCTTGAATTTACCTTAAAACCTTCAAACATCTACAGAATGGCTGGTCAGAGGAAGGGGAAACTTAACAAACGTATTGCACACTATCGGTGAATACAAGTTTGTTAATTTCTAATTGAGAGGTCACATGGTTTGGCAGCCATGTTGGATTCAAGAATTGTATTAAATAATGTTTTCTCTGGAACCACATCACATATCGAAGCGAAACTTGGCAACTATAATCTACCCCCATGCCTGCATATACGGTAAAAATTATGATGTCACATGGTTTGAAGGCAATCTTGGATAGAAACACACACCTTGTCCAATCAACACGAAACTTAACAAGCATAATCCACTTCCCCATTAGAGGGAGAATTTAAATTTATGTTTTAATAGGTCACATGGTATGGCAGCCATATTGGATTGAAAATTAATAACTTTAAAAGTCTTCTTCTCTGAAACGGCTGAACAGATCGAGGCGAAACTCCAAGTATGACCGCCTCTCCATGACGAACAAAAAGTTCTCCCCCCCCCCCCCCTTTTGATGTAAGACTCATTGTTTGGCAGCCATATTGGATTGAAGGGAAAATATTAATTCATGTTTACTCCAGAACTACTGCATGAATAAATGTGAAACTTCAGGTTTGTGATGGAACAGTCATGTGGAATGAAGGGTTTAAATTTCAACTCGATCAGCCCCATGGTTTGGCAGCCATGTTGGATTGAAGGGGAAATATTAAGTGATATTTACTCTGGAACCGCTGTCAATATATGTGAAACTTCAAAATTATAATCTCGCCGAGATGTGAAACGTGGGTTTAAAATTTCAACTCGATTGGCCACGCGGTTTGGCAGCCAGAATTATTTAATTATTTTAATCTGAGAACTTTTCGATTTTATTTTTTCCAGAAGGCTCACTTGGCTGCACCTGCATGTGTTTGAGGGTATAGGAATAGCAATTCAATTAATACCGACAATGTCCCCAGTACAGGAAAAAGGGCTAACTGCATACGGAATACATGGATTGAACACTTTGTGTTACCCGGTTCGTAACGAGTCAGTCCCACGCTGTATCGAAGCAGGGCTGTATTTGTGTCACTATTAAATAATGTTTTCTCTGGAATCACTTATCCTATTGAAGGGAAACTTTGCAACTATCATCTGCAGAAAGTTTCATGTTGTATCAAAGGTAGACGTCTGCGTACCCGGTCATCACTGCCAGCAGATATAAAGTGGCAGTTCTAGTTAATTTTTTTTTTGGCCTAAAACACTCCCCGGCACTCACTGATGAACCTCCGGAAGTTTGACGATGATCTCATTGGCCATATCTGAGAAAAATGGTGGCACACAGACAAACATCTCCCTTATAGTAAAGTATTGTTCGGAATGTATAGAGTAACATGGTCTGTGTGCGAGTGGATATCCATCTTGATGTATAAGTCTGGAAATGTCAGCTTAAGAATTGTCTTGTTTGCATGTGTGCCATACAGGGGTGGTGGTGATAATATAATTATGGTTAAGGAAATTGTGTGTATAACCTCGATGCCAACCTCAACCAGGAAATCGCTGGAAGACCCGGCGCGAAAGAGGGGGGGCGGATCTATGAACACCTCCCGAGGGGCGGAGCGATGGATCGCCTGGGAGGGTCGGAGCATTGCCCAGAGAGGGGAAAGGGAGGAGCTAAACGGGCAGTGGGAGAGAACATTGGAGACGACAGGGTAAGAAAGTCTGAGGAGAACGTGGCTGAGTTTTTGGTGTGTGTGAGAAAGAGGAGAGCTTGAAGGAGTTCATCCTGCCTGCCTGTCTTTGTCCTGTGCCTGGTCGTCCTGCCTACTTGCCTCTGCCCATTTTGTCGTTCCTGCTTTGTCCCGTTTCATTGACCCGCCCATGTGCTTTGTCTCCTCATCGTCTGCTCACCTCATCATCTTACTCCTTGTCCCTCATCACCTACTTGTCCCCCCTGCTGCCAGAGCTGAGTCTCCCAGTTTTTGTTCCCTTTTCCTTGTCTGTAACTGAGAAAGGAGTGAGGCACCGTAGTTTCTTTCGATTCATTTTTACCTCATTGTACACAATTATTTATTACTTTTATTCCATTCCTTCCCTCCCAACCTGCCACCGTCTCCGAGTTTTTATTGGTTGTGGTTTGGGAAATAACCCCTTGGTTTTAAATGCTGTAAGGTTTTCTTGTGTGTCCTCATGACCCACGCACGTGTTGGCCGCCATTAATTCAGAACGTCTCCACAGGAGTTAAGCCACTCGGGACATCGCGAGATTCTACCCTCCCGCCGTGCCGAGCTCGTGCAGGAGATAGCGGCACGAGGAAGCGGCAAGAAGAAAGGAAGTGAGCTTGGGTTGGGAACCACTAAGATTAGGGTAAGAACCTCACCCATTTCTGAGTCGTCAAGCCAGGAAGGGGGTGCGATGACCATCCTGGCCGTGTTGGAGAGATTAATTAATAAAATGGATGAGTTTAATATGGAAATGAAGGGAGAAATGAAAAAATATAGAATGAAGGGATAAACATCACAGAGAACGAATGGATAGAAATAAAGGCGATCTGGAAAACAAAATGAACAGAAATGAGGAGGTCTTTGGGGAACGGGAGCCGGGGACATGTTTGTTCAATAATAATGGCTTGGAAGATCATCATGCTTGTGTGGATGCCGTTCTGTCCCAGAAAGAGGATATAGAAGAGGGGTGAGACTCCGTGGTGTGCGAGGCTACCTCCGTGGTTTACGGTGTGGCACTCGTGGGTGTGTGATTGGACCCGGCAGGGGTACTTCTGGTACACCGGGGCCCGTCAGTGTGCGACGCGGTCCGAGATACATGCAGGCGGTCGAACCTGACCCGGCAAGCCAGGTGCCCGAGCCTGCGACATGTAGGGCAATGGATGAACCTGCTCATGGGAGCGAGGCTGGACTGCTGGTGTGCAGGTCCAAGCTCGTGCTGTAGAGAGAGGCTGCCTCAGTCGTCGGGTGTGAGCTGAGGTCGTGTCGGCTCTTGGGGCTGTTCGGGGTGGATCCTGACTCGGTGCCTGGGATTATTGCTTCACAACGTACGAAGAGTGTTTTGGCTGCCACGGGGCAACGGGTAAGAAGAAGGAAATTAAACAGTCGGGCACTGAGAAATAGATACAGGCCAATGTGGGCCGGTGTCAGTTGGAGCCTCAATTGGAATTGCTTGTTAAACGTGCTTGTTTTTGTTACTGAGGTAGGAGAAGTGAGTCATGAGCAGCTGGCGACTCGTGACCATGGAGGAAAGGAAGAGCAGGAGGCTCAATGCCAGCAGCGGCTGCAGGAGGGAGCAGAAAAGTCCAATAATGGGGTAATTATATGCAGCCGCATTTGGAAACACGGGGTCAAGAATTTTAACGTAAAATAATAATGGGAAATTGTTTTGGAGCAGCCTTGGTGGGTGTTGGTCCCCAGGCTGTAGGATTTGAACCAAGTGAGGTTAAGGGGGCCGGCGTCATGGGAAATTTCCCCCCTGGAAGATTGTGTTGAGCTGGGGAGCTGCGCCGGCAGAATTTGGACGTGGGGTCCAACCATCGGTCCTGTGGCACGACCCGGGCCCCATGGGGAGTCTGGTGGAGTGTAGCGTCCCTTGTCCATCGGGGTGCCGTCCAAGTCAGTATCTCGGGCCGGTGGGGTTGCCGGACCCTGGAGGGATTGAGACCTCTGGGGGTCCGAGGTGATTTCTTCTGAGCACCGGTCATGGTGTACCATGCAAACCACTAAGGGGAGGTGTTGTGGGTCGTGCTTTGATAGCGGAGCCACTGAGGGCCTATAAGGACCTGATGAGGTGACCACCTGAGCATGCAGCCTGCAGCCTCTCCCTGACTCTGGGATAGCCAGCATGTGGCGACCATGCTCTGCTGGTCTATGGACGTGGGTCGATCCACAACAAATGGGTATGTATACAGCCCAAGACGTCGTGAGGTCGACAACTGCATTTGGACTGTGGGCACAACAGCCTGAAGCGCCTCCACCATCTTGTTTGTACAGAACCTCCCTGCTGCTGGGTTAGGGCCACACCTGTAGTGTTTAAAGATGAAGCCATGGCCTTGCAAGGAATGTGATGGTAGTGGTTGTTCTTGTTGTTGTGTATGAATGTGGGAATGTTCCACTCGGTCCCATTACATGTGACTTGATATGTACTATGGAGGGCAGATAGCCCGTGAAATTGGATATGTAGTTTTAAAATTGGGTATTTGGGCTCAGCTGACAGCTGGAGCAGGTGACATCCACTGGGGAATGTGGTCAAGTAGATGAGGGTTTGATTTGTTTCAGGTAAATTGTGGTTAAGGTAGGCCTGCTTGTTTGTTCATTGTTTTTGGAAGCAATTCTCTCCCTGCCCCAGGACATCGGAGCGTGGAGACAAGAGGGAAGACCGTTGTATATAAAAATTGTAAAGTGTTGAATTTTGTTTGCAATTAAGGGGATAGTACGGAAAGGAGGTTAGGTAAGTTAGTTAGCTACAGCTCGCTTCCCACAGCCCCTCCTGATTTATGCCATTGAGGTTAATTAGGTGTGAGTCTGTAAATGTTAAAGCTACAGCTGTTGCCCCTGCATTGAACCTTTCAGGAAATGTGGCTCCAGAGAGGGGGGGCTGTTATATTTGTTGGGGGGGGGGGGTGTTAGATATCCCGATAGAGCAGATTGGAATGAACAGAGTAGAATGGTCCGTGTGCGAGTCGGTAGCCATCTCGATGTATAAGTAGGGAAATATCAGCTTAAAAATTGTCTTGTTTGCATGTACACCATACAGGGGGTGGTGTGAGGTAATAATTAGTTGGGGATTATGGTTAAGGAAATTGTGTGTATCACCTCTTTGTCAACCTCTACCAAGAAGTGCTGGGAGACTAAGCACGAAAGGGGGGGGGACGGAGCTATGAACGAGCGCGATGGTTCGCTTGGGGGGGGGGAGAGCGTTGCCCATAGAGAGGAAAGGAAGGAGCTAAATGGTCAGTGGGAGAGAGCGTTGGAGACGACAGGGTAAGAAAGTTTGAGGAGAACGTGGATGGGAGTTTTTGGTTTGTGCGAGAATTAGGAGACTTTTAAGGAGGTCGTCCTGCCTGCCTGTCTTTGTCCTGTGCCTGGTCATCCTGCCTCTGCCCATTCTGCTGTCCTTGCCTTGCCCCGTTTCATCAACCTGCTCGTGTGCTTTGCCTCATCGTCCTGTTCCTCATCCCTCTTCATCAACTGTTCGTCCCCGCTGCCGCCAGAGCTGAGTCCCCTGGTTTTTGTTCCCTTTTCCCCATCTGTGACTGAGTTTTCCCCTCGTGAGTGAGGCGACTGAGTTTCTTTTTCTTTTCGATTCATTTTTACCTCATTGTACACAATTATTTATTACATGCATTCCATTCTGTTCACTCCCAACCCACCATCATCTCTTCACGATTCAATAATCTCTGGTTTTTAGCTCACCTGGAACATAGATCCAGGGAGCTTATGGGATGGCGTGACGTTCCTCTGTCCGTCCGTTTGTCCACAAATAATTTCAACTTCTCTGAAACTACACACATGATTTTGATGAAATGTTACCACAACATTCATCACCGTGTATGTACCAAAGTTTGTTCATTAAAAAAAATTGGGGCCTCGGGGTCCACGGCGGTTGCCCCCTCAAAACCAAAGTTTGTTCACGGCATTAAAAAAAAAAATCGGGGTCTGAGAGGGGGCCTACGGTGGGAGTTTATGGGGGGGAGGAAACCCCCTCCCCCAAGAGATATTTGCGTTCTTCTCTGAAATGGCACGCACAATTCCGATGAAACTTGACCACAATATTCATCACCCGTGGTGTACCAAAATTTCTTCATGAAATTACAAAAATCGGGCTCTAAGAAGGTGCAAGGGAGGTTACCCCCCAAAATATGTATTTGCTTTCTTCTCTCATAATACACACGCAATTTCAATGAAACTTGACCACAATCTTCATCACCCGTGATGGACCAAAGTTTGTTCATGCAATTAAAAAATTAGAGGTCGAAAGGGGTCTATTAGGGGGTTGCCCTCTAAAATAGGTATTTGCTTTCTTCTCAGAAACTACACTCGCAATTCTGATAAAACTTCACCACCGCCTTCATCTCCCATGATGTAACAAGGTTTGTTCATGACATTAGAAAATTTGGGGTATGGGGGGGTTACCCCCCAAAAGAGGTATTTGCTTTTATTATCAGAAACTACACACGCAATCCTGATGAAACTTGACCACTGCCTTCATCACCCGTGATGTACTAAAGTTTGCTCACGACATTAAAAATTGGGGTCTACAGGATTCTACATGGGGGTTGCCCCTCAAAATATGTATTTGCTTTCTTCTCTGAAACCACACACACAATTTAAATGAAACTTGACCACAAACTTTATCACCCGTGATAAATCAAAGTTTGTTCACAGTTAAAAAATAAAATAAAATTCCATCGGTATTTACTTTCTTCTCAGTTACATATTTTGTTGGTCATCCATCCCTACCGGTGGTTGCCTCGTTATCTTATCCAGCCGCTACCAGGTGAGCACCCAGGAGTATTGCCCCTATGTTTATTGGTTGTGGTTTGGAAAACAAACCCGTTGGTTTTAAAAGCTGTAAGGTTTTCGTGTCTCTCCTCGTGACTCTCGTGTGCGTTGTCCACCATTAATTCGGAATTTCTCCACAGGAGTTAAGCCGCTCGGGACATTGTGAAATTCTCCCCTCCCACCACGACGAGCTCGATGTTATTTGAGTTGTCGACGCTACAATATATACAGTAGATATCAGATGCTCTGACATCCCCATTTCTCTCAGCATGATCAACACAGTCAAAGGCTTTGCTATAATATTTAAAACAGTGATACACCTTCCTTTGATATTCCCTTGTTCAATGTTCCATGATTCACCTCCGATTTGAGGTTTCATCTCTAATACCTCTTCCTCTCCTGAAACCTGCTTGCTCAACGGGTATTTCTCTCTAAAGAAGTCGTCTATTCTGTGTTGAATGATCTTTAGCAATATCTTGCTCGCATGTGAAATCAAAGCAATGGTTTGGTTATTTGAACATTCTCTTGCTTCCCCTTTCTCTGGCAATGGTATGGAGACTGCTTCCACATTTTAGGTCACAATCCTGCTCCAGATCTGTGTTCAGATCAATGTTAAAATTTTAATATTTTAATGTTCTACTCTCAAGAGCCCCAATCCTAAACCTGAACTTTCCTGTGATCTCTGATATTTTGAAACGATCTCTTGTTTTTCCTGCTCTGTTGTCACTTTCTATATGTATGCATACCTCCATCAAATGTCAATCTTTCTCTTTCCTAGCTTGTCGTTGGAAGTCAGTATTTAGCCACTTGATGTCCTCTCTTGAGTGCCTATGGTTCTCATCTCTCTTCTTCTCTCTGCAATATTTATTGCCTCTTCTGACAGCCATTTAACCTTCTTCTTTCTGTTTGTTTTTGGGATGTTGTTTTGGACCTCTTACTTTAAAATGTCTTCAACCTCTGACCACAATTCGTCTGGCATTATATCAACCAAGTCCAGTTCTGCAAAATCTGCATTATATTTGTATTTAAATAATATAACAACAATTGAGCATGTAGAAGAGCATCATTTTTCCACATCGTCCTCCTCCTTTTCAACACACTTCGTCCATGGTTCACAAGCTTCTGTATGCCCTGAGAAAAAAACACGTTTTTGGCTGAGTGATGAGCCACACATGCACTGCTTCTTTCACTTGTTGGTCACTGGCAAAGTGGTGGCCTCTTTGAGTGAACCAAACAGGTGAATGTCCGAAGGGGCCAGGTCAGGACTGCATGGAGGATGCTCCAACACCTCAAAGTTCAATTGCCGGAGGGTTTCCATAGTATGGATGGGCATTGTAACGCAACATCTTTTGACAGTACCCTCGGCATTTCCATCAAATATCCGGTTTCAACTGGTCCCGGAGCATTTCACAATAACGGACACCGTTTACCGTTGTGCCCCCCTCTTGATAGTGTTCCAAAATTGGGCCTTGTGAGTCTCAGAAAAGTGTGAACATCACTTTTCTGGCCAATGGTTGACCTTTGAACTTCTTTTTGACTGGTGATGCCGGATGCTTCCACACCATACTCTGGCGTTTGCTCTCTGGCTCGTAATGGTGGATCTACATCTCGTCTCCAGTGACAATGTGTCTCAAAAAAAAAACATTCCCTTCATGACGAAAGTGGTTCAACAGACTTTGGCAGATTGTCCCACAGTTGCGCTTGTGCTCTTCTGTGAGTTGTTTTGGAACCCATCTTGTGGAAACGTTATGAAAGCCAAGAGTCGGTTGTTGATGATTTAATGTGCAGAACCATGACTGATGTTCAGATGTTGTGCCACTTCGTCAATAGTCGACCGTCGGTTATCCGCTCATGGTGCGGACTCATTCAATGTTTTCTTCTGTTGTGGACGTGGATGGGCGTCCACATCGTTCATCATCAGTGACACTTGTGGGACCGTTTTTGAACATGGTAATCCAATCATACACACTCCACTGTGGTAAGGCACTGTTCCAATATCGTGCTGAAAGTCTGCGATGGATTTCTGCCCCGGTACACCTTCAGGCCACACATTATATCACTGCACACTGCTCTTCTTTAGTCCAAATGGACAGCGGAGTAGACATGTTAACTTCCTTATAACGACACAACTACTGACTGCTCAAGGTTGAAACTGCTTGACAATGGTGCAGACAGTTCGTGCTTGTACCTGCAAGTCCAATAAGAAATGTAGTCAACACAACACAGTTTTTAATAAATCGTTGCGGATACTTTTCAGTCGTCCTCGTATATTGTTTAGATACCTTTTCAAGATCATATCTGGTGAGAGTTTTTGATGTTTTCACCTTTCTCAATTTCACTCATTTTACCACAAGGAATTCATGATCTGCCACAGTCTGTGCCTGGCATAGTATTGGCAGATTGCACACCACTTCTCCATCTTGTATTGATTAGAATATAGGCAGGTCAGGTCAGGTATGGGAGCATGTGCCAGAACAGCACGTCGCTGCGTCCACTTTCCGCCGGTACTCCAGGGGCCTCCGTCTGGCCATCCCCCAGGCAGATGCCAGGCCCATCCCCATCTCCTTGAGATGATGGTCAACCTGTTGCAACCATGAGGCACGTGGTCGACCCACTGGCCTCCTCCACTCATGAGACTCCCTCGCTGAGAGAATCTGGTGAGCAGGATCAGAGTCAGGAAAACGAGCCACATGTCCATACAGCCGCAACTGACGCTCACGGACTATGCAGGTAACAAATCTCATCCGAGTCTCTCTCAGCAACCGCTCGTTGGACTCAAAATCCGACCAGCGATAGCCAAGGATTCTCCGAAGAGACCTGGTACCAAAGGAATTAAGTCTCCGTCTCAGATCCTTGGTCAGAGTCCAAGTCTCGCACCCATAGAGCAAGACTGGAAGTACCAAGGACCTGAAGACTCGGACTTTCGTCCTCCCGCACAGGTACCGGCAGCGCCACACCCCAAGATCCAGTGAATCCATGACTCCCCAGGCCCGACCCAGACGTCTATTGACCTCTGACTCGCAGCCAGCAGAGACATGAATATCACTGCCAAGGTAAGTGAATCTCTCCACGACCTCAACATCCTCACCACAAACAGACACAGACAGGACAGCAGCATCCAAGATGTCACCGAAAGCCTGGATCTTAGTTTTGACCCAAGAAACCCGTAATCCCAACGGCTCCGACTCCTCATTCAGCACCTCGAGGGCCCCCAAGAGGATGTCTAAAGTCTCCGCAAAGATGACTGCATCATCTGCAAAGTCAAGGTCCGAGATCTTGACATTCCCAAATGACGCACCGCAACTTGATCTCTCCGATATCCTCCCTAGAATCCAGTCCATACAAGTGCTGAAAAGTGTGGGGGCAAGTACACATCCCTGACGAACTCCAGTAACAACTGGAAATAAGTCAGAGATGGTACCACCACACTTCACAGCACTCTCAGTACCAGAGTAGAGTTCAGACATCAGATCGATCAGTTTTGGTGGCACCCCACGAAGACCAAGAATCCTCCAGAGGACATCCCGATTCACTGAATCAAACGCATTACAGAGATCAACATCGGCTGCAAGCAGCCCCTGCCGAAACTCTCGTCTGCGTTCGGTGAGGACACGAAGTGCAAGGATACGGTCAATCGTTGACCTCTTTGGTGTAAAGCCTGACTGCTCTGGACGCTGGTGCTCAAGCAGATGGTGGCGAACCCTATCGAGAATTATCCGAGCAAAGACCTTGCCCGGCACTGAGAGCAGCGTCACCCCTCGGTAGTTGTTGCAGTCTTGGCGATCACCCTTCCCTTTCCAGAGAGGGACAACAAGGCCCCTCTTCTAGTCAGTTGGGATGATGCCTGTGTTCCAGGCAGAGCACAAAACTGCATGCAACGACACAAGTGCAGCATTTCCACCAGCCTTGAGAAGTTCGGCATGGATGCCACAGATCCCTGGAGCTTTGCCCCGTTTCAACTGGTTCACCGCAGCCCGTGTTTCCACAAGCGTAGGTGGACCACAGTTGATTCGAGGGTCAGCAACAGGGACTGTAACACCCTTGACGTCCAACTCGACAGTTGGGGGATCAGCCTGGTACAACCGCTCAAAATAACCGGCCCAGCGGGCCTTCACTTCAGACTCCTCTGTCAAGAGCCTACCACTCTCTGCTCGAACTGCAGTGCTCAGAGGGATGGGCTTGGATGAACGTAATGCGCGAATTCCCCTGTAAGCGGGACGAGAATCACCTGTCCACAGGTGATGCTCTACCCCCTCACAGATTCCTCGCACATAGGCCTCCTTGTCCACCCTCAGTGCACGTACAGTTTTACGCCTCAGCTCCCTGAACAGCATAGAATATAGGCAATCTGATTTCAATGTTGCCCATCAGGTAAAGTCCATGTGTATAAATCCTATGCTTGAGTTGTTTGAACTCTGTGTTTACAATTACGAATGAGCTCATTCTCCACACATAACCCCAGCATTCGGTCACCTAGCTCATTTTGGATGCCAAGTCCATGCTTTCTCGTAATCCCTTGTGCTCCTGCTTCTCCAATTTTTGCATTCCAGTCTTCCGTAATGATTAAAACATCTCCTTTAGGCACATGTTTTTACTTGTTCCTGCTGCTTTCAATAAAACTCCACATTTTCTTAATGCTGCAGAAGTTGGAGCACATATCTGAATGATGGTAGTGTACACTGGATGTCCTTTCACCCTCACCGATATCAACCTGTCCATTGACTGGGTTGTATCCAAGTACTGGCCCTGCCATCCTTTTATTGCCAATCGATGACGCTCCATTTGTTTTCCAGGTTTTGTGACCAGAAAAGAACACTTTGTCATAGTCAGATTGAAATGTCCCCAAACCAATCAATCTAAGTTCGCTTATATCCAACATTTCAGTTCTTATCCTCTCCATCTCTCTATTTACAACATCTAACCTCTGATTCATTGATGTTGCATTCCATGTTCCAATTTTGTGAAAATTTGAGAAGCTCAGTTTGACTTTCAGTTCTGGCAACTTCGGCAAATTAATTTCCTTGCTGGTTTGATCCATTCCAGCCATAACGGCCAGTTGTACTCATTAAAGCACCTTTCTCTTCCCCAGTAGCCATGTGGGTGCTTCAAAACGTGAGGGGAGGTGGTGGGGGTCATCTTCGATCACTGTAGTTTTATCTCTCAGATTTCTGATCACGATTGTGTTCTTGGTATGTACAGAAGTGGTTTGCCACTACTTTCTTCTCAGCAGTGTCTATACGAGACAGGTGATCATAGCCATTGTTCTCCATAAGAGAATCCTTTGCCTACATCAAGGCTATGCAGCCCATTACTGGCAATACTTGCCAGCTGCCTGCATGGCCATCCACCACACGCAACATGGATAAAAGGGCAGAGGACGGACACGCAACGTGGATAAAAGGGCAGAGGACGGACACGCAACGTGGATAAAAGGGCAGAGGACGGACACGCAACGTGGATAAAAGGGCAGAGGACGGACACGCAACGTGGATAAAAGGGCAGAGGACGGACACGCAACGTGGATAAAAGGGCAGAGGACGGACACGCAACGTGGATAAAAGGGCAGAGGACGGACACGCAACGTGGATAAAAGGGCAGAGGACGGACGCGCAACGTGGATAAAAGGGCAGAGGACGGACGCGCAACGTGGATAAAAGGGCAGAGGACGGACGCGCAACGTGGATAAAAGGGCAGAGGACGGACGCGCAACGTGGATAAAAGGGCAGAGGACGGACGCGCAACGTGGATAAAAGGGCAGAGGACGGACACGCAACGTGGATAAAAGGGCAGAGGACGGACACGCAACGTGGATAAAAGGGCAGAGGACGGACACGCAACGTGGATAAAAGGGCAGAGGACGGACACGCAACGTGGATAAAAGGGCAGAGGACGGACACGCAACGTGGATAAAAGGGCAGAGGACGGACACGCAACGTGGATAAAAGGGCAGAGGACGGACACGCAACGTGGATAAAAGGGCAGAGGACGGACACGCAACGTGGATAAAAGGGCAGAGGACGGACACGCAACGTGGATAAAAGGGCAGAGGACGGACACGCAACGTGGATAAAAGGGCAGAGGACGGACACGCAACGTGGATAAAAGGGCAGAGGACGGACACGCAACGTGGATAAAAGGGCAGAGGACGGACACGCAACGTGGATAAAAGGGCAGAGGACGGACACGCAACGTGGATAAAAGGGCAGAGGACGGACACGCAACGTGGATAAAAGGGCAGAGGACGGACACGCAACGTGGATAAAAGGGCAGAGGACGGACACGCAGAGTGGATAAAAGGGCAGAGGACGGACACGCAGAGTGGATAAAAGGGCAGAGGACGGACACGCAGAGTGGATAAAAGGGCAGAGGACGGACACGCAGCGTGGATAAAAGGTCAGAAGACAGACACGCAGAGTGGATAAAAGGGCAGAGGACGGACACGCAGCGTGGATAAAAGGGCAGAGGACGGACACGCAGCGTGGATAAAAGGGCACAGGACGGACATGCAACATGGATAAAAGGGGACAGGACGGGCATTTTTATAATTAGTGTTTGTTTTTAAAATCCTATTTCATTGAGAATTTTCTCATTTTTTGAATCGGATTACCATTGGTTGTTTGTAATGATGTTCTCACTGTTCGCTGAGTATGTATTATTATTCCTTCCATGGCATGCAGGCTGGCAGGTTCAATGAAAAGGAATCAAAGGAAAGTCCATCTGCCTTATCTGTGACATCTGGGTTGCAGGTACAGAGCAGGGGGATTCAAGTCGGTAAGTGTGCCATTTTTATCTACCTGTGTTTACATGTCGGTGTTTAAAAAAAAAATTGTTTTTTTTTTCTTTCCACTCACTGCCTGAAATAATTGATCATGTGGGTTAATGGGTAGCTTAAATAAAGGTAGCAAATGAACTTCATTTTAGTTCATTAATTGTTTATAAGTTCATCAATTTTCAGGTATAGTCAACTATATACTGTGGTGATGCTCTGGAGTTAAAACCTTTCTGTGTTTTTGTGAGGAATTTTGGAGCATGACTCGACTAGTGTGCCTTTGTGGCTTTCGTTGCCTTTTGAACTGGTTAGTCAATCTTGTGGTCTGAGGTGTACTGCCAGATCGACGAGCTTGACGAGCACACAAAGCGGCCTTGGCCATAGTCCCACAAAGTGTTCTAATTTAGCATAACTTTTTTGTCTAATTTAACCATTTGTTGATTTTGTACCTTGAATGTGGATGATGTCCAAGTTGATGTCCACTGTATTGTCAGCGTTTATGATTTATTCCAATGAGGGCATCTCGTTTTTATAGATCTTTCATTAATTGTGGAATTTAGGTTGATAAATAATTTGTTAATAACAATGGAAATGATCAATGTGTTGTTATTTTAAATCATTTTTTTTAGCACAGTTATATAAGATTAATACTATTCATGTTCTATATTATTTTGTGTAGTTTATTGTTAAAATGCAGTTTCACTTGTGATTAACGAGTTCATCACCTGATTAAGATGTGGTTATCAGTCTAGACTAGTAAAGTATCAAGCTTTAACATCCACCAACAAACTGGATACAAACGTGTATTGTATGGCCTGAGAATTAGCAGGAGTGCGACTAATGAGGCACCGAGCCTTAGGGACTCCTGAGCGGCTGAGAGTTCCTCGAGATGCCATGAGGGCAAATTTGTTAGGATTGAGGACACGGGCACCTGAAAGAAGACCTGTGGCATGCAAGTTCCAAGAGGGCATGGTGGGTGTCAGGAAGAGTGCCATGGAAGGCCCCACAATTGGTTAAGGAGTGAACGCTCGAGGTAAACCCCAAGGTCTTGGGTGCCACAGAAAGATAGAGCCAGGCGAGGAGGCCTGAGTTGGGGCTAAGCCACGCAGCCAATTAATTATGCCATTGCACAAAGTTAGAGGAATTTATGATGGCCATGTGCAAATTCATAGGATAGGACTAGCAAGTGAGCAACGTGTAAATTGGTCATTCGGACCACTGTCATAAGGACAAAAGTAAATTGAGAAATCAGTGTTTTGATTAAGTACAGCAAGTCGATGATTTATGTCGTGGATATGTTCCTAAAAACTGCAACGTTGTACGAAACGACGTTACTCAGATGTGATGTCACCCTAACTTAACTTGTCCTTCACTTAAGTACAGTACATATTAGACATACTCAAGTACATACTTACAGTAAGTACACTTCACCACAGGGTGACATGTGAGACTGGGAGATAAAGCAACTCGGCATCCACTAAACGCTTTCCATGTTGTCAGTTCTCCACTAGTGGGCGATGTGACCTTGTCGCTTCTGCACTGGCAGATGGTGCGCTGCTGTATTTAACCATTTGCAAGATGCACCACTACAGTACTGAACTTTAAAATTTCAAACGACGTTAGCACAACTTCAATCGATTATTGTCCCATAATGTGTTGACGACGTTCTATTGAAACGACGCAAATAGACTTGACGACTTAAATTGGTGACTTGTTGAATTATGATTTTGAGTGGATGCTCTCTTCTACACTATAATGTGTGCTTATCACTGGTAAAGATAGGGTAGGCTAGTTGGCATTTTACAGGACCCATTGAGTCTCAAATTGTTACAAGGTCCCACTCGGCCACCCTCTCCACTAACGAGCCAAGTAGGACCCCACAACATCAGCCAGCAAGCTTTCCAGGTGCACCTACTATTTCCTTCCAAGGAAGGAAATAAAGTTAAAGTTGGCTGTCCTCCCCTTTACTGCCAGACCTACAGCCAAGAATGACAAGTTGTTCCAAGTCTCAAGACCAGTCTGTTCCATTCCTGTCAACACTAAACATTTTCCTCGGTCTCTGACTTTTCCTTGCCAGCCCAATGGCTGTTGAACTATTGCTGCCATGAATACACTTCTGCCACGAACTAGTGCCCACTCTTCTGTGAACTCCAAATGTATTGGTTGCTGTGCAACTTTTAACAAAGAAAATGCTCATCCTCAAAGCCACTTTGGTTTTTTTTGCATTTCAAAAATTTTGTGAAGTAATGAATAAGTGTGCACAAGGATGAATGTGTCTGACTGACAGGAAATAAAAGGATTCTGGTTGACAGAATAGATACATGACCACATTCACTACACTTTGAATGCTTTGGGTATTAGAGGAGGACAGAATGATACCTTCTTTGATTGATTAGCACTGATTCATGGAAAAGGAAACACAAATGACCAATATTGTAAGCCAAAATAATTCAACATGTTGTCATGGTACAAGGAGTTGGTGTTATGGTAACACCGTACACGTATGTGAATCTTTGTGTTTGAAACAAAATTGTCCATGTTTTTATAAAATGAACATTTTCTGTGTGGGTTTACTTTTTACACCTAGCAAGCTTCATGATGCGTCATAATGTGCTTGTGTGTGCAGACGAGGGACAGCTGGGGCCTTGTCCTCGTCCCCACACTCAAGATGCTGGCTGCACCTGTCCATCACCTCAGACAACAAACCGCTCTGCCTTTCCTGTTTGTTTAGATATGGAGAACATCACAAAACCAAAAGCGGGCAGTAAGGACTCCAATTTTTTTTTACCTTTCCTGTTATGATAACTCTTCCTGTGTCCCACAAAGTAAGTATAATTTATTTGGGGAAATTGTGAATCTGTTTTGTTTCCTTTTCTACTATTTGTTGAAGATTTTTCATTTTTAGGTCATCTCTATCATCTCAGTAGAGACGACCTAATAATAACAGTCTCGAAGTCTGTCCGTCTGTCCATCTGTCCGTCTGTCTGTCCGTCTGTCTGTCCGTCCGTCTGTCCGTCCACAATCAAACAGAGTGGAGACAAATAACCAATAGTGGAATGGATAGAGGTCGATGAGACATGCACAACGATATAACTTTCAAGGTCGTCCAAGGTCGATGTCAACGTCATGAGGCTGTCAAAGTTGCGAAAATCGTCGATTTCAAATCGTATCTCCTCCCTCATTTATCAAGAGAGATCAAATGTTATTAGTGATTCAGTTACTACGGACTATTATCTAGAACAACACGAGCCATCTTTTTTGAAATTTGCTCTCGTTCCGATTTTATAGCCCTTCAAACTTCGCTCTGATTCCCCGTATGGGCCGTTCATAAAGTACATACTAAAATAAAAGTATTAACTTAACCGGAACTCTCCGAGACAAATATTACATTTGAAGCTTTTGTCAGATTTAACTAAAACAATGGAACACAAGTTTATATGCACACTTACTTTCATTTATGACATTAACATTGTCTTGAATGTCAATTTGTACTTTTATTTTCATAAATGACGTGCTGTGATATTAAATGAAAAAGGTAAATTACACCGTGAGGGACTGCATCGTCATGACTTACAAACATCGGTTCATAAGGAACTGCTGGCTTTGCAAGCGATTAGCGATGTATGAGGGGGGTGGGTGGGTGGTCACGAGCCTGCATACAGAGGGGGGTGGGTGGTTTTGAAACCCGGAAGTAGAGCGTACGTACTTGAACTGCCCCTATTCAAGTCTGGCACAGAGTTACTTTCGACCTCTGGCAGAGATGACCGGCACTCCCGCTCGGGGGTATTTTTTATAATGGTAACTCTGGGTTAAATTCCAAATGCAGACCTATCTGTGTTCAAGATCGTGATGAAATACAAGGACATCTCGACACAAGAGGCTGTAGAAACAAACTCTGAACCTTCAATAAAATTAGAATATTTATTCAATACACAGGACACATTTAATATGCGCATAGGAGATTCTGGACAATACATACAAGTTCCAGATTCTCAAAATAACCGGAGAATCTTTGTCTTCATATAGTTTCCAGTAAGACTTTTTTTTTATTATAATTTTCTGACGCTGACGCCAGTTCGCCCAGTCTTGACAATTTCCAGGTGAACCTTATCTTCAATCTTCTTTGACAGCTCCTGCTTAAATGGTTGGAACACATACTCAAACCTAGACATATTAATCGCACAGAATGCTAGAATGATGTCAAACACCAACCCTAATGGCCATTAAAACAAGTTTTCATCTGATGTAGGTTAAAAGTCAGTCTGCTTCTCCCAAAAATGGGAAGATGTATTATTTTGAAGCGACCAGAGCACCTGTACATTTTCTTAAGTCCACATTCCAACTCGTTTGTGTCTTCCATACAAAATTCCCAACATAGTTTTACATGACAGGCAATTCTTCTTTATATTCAACTTACTGGCAAAATTCAACCTGTTTATACATTTAATATAAAGGTGATCTTTCCATACAGCGGAGAAATATAATTATGTTAATTTCAAATAGATACACACTTAAAAAGAATATCATATCATGTTTGAGTATTTATTTCAGGATTTATATATTTTATTTTAATATTAGGTTTTAATCATCATCAATTTATTTATTTTATCACCCCTAAACCCATCATGATAAAATGTTTCAACAAGGCCAATAGGCCCATCATGCCTGTGTCACCTACAAACCCCACCACCCTTCCCCCCTTCCCTCTTCTCCACCCAAAACTCAACCCCAATCCCACAACCACACTCACCATCCACACCATAAATTTAATGCAGCCTGGCACACACTCACTCATTAGGAGGTGGACGTGTATGGGGGTTGGTGGGCAAAGTGGAACATCACATTATATGGGATCATGTATCTTGGGTTTTTATTTTTTAAGAAAATTAGACATGAGGGGGTTAAGGGTTCGGAGCAGTAAAGAGTGGGTTGCATCAACATAGATAATCTGATGTTTGACAACACCCATCACTCCGAGAATCATTATCTTAAAGACTTAAAACAACATGACAGCACAACATAGACACAACAGCCATGGAAATCAACTGACTCGATTCCAGTCTCCCTTGTCACATTGCTGTCTACGCTATCGCAGATGATTCACCAATAAGTGATGAATCCGGTCCAGTCGCTGAGGGGAGTGTATAGCATTTGGCTCTCGGAGCATGGTAGGGGTCAATCGTTTATATAATCCTAGCCCCCTGGGCATAATCGATTATGTGAGAGCTGATTGGCTATTCTCTCCATTCACAAGCGAGAGATGTGGGTGGGTCTTTATATATATATATATATATATATATATATATATATATATATATATATATATATTTCTTCTTCTTCTTTCGGCTGCTCCCTTTAGGGGTCGCCACAGCGGATCATCCGTATGATCCGCATAGTGATTTGGCACATGTTTTACGCCGGATGCCCTTCCTGACGCAACCCTGGTCGCCTCTGAGGACACAGGGATATGGTACACCTATTTTAACCGGGGTATACACCGGCCCAGTACACTGGTACTCATTTCGCCGACCTCGGAAGGATGACAGGCTGAGTCAACCCCCTGGTGTATTAATTCAGTGGCCCAACGGGGCTTGAACTCAGGACCTTTTTAATCCCAAGCCACTGCCCTAACCACTGCGCCAACACCAGGATATATATCATATATATATATATATATATATATATATATATATATATATATATATATATATATATATATATATATATATATATATATATATATATATATATATATATATATATATATCATATATATATATATATATATCCTATAGAAAGGCTCCACCCACTTTCTAAATTTTCACCTTCTGTTGTCTTGTCGCCTGGAATTGAATTACATAAAATCAGACTTTTTCACCTTTCTGTTCACATCGTAACCTACAACTTCCAAGTGAAAAACAAAATCTATAAATTTCAGGAAATTAATTAAAAATACAAAACTAGAATATCTGGGTATAAAAATATTTCAAAGGTCTTGAATATCGATTAGAACACAATGAAGACAATCATTAAGAAGTGGGAGGATGAGAAGGGGAAGGGTGGGAGGAGGGAGAGGGGAAGCGGAAGGGTGGGACCCGGCCTAGCTCAGGCCATCCCTCCAAAGTAGATGACCAAGCAAGGAGACTGATCAGAGGCGTCACCAAGAGGCCAATCACAACTTTGAAAGAGCTACATGACTTTGTCATATACTGGTCGCTGTGTGCATGTGACAACAATATCCAAAACAATCCACAAGTCTGGCCTGAAAGGTAGGGTGGCAAGAAGGAAGTCTTTACTTAGAGAGGCCCACCTTGAGTCCCATTTGAGGTTTGCAAAAAAACACTCCGGAGATTCTGAAGCCAGGTGGCTGAAAGTTTTGTGGTCTGGTGAAACCAAGATGGAACTTTTTGGCCTAAATGCAAAACGTTACGTTTGGCACAAACCCAACACAGCACATCACCCAAAGAACACCATCCTGACAGTGAAGCATGGTGGTGGCAGCATCATGTTACGGGGATGTTTCTCATCAGCAGGGACTGGGGCACTTGTCTGGATGGAAGGGAATATTAATGGAGAAAAATTCTAGAGGAAAACCTGCTCCATTCTGCAGGAAAGCTGAAATTGGGACGGAAGTTCACCTTGCAGTATGACAACGACCCAAAGCACACAGCCAAAGCTACACTGGAGTGCCCAAGGAACAAAACTATAAATGTCCTTGAGTGGCCCCGTCAGAGCCCCGATCTCAATCCAATTGAAAATCTGTGGCATGACTTGAAGATTGCTGTCCACTAACGCTCCCCACGCAACTTCACTGAGCTTGAACAATTTTGTTCAGAAGAATGGGCAAATATTGTCCAATCAAGGTGTGCAAAGTTGTGTATTTTTAATTAATTTTCTGAAATTTGTAGAATTTGTTTTTCACTTGGAAGTTGTGGGTTATGATGTGTAAGGCCGAAGTCACATTTGCTCTACGGCGAGGATACGGCGGCCGTACGCCCTCTGAATTGACAGAAACGTGCGGCGGCCGCAGAGTTTCTGCAGTGGCCTCAGGGTGGCTCTACGCCGTTTGGCTATATTTTACAGGTCGTAAGGTCGCCGTGGAATTATAACACGGAGTTATAACTTTTTCATTTCTACATTCGCCGTAGCAATTCGACAAGCCCAAAAAAACTGGTTAAAAAAATAAATAAAATTAACCCATTTGTTACCGTCCGTCTGGCCGCACGTTCGCCTTAGGGCCCCCTGCGGTCACCTTGCGGGCACCTTGAGGCTACCTTGCGTCTGCCTTGAAAATTATACGAGGGCCGCAGGGCCCCCTTAAGGTCACCGTGCGACATCAAATCAAAGACCGTACGGCAACCCCACGTTTTCGGTCTCCACAATTTATAAGACCTAAGGCCTAAGTCACATTTTCTCTACAGTGAGGATACATACGGCGGCCGTACGCCCTCTGAATTGACAGAAACGTGTGTCGGCCGCAGACTTTCTGAGGTGGCCTCAGGTTGGCCCTACGCCGTATGGCTATATTTTACAGGCCGTAAGGTCGCCGTGGAATTATAACGCTGAGTTATAACTTTTTTCATTTCTACGTTCGCCGTAGCAATTCGACAAGCCGAAAAAAAGAAAAAAAAAACTGGTTAAAATAAAAAAATTTTTAACCCATTCGTTACCATCTGTCTAGCTGCACGTTCACCTTAGGGACCCCCTGCGGTCGCCTTGTGGGCACCTTGAAAATTCTATGGCCGTCGCAGGAACGCCCTAAGGTCACCGTGCGACATCAAATCAAAGACCGTACGGCAACCCCACGTTTTCGGTCTCCACAATTTATAAATACGCCGTGCAGCTCCCCGAAAAATAAAAACATATGTGACTGCTACATTGTGTGACCGTGGAAATACTGCGGCCGCCGTATAATTGCTAGTGGCCGTAGATTTTGGAGACCCCATGGCCGCCGTGGAAAATGTGACTTTGGCCTAAATACGCCGTGCGGCTCCCCGAAAAATAAAAACATATGTGACTGCTACATTGTGTGACCATGGAAATACTGCGGCCGCCGTATAATTGCTAGTGGCCGTAGATTTTGGAGACCCCACGGCCGCCGTGGAAAATGTGACCGAGGCCAAAATAAAGGTGGAAAAAGCCTGAATTAATGTAATTCAATTCCAGGCTATAAGGCAACAAAAGGTAAAAATTTGGAAAAAGGGGGTGAAGACTTTCTATAATATATATATATATATATATATATATATATATATATATATATATATATATATATATATATATATACATACATACATACATACATACATACATACATACATACATACATACATACATACATACATACATACATACATACACACACACACACAGTGGGGAGAACAAGTATTTGATACACTGCCGATTTTGCAGGTTTTCCCACTTACAAAGCACGTAGAGGTCTGTAATTTTTATCATAGGTACACTTCAACTGTGAAAGAAGGAATCTAAAATAAAAATCCTGAAAATCACATTGTATAATTTTTAAATAATTAATTTGCATTTTATTGCATGAAATAAGTATTTGATTACTGACCAACCAGTAAGAATTCCAGCTCTCACAGACCTGTTAGTTTTGTCTTTAAGAAGCCCTCCCATTCTCCACTCATTACCTGTATTAACTGCACCTGTTTGAACTCGTTATCTGCAGAAAAGACAGCTGTCCACACTCAATCAATCAGACTCCAACCTCTCCACAATGGGCAAGACCAGATAACTGTCTAAGGACATCAGGGACAAAATTGTAGACTTGCACAAGGCTGGGATGGGCGACAGGACAATAGGCAAGCAGCTTGGTGAGAAGGCAACAACTGTTGGCGCAATTATTAGAAAATGGAAGAAGTTCAAGATAAGTCAATCTCCCTCGATCTGGGGCTCCATGCAAGATCTCACCTCGTGGAGCCTTAATGATCATGAGAAAGGTGAGGGATCAGCCCAGAACTACACGGCAGGACCTGGTCAATGACCTGAAGAGAGCTGGGACCACAGTATCAAAGAAAACCATAAGTAACACACTACGCCATCATGGATTAAAATCCTGCAGCGCACTCAAGGTTCCTCTGCTCATGCCAGCGCATGTCCAGGCCCGTCTGAAGTTTGCCAATGACCATCTGGATGATCCAGAGGAGGAATGGGAGAAGGTCATGTGGTCTGATGAGACCAAAATAGAGCTTTTTGGTTTAAACTCCACTCAACGTGTTTGGAGGAAGAACAAGGATGAGTACAACCCCAAGAACACCATCCCAACCGTGAAGCATGGAGGTGGAAACATCATTCTTTGGGGATGCTTTTCTGCAAAGGGGACAGGACGACTGCACCGTATTGAGGGGAGGATGGTTGGGGCCATGTATCGTGAGATCTTGGCCAACAACCTCCTTCCCTCAAAAAGAGCATTGAAGATGGGGCTTGGCTGGGTCTTTCAGCATGACAACGACCTGAAACACACAGCCAGGGCAAATAAGGAGTGGCTCCGGAAGAAGCATCTCAAGGTCCTGGAGTGGCCTAGCCAGTCTCCAGACCTGAACCCAAAAGAAAATCTTTGGAGGGAGCTGAAAGTCTGTGTTGCCCAGTGACAGCCCCGAAACCTGAAGGATCTGGAGAAGATCTGAATGGAGGAGTGGGCCAAAATCCCTGCTGCAGTCTGTGCAAACCTGGTTAAGAATTATAGGAAACGTCTGATCTCTGTAATTGCAAACAAAGATTTCTGTACCAAATATTAAGTTCTGTTTTTCTGATGTATCAAATACTTATTTCATGCAATAAAATGCAAATTAATTATTTAAAAATCATACAATGTGATTTTCAGGATTTTTGTTTTAGATTCCGTCTTTCACAGTTGAAGTGTACCTATGATAAAAATTACAGACCTCTACGTGCCTTGTAAGTGGGAAAACCTGCAAAATCGGCAGTGTTTCAAATACTTGTTCTCCCCACTGTATATATATATATATATATATATATATATATATATATATATATATATATATATATATATATATATATATATATATATATATATATAATAGTAGTAAATACCACTCATCGCTTTGCTGACAGGATATTAAAAGAGAGGAACAGAGAGTTGGTGTTTCTAGTTTTGCCATGTGTGCCCATCCATACACATCTTCCTTTTATTTTATTTTACTTTTTTCTCTCCCCCTCTCTCTCATCTCATCACACACCTTCCCTGAAGTTCTCTAAATCAACCGTCATTGGTTTCCTTGAAATCCGTTCTCAAGTTATAGCACGACAAACAAACAGACAGATAAGGCTCCTTTTATAATATAGACCAGCAGAGGTGCCTGCACCTTGTACGGAAGGAATTTAGAGTTTAATATTGTTGTGGTTGAGGAAATTAGCAAATCACCATTCAGGTCCGATAGGTGAGATATCTCTGTAAGTATATGTGTAGTTAGCCCAAACCCGTTGCTTAGAGGGAATAAATGTCATTCATTTGGGCTGCGACCCTTTAAGATAGCCGTTTTTCTGTTCTATCTTTATTTTGAACCAACTACGTCCCAACCGCCATCACACAACAACCACCAACCGCAACGCCGCTTCACAACAACAACAACGCCAACAGCCACGACCTTTACCGTCACAACTCGCTCTCGCAATCATCGCATCACCGCCATGCCAAGCGTCACCGTGGCCAGGGACCACCACAATAAACCCTCCACCACCTTCACCTCTCCTCCTTCTGCCGCCATTCCCGCACCGCTTGTGGGCACCGATCCTGGACTCGTACAGGGCGCGCGCCGAGCAGCGGGTGCAAAAAGCGGCCTTTCCGGGGAAGTCGGATCAGGAATGATTCACGCCCACTTCTGTTCCGTCCTATCAGCGAGCGCGGGGCGATTTGGCCCCGCCTCCAGGCGCGTCGGAGTAGAATCAATATATGCAAATTCGCGGATCGGGAATGATTCACGCCCACTTTTCCTCCGTCCAATGGGGGAGCGTGGCTCCGCCCCCGAGCCGATCCTGATCCAAAAATCTGCATATGGTTTCTCCTGTCGCACTATAAAGCGCCGAGCGCGGAGCGAATTGAGTCGAGTCGAGTTGAGAGTTTCTGTTTCGGGCTCGGGCGAGTTGGAGAGGTGTGGCAGCGGCAGAGAGAAGAGTTTCTGTTTCGGGCTCGGGCGCGTTGTGGCGGCGGCGAAGCGTGGCAGCAGCAGCAGTCAAGACGGGGTTCGGAGTGTGTCTGGGAGCTGCGGAGAGGGGAGGCCGGGAACGCGGTCGAGGTCGCAGTGGAGTCACTCGTTGCGGGACCCAAGCAAGCCAGATATCCTCTTTCCCCAGAGCATCAACAACCCCCCCTGTTTCCCCCCGCGTTGAGATAGTGCGAGAAGGGGGCCCCGTTCCCACCCCATTCCAGGCAGTGCCAGCGAGGCCCGCGGAGGAGCGTGGAGTCGGGGCACCGCCGCCATTTTGCGGCTCATCACCAGACGGGTAGGCTCGACGCGGTCTCGGGCCCCAGGCCCGTCTGCCCCCTTGTAGTTGAGGGTGGCCCCTTTTTCTTTTGCTTTGGAGTATATGTGTTGTCGGCGCCGTCTGTAAAGTAAAACTGTGTAAGTGTTGCCGTGTGCTCGCGTAGTCGGTAGTAGATCTGCATTGTGTCTCTTTTGTTGCATTTGCTTTTTGTGCATAATTGTTGTGTTACTTTTACATTTGCTTTTGGTGCATAATTGTTGTAATTGTATATGTGTGCTTTCCGTTTGCCGCGGAATAAATGTGCCTTATGTTGAACTGTTTTTCCCGTTTCGCTTCGTCTTTTCTTTAATTGAATCTCCATCTTACTTCACGTAAAGGGTTGGTCGTGGGCTAAATACGCCCAATAATTAATCGGAACCGTCGAGGTTGACAATAACACCGCTCGGTGATCCCGATAGTACGGAACGGGTCGCTTAAAGTGGCCTGTGTCCGAAGTCGACCTGCGGCGAGGTGCGATCGCCCGGTCTACCCTCCGTGTGGGTACTTAGGTAGGTCGAATTTGGCGAACAACCCTATCCCACGCGGGGGGCCGATTGGCACGATCGTGGTGAGCCCGAAAGGCCCACCCGTGACTAGTTCCCGGCGTTAGTCCGAGAGGGTCACGACGGAATTGTCCGTCCGGTGGGCGACGTGCCGCGATTCGAGTTACGTGGCCGTTCGCACGCCGGCGGGCGCGAATTCGCAACAATATAATAAGATGATTTGTAATACTGCCGACCACCAGGTGGTGCAATACAATAAACATTTAAATAGAGAGAATTGGGGTCTTCCCCCTACCCTGTAGGTTTGAAAATGTTATCTTGCATCTCCATTTGCCAAGAGTATTCCAGTGGTATGCAATATGATGGGGTTACTACCGGTGGGGCTGATTCTATCGATGGACAGCCAGACAGAAAATACAACTTTATAAATGTAGACCCCGCTATTCGCAGGGGATACATTCCTGAAAATGTCACAAATGTCGAGGTCCACGAATGTCGGGGCCTATCCCCTCCTCTCTCCTTCCCCTCTCCTCTCCCCCTACTACTGTTCCCTCTCCCTCTCTCTCCTGTCTTCCCCACTCCCCTCTCCCTCCCCATTCCTGAAGCATCAATCTTCACAGCAAGGAACCACGATTCATGGACTATGCTGTCTCCTTATCTGTGCTGCACCCAACAGGGCCTTCCCTGGTCCTGAAGTATCAGTATTTCCCTCAGCAGGAACCAAGATTAATGGACCAAGCGTGTTTCTTATCCGTGCTGCATCTCCCCCTCCCTCCTCTCCATCCCTGAAGCAGTGATGATGCAGACCCATGTGGCCTCTGGGGTACACCGGTCTCGATCCCTTCCCTCTTGGATCCATCTTTTCCTGGTCTCACCCCTCCTTGATGGGACAGAATTGGAAAAACCCAGCAAGCCGCTGTGCAAGGTCAAGATGCTAGACCATGACCCATACATATGTCAATAGGCTCAACTCCGGGCACCATGTGCGTGGCCCTTTGCCCCATCAAAACTGTTGTCCCCGGCTCGGTTCTCACTCGCATCAAAGCTGTTGTATTTGGCGCGGTCTTTGATCCCACAAATCTCAGTCTCTGTCGTCCTCAACAGGCAGAGCTTTGCAAGAGGGAGTTTGCAAAAGCTCAGGCCTTCTCTCCTCGAAGCACGGGGTCAACAAGTCTCACCACGCTGCAGGACCAGGCCACGTCACACGGCATGATATCGGGAACCTCGTGCGCAGCCTGTCCCGTCCAAACTGCCATTTTCGGCTTGGTCTTCACTTCCTTCAAAACTGATGTATTCGATGCAGTTCTCAGTCATTTCCGTCCCAAATGAGAGGGAGACGGCATATAAATGCCGTCTCCCTCTCGCCAACACCATCTTCTTCGTGTGTATGTGTTTTGGGGCAAGGGGTGCGTGGGAGGGAGGAGGCAGGGGAAGTTGTGGAAAGAGGAAGGAGATGAGTGAGAGTCCAGTTGGAGGAGTGGGAGGGGAAGGGTTGGCATCCAGAAGGAGAAGGGACAGATGGGAAGGGTGCAAGTCTGGTCGGGGGATCGGAAGGGTGAGAGGAGGGGGAGGGGAAGGGTGGGAGTCTGGTGGGAGGAGGGGGAGGGGAAGGGTGGGAGTCTGGTAGGAGGAGGGGAGGGGAAGGGTGGGAGTCTGGTGGGAGGAGGGGAGGGGAAGGGTGGGAGTCTGGTGGAAGGAGGGGAGGGGAAGGGAGGGAGTCTGGTGGGAGGAGGGGGAGGGGAAGGGTGGGAGTCTGGTGGGAGGAGGGGAGGGGAAGGGTGGGAGGAGGGGAAGGGTGGGAGGAGGGGAGGGGAAGGGTGGGAGTCTGGTGGGAGGAGGGGGAGGGGAAGGGTGGGAGTCTGGTGGAAGGAGGGGGAGGGAAGGGAGGGAGTCTGGTGGGAGGAGGGGGAGGGGAAGGGTGGGAGTCTGGTGGGAGGAGGGGGAGGGGAAGGGTGGGAGGAGGGGAGGGGAAGGGTGGGAGGAGGGGGAGGGGAAGGGTGGGAGTCTGGTGGGAGGAGGGGAGGGGAAGGGTGGGAGGAGGGGGAGGGAAGGGTGGGAGTCTGGTGGGAGGAGGGGGAGGGGAAGGGTGGGAGTCTGGTGGGAGGAGGGGAGGGGAAGGGTGGGAGTCTGGTGGGAGGAGGGGGAGTGGAAGGGTGGGAGTCTCGTGGGAGCAGGGGGAGGGGAAGGGTGGGAGGAGGGGAGGGGAAGGGTGGGAGTCTGGTCGGGGGATCGGAAGGGTGGGAGTCTCGTGGGAGGAGGGGAAGGGTGGGACTCTGGTGGGAGGAAGGGAAAGGGAAGGGTGGGAGGAGGGAAGGGTGGGAGGAGGGGAGAGGAGAGGAGGGGAAGGGTGAGAAGAGGGGAGAGGTGAGGAGGGGAAGGGTGGGATTCCAGAGGGATGGGGGTTGGAGAAGGAGAAGAAAGGGAGGGGGTGGGAGAAGGGAGGAAGGGGTGGGGTGGGATGAGGGAGGGGAAGTTATGGGAGGAGGTACCTGGCATTGCCCAGAAACGTCAGGTACCTTTGCTAATGTTCACACCCCTCCACTTTTTAAAAATTTTGTTGTGTTACAGCCTGAATTGAAAATGGGTTGAATTGAAATTTTTTGTCATCAATCTACACAAAATACCCCATAATGACAAAGTGAAAACGTGTTTTTAGAATTTTTTTACAAATTGCTTAAAAATTAAAAGCTGAAATATCATGTGTCAATAAGTATTCAAGCCCCTGAGTCGATACTTGGTGGAAGCACATTTGGCAGCGATTGCAGCTTCGACTCTTGTGTATGTCTGTATCAGCTTTGCACATCTGGATTTGGGGATTTTCTCCCATTCTTCCTTGCAGATTTGCTCAAGCTCTGTCAAGTTGGATGGGAAGCGTCTGTGAAGAGCAATCTTTAAGTCTTCCACAGATTCTCAATGGGATTCAAGTCTGAGCTTTGTCTTAACCACTCAAGGACTTTCACATTCTTGTTCTGAAGCCATTCCAGTGTTGCTTTGGCTGTATGCTTGGGGTCATTGTCCTGTTGGAATGTAAATCTTCACCGCAGTCTTTGGTCTTTTGCACTCTGAAGCAGGTTCTCAAGGATTTACCTGTATTTGGCTCCATTCATTGTTCCCCCTATCCTTACAAGTCTCCCAGTCCCTGCCACTGAAAAGCATCCCTATAAGCATGATGCTGCCACCACCATGCTTCATGGTCAGGATGGTGTTAGATGAGTGATGAGCTGTGCTCTATTTCTGCCAGATGTAGTGCTTTGCATTCAGGCGAAAGAGTTCAATTTTTGTCATCAGACCACAGAATCTTTTGCCTTGTGCACTCGGTCTTTCACCTGCGTTTTTTAAACTCCAGGTGTACTGTCATGTGCTGCCTTCTCAGGAGTGGCTTCCATCAGGCCACTCTCCCATAAAGCCTAGATTTGTGAAGCGCTGCAGAGACTGTTGGCCTTCCGGCAGGTTCTCCCATCTCAGTCAAGGAACTCTGTAGTTGTGTCAGAGTGGTCATTGGGTTCTTGGTCACCTCCCTGACCAAGGTTCTTCTTGCCCAGTTGCTCAGATTGGTTGGATGGCCAGCTCGAGGAAGAGTCTGGGTAGTTCCATATTCTTTCCATTTCCTAATGATGGAGCTCACTGTGTTCTTGGGAACTTTCAACACTCTAGAAATTGTTTTATACCCTTCAGCAGATCTATGCCTCCTCACAATTATATCTCAGAGTTCTACGGACAGTTCCTTGGAAGTCATGGTAGAGTTTCTGCTCTGACATGCATTGTTAGTGAACTGTGGGACCTTATATAGAAAGGTGTATTTCTTTAAGTCATATCCAATCAATTGAATTGGCCACAGGTGGACTTCAGTCAAGTTTTTGTAGACATCTCAAGGATAATCAAAGAAAATTGGATGCATCTGAGCTCAATTTGGAGTGTCATAGCTTTCTATGTATGGGTGTGAATACTTTCTGAAGGCACTGTAACGAATAAATGGATTCTGCTTCTCCTTAACAGCACTCCTTATCTCACTACTCAATCACCCTGGCCTTTTTCTGCCTCTAGTTTTACACATCATTGGAATGCCCTTACTCTGCACTCCATAGCCTGGTGTTGGCTTAGCGGTGAGGGTGGCTGGCTTGGGACATTACAGCCCTGAGAGTTCAAGCCTTTGTCGACCGTTGAATTAATACCAGGTGGGGTTGACTCGGCCTATCATCCTTCCGAGGTTAGCGAAATGAGTACCATTGCACTGAGGTAATAATAATTTGGGGTAACCTGAGTCGGAGTGGCGACCCGTCCAGGACTGTACTCCTTTTCAATGAAACTGTCTCGGCAGCTCTATGCACCTTTACGTCATGAAAGGAATGGTATTAATAATAATAATAATAATAATAATAATAATAACAATATTATTATTATTATTTTACTCTACACTCAACATTTTCTCCTTGAAGTTCTCCCATTTCTCTAATGCAGAGTGCCCTCTTCTTGGCCTCTCCCAATGTACATCACCCAACTCTCTCCTTATACCCTCAACATTTGCTTTCTTGAAATCTAATAACCTTACTCGACTATCCTGAATGAACTATTAACAGAATTCTTGCATACACCATGTTATGATCACTTGATCCTAAATGCTTCCCTCCCTCCACCATATTGGGATCGTTACTTAAAAGGAGGTCTAACAATGCACTCCCCCTCGTGGACTTATCTAAAACTGGGTTAAAAACAAATCCTGGACTAAATCTAGGAAATCCTCATCTGCTCTGCCCTTTCCCTGTTCCTGGACCCAATCTGTCCCTGGCAAGTTAAAATCCTCCATAATTAATACTCTTCCCTTACCACATGCCCTTTTGAATTATTCATGTATTCCTCCTTCCTCCTCTTCCTTCACACCCGGAGCCTTTTAAAGCATCCTGCCAGTATCTTACTGTTTTTACAATCTCTAATCTCTAAACAGAATCCTCAGCATTTATTCCCTCCTTAATGTCACCGTTTTCTCTTGATGCAATGCTGTCCTTTACCCAGATTGCTACTCCTTCTCCTATTCTCTCCTTCCTATCACACCGATACACCTTGTAGGCTTCTTATCCTATCCTCCAGTTACTCTCCTCCTTAAACCATTTCTCGCTGACTGCAACTTCTGTATTTTCACACAATTAATCCCCCCCACCCCAGAAAATTTCAGGCATTTATAACCCACACACGTTTGTAACATGCCAGACAGCTTTCCTCTCAACATGATCACAACAACGCGATCTCCACCATATCTTTAGTAGCCAACACGGCTTTTGTGGTGAAGAACCAACGAGCAGCTCTTGAAATACAACTGCGGTTAAATAACCAATTGACATTAACCCTTAGGTGCAGGCCTCAAAAACTGATTTGGAAGATAACCAAACAATGCAATTTTTTTGTTTTATTAAATACTTCCCCTTATTGTGGTGGCATGATTTCATGCTTTCAACTGGCTATGATCAACAGTGCAACACCACTGCTACCAAGTATGGAGGCACCACTGATGCAATGCCCCTAATCCTGGTACACTGGTACTAATTTCACTGACCTTGGAAAGATGACAGGCTGAGTCAACCCCACCTGGTGTTAATTCAGCAGCTGACAGGGCTTGAACTCAGGACCCTAAGATCCCAAGCCCACCACCCTAACCACTAAGCCAACAACAGGCTTACAATGCTAATAATAGAATGTAATCAAGTAACATAAATAAGTCCAACTTTTGCAGAATGCGTTCCGTGATAGTTTTCTCTTGTTTTCGTTCGTTTTCATTCTCACAGATGTATGTGATTATGGAGAATAGAAGAATGCAGCTTTTTGGATGTACCACATGCCAGTGCCACACATTTGTCTTTTGCAGAAGCCGCGAGTTGGTTTGTACCTTTGAACGACAAGGGAATCTCCAGTAACTCTCACACGTGCAAACTCAAGATTGCAAGTTGCACCCCGTTTGAGCGGAACCACGGCTCTTCCTTTGAGCACATGGCGATGACAAACGACGAGCCAATGAGGTGGAAACCAATGACCTTGCAGGTACAACTTGGAAAAGTTGTGAGAAATTCTTGTTGGAAATGCAGTTTAGTCTTGACGAGCAAAATCGGACCAAAAATGAAAACGAAGGTTTGTGAATAAGTTTGATGTTTTCTCTGCAAACCAATTGTCATGGGTGACATGACTGCATTGTTCCAGGCTGTAACAGTCAGTGACTCCTGAACCTCTATTTACAGGAAGCTTTGCGGTTAAATCGACCTTGGCTTTTGTCCCGGTCACGGGAACGTGTACGGTGTCTTGCACTTATACATGCTGAACGTCGGTTGAAAGTGGCTTTGGATGAAGAGCGTCGGCGCCTGTTTGCTCCATGCTCTGGATGCACAGCAAAAATGGCAGAATCTGGCATTTTAACCCCCGGTACAACAAGGCCTGCTTTTAGTTTGAATAAGTGTCACTGCCTCCTCTTTGTGAAACGAATGAGTTAAGCTGTATTACCTGAATGGGTTAAAAAAAAAACAAACATGATCCAAGGCTCATAGTGGATGACACACACACACACACACACACACACACACACACACACACACACACACACACACACACACACACACACACACACACACACACACACACACACACACACACACACGAAAACAAAAACAACCCAAAGAGATTCTTTCGCGAACTAGGAAAACAAATGCAAGATGTAATAAGTCCCCCCGAGAAGGATAGACTTGAAAACTTTTGTAAAGGAATCTAGAAAGATCCAACATAACACAACTAGAACTACGTTGTTGATGGCACACCATCTCATATTCCCGCGTGCACTGCTTTGTCCCATTAACGCTCGGTGAAATTTTATCTTGCAAAATGGATTGACTATTCTTTTCTATTTGATGTGCTTTATGACCAAAGACTTACTATGTTTACTAAATCAGAAGTCATTGCAAGCATGTCAACATTTCATGAAACATTAATTTAACACTGTGCATCAATTTAATCATAGGAATGAACTGTGTATAATATTAATTATAATAATTATTCATAATTAGATAAATACAGTAAAACCTGTGACTGTTTGTCACTCATGGGGGCTACATAAGTAAGTTCTTTATAAAAGAATTTACCATGTACAATGGTAAATACACTTTAAAAAAAAATCAGCCCCCATGACCCCACCCCCTCTTGCCTGGCCCCTCGGGGTCATATCAAAAATCCGACAGTGTTGTGCACTTCCCAATACATATATCTACTATGTCCCAAAGTTTCAAGTTCTTATCTCAAACGGTGTCGGAGGAGCTATTTTGACCCCCTATCTGCTAAGCACCCCCCAAGCACCCTCTGATCATCATGTGTTTTAAAAAAAAATGTTGTTAAATGTATAACTCATGAATATGTTTGCTTTCAAAAGCTACAAGACAATTTAAAAAAAAAAATCGACCCCATGACCCCAACCCCTCTGGCCCGCCCCCTAGGGGTCATATCCGAAGGTGTTGTGCACTTCCCCATACATATATGTACGATGTCCCAAAGTTTCAAGTTCCTATTTCAAACGGTGTAGGAGGAGTTACAGGGTAAAGCAGACGGACGGCGGAGACAATCACAATATTCCCGCTTTTCTTCAAAAGCGCGGGAATAACAAGGAGGTGGATTGGATCCAAAACTTGGAAAAGCAAAAGCAACACCTAAAGGAAATGTCCCCAGTGATAATTGATGAAGGAAAAAAAAAAAACACTTCCAAAAATGCCAAACTTTAAAAGCCTAGGCCCGATGGATTTCCAAATTTCTGGCTAAAGCAACTCGATGCTCTCCACAATCGCGATGCTCAAGCATTCAACAAACTTATCTAAGGGGAGGAGGTATTGGATGAGTGGCTCACCGAAGGTAACTCCGACCTCATCCCAAAATCTGAAGAAACCCAACTACCTTACAAGTATCCACAGTAAGGTAATCTTCATCCTGATGAAGCAGCACTTGTATGGAAGGAAGGAAGGAGGTATATAACAATAACATGTCTTCCAACAACATCTAAACTTCTGACCAGAATTATCACAGAAATTATGCATCAACTAACACAACAAGGAGGCCCAGAGACAGAACAGAAGAGATGTAAAAGAAGATGCCATGGAACAATCGACTACCTACTACTAAACAAGGCCATAGTTAAAACTGTAAAACGAGAAGAACCAAATTGTCCACTGCCAGGATAGACTATAAGAAAAAGCTTTTGATAGTGTTCCACATTCGTGGATGATAAAATGCATCTACTTGCACAAGATCAACCGAAAAAATCATCAAACTGAGTAAGAAAGTAATGAATCTATGGAATACCACACTCGTGCTGCAGCACTTAGAAGGAAAGATCAAAATACCAGGAGTGAAGATGCATCGCTGGATCTTTCAGGGTGACAGCCTTTTGCCCCTCCTGTTTGCCTGGCTCTGGACCCACTGAGCAACCTCATGAATGACCAAGGACATGGATAAACCCTTGCATCCAATAAGAGAACGTCCAAAGAGACAGTGAACGTGGCGCATCTACTGTGCATGGATGATTTAAAACTCTTTTCATCAAACAACAAATTATTGGAAGAACAACTGAAATTAGTGAAAGGGAACTACGCCAACATGAAAATAGAATTTGGTCGAGATAAGTGTGTCAAGTGCACATTCATACAAGGTAGACCAACAAGAATGGACAACATAAAAATTGATACAAATACAACAGTGCAGGAGCTCGACAATGAAGCATCTTACAAATACCTCGGAGTAGAAGAGGGCCAAGTATGTCACAAACAAATGCGGAAAACAATTACCAGAGAATACCTGTGTAGAACGAGGCTGATCCTGAAAACTTACCTCTCTCCAACGAACAAAGTCAAAGCCATAAATCAACTAGCAGTACCAGTATTCCAGTCCAGCTGTGGAATAGTAAACTGGTCACAAGCAGGAATCAACAAACTAAATATCAAAACAAGGAAACCCCTCACCACCAAATGTTTTACAATAATCAATGTATCCCGATAATGTACGTGCTGATACGAGAAGGAGGTAGCGGCCTGATGGAGCTCAACCAAGTGCGCAGAGTGACAAATGTCAGACTGGCTGAATACGTGAAAAGTGCAACAGACTACTGGATCTAATTTGTACACAAACACAAAGACAGCAAGCCAGAGAAGGTATTCCTAACTTACCAAGCAAACAACTTCCAAAGACAGTTACGAATGGAAGATGTCGCACAAGAAACTGAAATGGCAACGAATACAACCCCAGTGATTGCAAAAAACACAAAAGAAAAATATAAAGCGAAATATCAACAGACATGCACCAACAACTGGGAGAACTATAAAATCAGTCAAACAGGTGGAGGTTCTGCAAGGTAGAAACAGAAAATACGAGTTACCATCTATCAGGATGTAAAAAAAACCCCCCAAAAAACCCATGTCAGAACAGCTGTATAGTACACATTTTGGCACAACAAGGTTTGTGCAGCAATCCACTAGCATATCTGCAGAAATTTCAATATTCCAGTTCCAGAAAACTCCTGGAAACATAAACCAAAAGCAATCATTGATAGCAAGGAAGTAACGCTCACGTTCGACCTGATGATCCCATTGAGCGTGAACAAAGCAAACAAAGCATTGTGACCGGCTATAGTACTGAGGAATAAAAAAACGGCATTGCTAATTGAGGTATCAGTTACCAGCAAATTTGGCCTCAACAATGCAGAAATCAAGAAAATGATCAAATACCAAGACCTCAAAAATGAAGTGGAAAGATCCTGGAAGCTAAAGAATGCCGAAATTATACTAGTGATCGTTGGAGCAGTGGGAATGATGACGAAGAAACTCATGAATCTTAAAACAACATCCCTGGGAATAGGAATACAAACAAACTGCAGTTGGAAGCTGTCTGGGGCTCAGCGATAATCCTCAAAAGACTCGAAGGAACAAAACTTTGAGAACAAAACTTCACAGCTTGGGCCATGAATCGTGACCTCATCCCTTTTTCCAAAACAGAGGTAGATACTTCGAGACCTGGGAGAACTCCGTTCCACCTTCTGAAACCCGCATATGGAGATGACAACCAACAATGCACACACACACACACACACACACACACACACACACACACACACACACACACACACACACACACACACACACACACACACACACACACACACACACACACACACACACACACACGAAAAGACTATTAGAAGAGACAAACAGCCACTGAGATTGAGGGAAGTATCGTCACTTCCCAGGGCACTTTGGGTATCAGCAACACCACAACAATGGCTCCGCTTTTCTCACCATGCTCTTCTCGCTGAAGGGATGAGTCAATTTATTTGTATAATCCTAGCCACCTGGGTTTAATTAATAAGGTGAGAGCTAAATGGTTATTACTAACATGCGCAGGTGAGATGTGAGTTGGTCTTTGTTTTTCATTTTTTTTTTCTTATTTATTTTTTACCTTTACTTGTTTATTTTAATTCTTTCACACAACTTCCAATGCTAATGGGGACCTGTTAATACAAAAACCAACCAAATTCAAACAAGAGATTACAATGACATCTAAAAACCTTCTCGCATGACTGAATCAAACTCTTAGCAAAACAACCCCTCTCTCTCTAACATGATGGAAATGCATCTTCTTAGAACGAACCACACAATCATCCTAAACAGACAAATTCGATCAGATCTAATAAGCTGAGATGAAAACGCATTGTAGCTTATCTTAACTGCGACTTTACTAGATGGAAATGTACACAAGACAGGAAACCTAAAACATTTAACCTGATGACACACATTTGTACTGGACCTAAAACTATTTTTCCAACTCTAACTACCACATCCAGATATGTCACTACACTATCATCACGACGACTCTTATCTGCTATTACGCTTTCTGGATAAATCCTATGAATCAGTATCAAAAAACATAATTAATCACACATATATCATCAATATAACGACATGTAGAAGATAATATTTTAGCTCAGCCTAATAACTTCTTCTCCTTCATCGACTTCTGCACAAATGAAAACTCGCATTAAACAAGGAAAATATCCACTAACACGGGGCTACAGTTCCTTCCCATTGGAATACCTTTTATTTGTTGAAATATTTTCCCACCAAAATATACAAAAACGTGAAACAAAATAAAATTAACATCATCTTTCAATTTTTGTTGGTCAAAACAATTAAAACCCATAAAAATAAAGATTTATTATAAAAGTTAACAATTTTATCACGAACATGAAAGAGTGCCAAATCCAAATTTGTATCCAAGGTAGAAAAATCGAAAACATCAACAGATTTAATATTGAGGAATCTAATCCTATCCAACAACTTGAAAGTGGAACTAATACACCAGAAAGTGTTAAGACTATAATTGTTACTAATTGATGAACAATATTTCCTAGATTGATCCCTAACGACTCGGAAACCTGAATTAACCGTAACTGACAACTGTTTCAAAGTACAGTGACCTAGCTCCCTCAATAAACCTAAACTAGGATGGGTTTTATGAATTTTAAGGATTCAGAAAAAACGGGGAATACACAAATTTATCTCTTTACATTTAATGTTAAAATTATTACCCAAAACTTTGTGATGCTCAGCTATAATGACTTGGAGAGGCTTTTGACATGGAACATATGTGTTATTTTCTGCACTGATAAAGGTAACTATATCAACAGCTAACTCCCTTCATAAAACCTTAACGTAAAACTTTTTACAAACCACCACAAAATTATTAGCTGCTTTATCTGCCGGAGCTATAACATGCTTAGCATGCAGATCCTCAATATCCTTACGAACCTGCAGATCCTCAATATCCTTACGAACATTTAAGCTTATTCAACAATGGTTTTGACCAATCCTGGGAAAACAAGCCTCGACTATGGGCTGTTTCACAATGAGGACACCAAGTTTGTCTCGCAACCACTAAAAATTCAAACTCAGTATTTTTATTTCTCCAAATCCAACATTGTTAATTACAATATTTATATCCAAATTTTTGGAGCATCTGAATGAATATTTCTTATTTAAAATAATACCCCAAGGATGTTAGGAGAGTATTTTTAAAACTATAACAGTCATTAATACAATTCAACTATAACCACAAAATAACAACACTATCAAACTTCAGTGGTTTCCATATGTTCCACAAGTATTATTCCATTACTGGAATTATGATTCAGTATACAAATGAAGTATATTTGTAGAAATATCAATAAAAGACTGAACTAAGTTTCAAATATCCAGAAAAAAGATATGTTTTAATTACCACTGTCACTAATAGCACTGCATATGATGGAACTTAGCACAAAATTTTAAAACTACATGTACTTTTCTACATATTCTGAAAAAATTACTAATTTATCTCTGAAAATAAAAGTTTACCACCACAATGAAAAAATGAAGAAAATCACATATTTTTTCCGGAGAGGACATAATTTTTTGACATGAAGCAATACATTCTGTACAAGATATAACTGCAAAGTAATACATTTATCTTATAATGCCAATACAAAATACACCTAGTAAGTGAATCTAGACGGGATTTTGGCACTTTTTAAAACCGGCTGTATCATTTAGCCCAACGGTTTCTAAAGATGCGATAACTTTGAGATGTATTAGTATTCAGACATTTATTTAATAATATATTTTATTTTATTTAGTAATATAATTTAAAGCTATATGCAAAATAGGACCTGTCCTGAAAAAAAACAGCAGTTTATTCCATACACTAAAAGTTTCTCAGCTTGTTAAATATCATTTGGAAATTCCCCAAAATGCTTCCGGAGAGGACAATATGTTTTGACATGAATGTATGAATATTCTGAATAATATAACTTGAAAGAAATACATTTATCTTATTTTCAGATACAAAATATATATTTATTAAATCAAAACATAAGATATTATCTTATTCAACATGATCATTTGTCATGTATACATCATTAATCATACATTTGACACAGGCAAGACCAGTTGGAAATGTATTGTTACTCAGACATTTAAGTAATACATGATTAGTCACTAAAATTTATATATAACTGAAATATTCACCCTGCCTTGAAGGAAAAAGAAAGAGTTCATCTCCTGAACTAAATATTAATCTGCACAATCAAAAATAAGGAAATTCTTCTGGAGAGGACAAAATGTTTTGACATGACAAAATATACATGTAATGTCATGGCTACTTTTATAAGCATGGGGATGAAGATTACTGCATACAGTACTGTATCATCTTATTTGATTTTACTGAAGGCCTGAGTAACAGAGGCAAGATCCTCTATTATGAATGGGTCATTTCCCAGCAAAGTAATAGGCCCGAAGAAAATAAATGAAACATGTAAGTTTTCCTCAATGTCCCTGCGTCTTGGCCATTGGAATACTAAAGCAGTAACCACTATAGCAGTACAATGCTAAAACTACAGGAGAGTGAGGGGTTATTCTAACTGCCACCACTGTTTTCCACCAGCAGCAGTTGATTAATCTGCAAGCAGAAAAGTAGAAAATCTACATAAAGCAACAGGCATACATACGTCAAATATTTTTGTCCTCTCCGGAAAGTAATATTATGGGCTCTTTTATGTCTAGTATTGTACCAAATATCTGTATATTATTATTTGGGTGTAACTATATGTGATGACATGTTACTACATATTTATTTTTGCAAAAAGTGATCATACGGTGGGAATTATATCATATTTCTTTCTCAGACAACTAAGCATGTTCCAGGAAGCCCAGGTTTAGCCTTCAAAAACTAGAGTAAATGTGTTAAAAGTAATCAAATTCAGCATACTTTATTAACAATAGTCAATATTGTGCTGGATGAAGCAATAATTATACGAAATTCAATGTCATTTCATGTGATTAATCTCCTGTTGAATGCCATTGAATAACTTTCCGGAGAGGACATTATGGACATGGACATTCAATCAGTGTTGTAACAAGATAAATTACATAAATGTAAATACCTTTTACTGATGGATATTCATGACTATGTCAACCTTACAAAACATCAAAATTTATAGCCAGCAAGTAGTTTCCTTGTAACTCGTGGCAGTTTAGGTGTTTCCGGAGAGGACACGTTTTTGATGGACACATGTAAGGCAATCAGTGCAGGCCATGCAAATAGAAGGTTATTGGTTACACTCAAACTTTGTAGCATAATATCAGTGCAGGTATATACACACGTGGTAAAACACACAATAAACTTTAAAAAATATCCTTTATTTATATATAAAAAATGTATTCTACAATATGCATTTCCGGAGAGGACATTTTTTGACGGACGAACGGTGGGACATATTTATTGAGGGTGAAATAAATATTCATAGTCTGAAATGAATAATATGTTGTGGACAAAGTACAGAAGAGGTATTAAATTAATGCAACAACAAATAAAAGTCCCAATTTCTGCTTTTATTTGTTTATACACTGTGAGTGCAGTGTACCTGGAGAAAATGAGACAGCTATTTGTCAAAAAATGGCAATTTTTATGTCATTCTGCCAAAAATTGACATTTTTTGTCAAATAAAAAGTGGTCCAAGTTGTGCCATCACTAGTACCAACTACTGGCCCTAATGACAGAGATACTACAGCCTCTCATTTAGCTATTTAGCATGCAAGTGTACAAAATACCAAAAATGACCATGACTGTGAAACAGCCCCTATTAAAAATACTTGATCCTGTTGTCCAAAATATCCACAACCCTATCACACCATGTACTCAAAACATTTTCAGATAACCTAAACTTTTTATACATTTTTACGAACAAAAACAGAATTAAGAATAGAAGATCTAATATTGTTGCAGGGCCGGGACGTCGGCCACGGTCCATCAGCTGGATGGAGCCGCAAGTTAGCTCGACCGATCGCCCGGAATTCAGATCGTTGCCCAGGATAAGTCCGGGGTCGACAGGTCCTCTATCGCAGTGGTTCTCAACCTTTTGGAGCCGTGACCCACCAAAAAATTTAAGTTGGGGTTCGCGACCCCCCTCCCGACTCGCACTTGAAACACACTGCAGTGACATCACGGAGCGCATAAAAAAAATCCACAGTGCCTGGAGCACATTGGTCAACGCCTAGGTACTGCCAGCTGTTAAAACTAAACAGAACTAAACGAAACTGGCATCACAAATTAATTATTTACACTGATGTATAACACAGTAAAAACAGCCAGCCACATTCATAAAAAAGGCTTCTGTAATTGCAAAGAGCGGTATGTAGCCTATTTATGCACAGGACACAGACTGGAAGATTGAGCGACCCTCTGCTGCAGACAAAGGTTACAATCACACATGACAGCTACCAGACATACACAAACCTTGCATTACTGACCAAAAATATACAAAAAACAAAACAAAAAATTACCCCCGTGTGGGGGTGACGGTCATCTCTATAACACCACAAGTTCTCAATGTTCAGTTATGACCGAAGACTACTGCGCAACTCGAACTGCACAGTTTGGTTAAAGATGACTCGGCATTTTGGCGCGCGCGCACGAAATTATATTTTGAAAATAAATGCCGACGTTTACATTTCGGGTTTTGAAACTTTTCCACCTTCGGCGGAAAATGTATAAATATACAAGAGTCCAGTAGCAGCAGTAGGAAGGAGTTTGACTGTGAACTTGAGCATCACGTTGTCCATCATTACCTTCCTACCAAACCATCCCATCCTTCCCACCGATTAATTTGTTCTATAGTCATCATTTACTTTCAGTTATTGCAGAGTGTCTAACATGCATTCTGTAGAAGTTTGCTTAGTCCAAGTCAGTAGAATTGGTCGATTTTGATGGATGAGATGTTTGACCTGAACCAAAGAACCGAGCTAATCACCCCAACCGAACAGTAAAATAACCAAACCGCACACCCTTATTAATAGTGAAATAGTAAATGCAAGAAAAGCTCTCCAATAGACCTTATTCCTCGTCCGAGTTCGGAACATCTGAGCATGTGCAGTGCATTTTCAGCCTTAAATTTTGGTCAATTTCTCATCTATCACGAGCTCAAAGTTGCTGAAACTCGGCGATCTGTACTAAAAAATAATTCTCTACAAGTTAAAACCAAAACTAGCCTTCTCGCTGTTAAAATAAAAAAAGTGTTGCAGTGTTCCGAACGAGAGCCGAATAGGGTCTATTTCCTGACTTACCACACAGCTGTAGCTGTCTACTGGACACCAATCACCAAATTTATATACTATACTCTCCTCTGCACTAATGCCAACGAGTCCGTCAAATAATGCCTCGTTGGTATATGGCCAAAGTCCGTAGAAGTAGGTGGTATAATCACTATCACTCTATGTAGTAGAGTAGGTAGGTACACAGCAGCAAATGGCAGACAGACAACTATGACACAAACCAGTCAGTCAGTGGATTTGATGGGTAGATACGTAGGCCTGGCCTTTTTGTTTTCCAATCTCTTATAAAAAGTGCAACAACAACACTGACGACACCACACTACTCACTCTTACTATCCACAGTTCTGTTCGTTCAGTTCAGAATATTCCAGTGGACTCCACTGGACCAACCGATGACTAAGACAACTGATGACTGTGCACTATATGCAGGAATAATATTTATATGTGTACGACATAAAATAAACGCGGAAGGAAACCGGATATATCGCAATCACACATGGCGATTATTTGACGAAGCAATGATAAACACCGGAAATATCAAAAACACAACACTGTAAAAACTTCATATGACTGGACACCTGTCCCGTCGTGTCGGCTGCCGATCAATATTCGTGTCAAAAGAAGGATGGCGTATATCAAAGTGCTGGAAAACAATGGAGATCTCTCTATTGTTTTCCAGCACTTTGACGTATATTAAACACGTAACGATATGCCATCCGATATTTTTCGATTCTGATAGCTTCCATGACCTAGGCCTATGGCGATTTGCTGATTTGGTGGGGACATTCGGCTATGAGTGGGGGAACCTAAAAAGCTATGCTATGGGCAGGCCACGGGCGGGCAGGCAGGCAGATTATATAATAGGAGTCACAAACCGAGAGTTAACGAATACCAAGCACGAGAACGACCTTTACAAGCATGAGTTCCTGTTACTAGGGTGTAGTGTTCTCGGGTCAGGAGGGATTTTTGGCCAACTTTGAAGTCACGTGACGCGAAAACGAAAGCGAATATCGAAAATCCGGCCCGACCAAATCTAGATATTGTCCCATAGATTCATATGCCACAATCAAATTCAAGATAACTTAAGAAATGTAGGAGGAGATAGATTTTGAAAATCGTCATTTTGCAACTACATGAAGCAGTTTTCACAAAATTCAGTCACATGACGTGTACGTATTCGAAGATATCGGTATTCTTTCGAATGGACATGAAAGACAAGGTCTGCTGCTATGCAATGGCACCATTCACTAACTTTTACCATGCCCAGTCGAGAATATATAGCCTCCTGAAGGTAGGGCAGTTTTTGAAAACTTTGAAGTCACATGACGCGAAAACGAAAGCGAAATTCGAAAATCCGTCCCGATCAAATTTAGATATTGTCCCATACATTCATATGCCACAATCAAATTCAAGATCGCTTGAGAAATGTAGGAGGAGATAGATTTTGAAAAATCGCAATTTTTGCATTTTTTGCCAACTTTGAAGTCACGTGACACGAAAACGAAAGCGAATATCGAAAATCCGGCCTGACCAAATTTAGATATTGTCCCATAGATTCATATGCTACAATCAAATTCAAGATCGCTTGAGAAATGGCGGAGATAGAATTTGAAAATCGTCATTTTTGCAACTTCAAAGGCCTCGTGACCTTGACCTTCGGTGACCTTGAAAGTCATACCATCGTGTACGACCATCGACGTCTATCAGGATAACTAATGACCAGATCTCCAGCTTCAACTTCATTGTGAACGGACGGACGGATCGAAGGACATCGACACCCATATTATTAGGTCATGCTTGAAGAGATGACCTAAAACTAAATCAATTTGGCTTTAAGTACAGTTTTAAATTTTACTCAAGATCCGACAGCACAACTAATTGTGAAGGAGGCAACAGGACTGCTTTACAAGCTGATGGCAATAGGCTATTATCATTCATTCTCATATAGCTGGGCCTGCAAAACAAAACAACATATCCTCGTACATTTTCCCCTCGTAGCTGTATCTTGCAAAAACAAGTAACTGTGCATCACTGGAAACATCCGTTGTTTCGTCAATTTGGAGGGAAAATCTTCCACTTTTCTTCACTCGGTCAATGAGCTGCTCTTTAATGTCGTTGGCCATTTCACCAATGCGCCTCGCCATTGTGTCATTAGACAGTGGAATAGTCTCAAGTGTGCTCGCTATTTTTTTTTTCAACATGCATAGCTCTGGTCATTGCAATCGCTGCTGGGCGGATCAGGCTCTCTGCAATAGTATGGGGCTTTTTGGATTGAGCAACCAGGTATGCCACTTCATATGAAGCCAACAGGGCTTTGACAAGGATTGTAGAGTGCTCACGTAAGTCGTCTTTTGGCTCTGCAGTTCTCCCTCCTTACGAAGAAAAAAAATCTAATGGTTTGTCAATGTCTCTTCAATTTCACTGGTTTCAAGCTTTCGTGAGCAAGCACCTCTGAACACAGAACACAATGTGGATATTCCACTTCATTTTTGGCTAGGCATGTGAATCCGTACTGCAGAAAGTCAGTCTGATATTTCCGATGCTTGTTGGAGGCCAAATCTGTCGCTGGCGCCTTACGTTTTTCAGTTGAACTTGTAACAGTTGGCCCACCTTCACATGTGTCATCTTGGTCCGCATCTTGAGCTGGCAGACGTTTTTTGACAAGCCACCGATCCATATTCAGCCACCTTGCGCTAACATTGACTTTCAGCACCCGCCACACTGTGCCTCTCTCTCTCTCTCTCTCTCTCTCACACTCACTCACTCACTCACTCTCTCACACACATACTAATTTCACTTGCTGCTCAAATCTGTTTCATAATGACTACATTATAACATTGGTATGGGAGATTTAATTGAAAAATCATTTTCAAAAAATATTTATTAATTTCTTTATTGTTTATTTGTTTTGACAACCTTCCCGCGACCCCCAGGTTGAGAACCATTGCTCTATCGGACCGAAATTCGCCAATGGATAGACCACGTGGGGTAGGGTCAATTACCAATTTCAATTTACCTAAATACCCACGTGGTCCACTACCGGGGAGTTTCACCCTCTACGGAACTCGTACGGAAACGAGCCGCTTTGCGTGCTCATTCCGTGTGCGATTCAGAGCGGTTGAATCGCCGAGAACCGCCGGTCCTGATTATCCTGTGACAACGGCAATGGCCAGCTAATCCCTCACACGTGACACGCTCAGTCAATGCAAGAATAGACACAAACGAGCTGAAAACATTGAACAATCGGGGTATTTATTCACAATAGGGAAAGTGTAAACACAGAGCAGAATTAAACCGACTATAAAAGCAATGCAGTCAATGTACAGGCAAAAATCACTTAACCATTCCTACTTAAAGACGGGGCCCACAAGACACACACACGCACACACAAAGACCCAGGACGACATTGACCTTCCCGCCTCGTGCGGTCTTCGAGACGAGCGAACCAGGACGAGACCAGCCCAGCGTCGTCGAACTGCGACCCGTGCCCGAGATGACCAGCGAGCGTCCAGATGTGACCCGCGCTCGAGCTGACCAGTGAGCGTCAGGATCAGACCAATCTCTCTTCCTCATCCAAAAAGATCACCAACCTCTCTTTTCTCGTAGGGAGGGGCCTCTTCTCCTGACCACTCGCCTGTTGATTGGCCGGAACCATCGCGCGATTCCCTGGCCACCCTCCATTGGACAGATGCACGGTAGGCGGGGCAACTCCCACCCTCCTGGGCGGAGTCCCGAGCGGAGGCGTTTGTGGCTCCGCCCACCTCCTCACCTCTGACCGCGTGCTTCATGGCGATCGGGTTGAATCGGAAACGGGGAGGGTGAGACACCCACTCCTTGCCGATTGGCTAAGGAGGGACGCCATGCCCACGCTAGACTCCACCCACTGGCGAGCGCGCGAAGAATGCCGCGAGCGTCATGGCGTCAGGATGGAAGTGAAGATGGCGTTGTTATCGTTGGTATCGTCTTTGGTGTTGTTAAATAAAAGAAAACCTGACTATTAAAATAATTTCACAGTGCATTTACATTTATTCACCCATTAGACTAGGGGATGGATTCTAACTAGAAAAAACATACATATTGAAATAACTAAGCTATAGGAACTTGAATGTCTGTGTGCTCATGGCTTCCAGATTCACAACAATATAACGCCATGGCCGAATCACTGGTTTCCTTTATTTCAATGGGGTTCGCTCCCTCATTTTTTTCTGGCAACAACCTCTATGCTTGAGTCCCTAAAAATTGAATGTACATGAAGCGTATCCACCTGCATGCTAGAAAATTCACAAATCAAGAATTCATTACGAGTGTCATTTTTGGCAGGAGACTTACTGAAAAGAACCCTGCCACATAAAAAAGAAGTAAAGAGACTTAACCTCGTTTATTAAGCACATGCTCATCTAATGTAGTAATAGCTCGGTCCCCTTCAATGTCATGTACCAGTCTCTGCTGCACTTGTCCATTGATTTCGGTTTCTTTCTTTTTGACCCTGTTTTGCTGGCTGTGTATGCAACCTGACATGATGCATTATCTATCCTCATAATTCTGAGACTCATGTTCCCATTTGTTTTCTAACAGGAAAACAGAAATTGCCTCGGAAGAGAAAAATTTTGAGAAAGGAGGCTATCTTCAGATCAAGGCTGTGAGTTTGCTACTTCCTGTGATTAAATAATGTCCCTTTTCTTTATGTTCCTCTTTACAAGGGGCATCGGTTTGGGAAATAATTATAATGTTTGTTTTGTGCCATTCATTATTTGGCCGTTGGTGAGTGTCTTCTGACAACATTAAGGTCGGTGATGACAAACTTCACCGAAGTTTTGGACTTGTGGTAACTTGTGCAGCTTTATGCAATATATATATATATATATATTTTAAATTATCTTAGGTCATGGAAAGTAAAAATTATGTTACTGTGTTAACTTGTGAACCAGTGACTTGATTTTGCCCAAACTTGGTATCGGTATACAGTGTGAAAGAGAAATGAACTGATTAGTTGGTGGCATCAAGAGGTCAAAGGTTAGAGTCCGTGATAGGTTTTTATTCACGTGATAACTTAAGAAGAGCTGAAGTGATCTTCGTCAAACTTGGTTACAAGTATGTATAATGATGTATCCAAAAACTGATGAGATTATGGGGTCAAGAGGTCAAAGGTCATATCAGGTAAAAATGTGCTATTTGAGAACAGCTGAAGGGATTTAAATCAAACTTGGTACAAGCATGTATCGTTACGAATTCTCGCCCGCCGGTGTGCGGACAGCCGCTTTTCGCCGAATCGTGGCCGTACGCCCACCGGACGGACAAGTCAGTCACGACTTTCCGGAACAATGCCGAAAACCAGTCACGGGTGTGCTCCAAGCACACCACAACCTTGTCCGCACTCTACCCGCGCGCTACAGGGTCCGATCGCCAAATAATCGATTTACCTAATTATTCGCGCGGGTAGATTACCGAGAGATTGTACCTCAGCGAGGCCTGCTTGGACATGAGCCGCTTAAGCAGCTCGCTCCATTTTGGGATAACCGAGCAGGGTATTATCGCGAGGCCTCGCTGGACCCGATTCTATTATCGGCTATTTAAAAGCCCACTATATTCCGACGGCAAGATGGCAGTTCAATTGGGAAAAATGATGCGACGAACAGGTCAACATTTAAAGAAGCACATTTATTTCCAAACAACACATAAGCACGTAAGCAGTCATGCAATGAATGGGGGAAGCAGGCATGCAATTATACAGCCAAACACAATGCAAAGGAACTACGACCCTTTATTTATTATGTACAGTTACTTATACAATTCTACTTGACGGACTTGGCGCCACAACTTCCATACAAAGAAAAGCAAGGAAAAACCGCCTTAAAGACTGGACCTCTCGGGGTCTTTATGTCATGGAGCTTTGAGGACCGAAGGAGCTCCAAGAGGCCGCGCAGGTTACCTTCACCTCAGACCGTTCGGTGCTGGTTGGCGAGCTCTCTCCGGCTCTCTCCACGTCCCGAACAAGAACACTCAGCTCCGCGCGGCACAGCAGGCTTGGCTGTGCTCGCGTCTCCTCCGTTCTCCTCAGCTTTGCCACCGACTGCAGGCTCCAGGCACTTCGAACCCCAACAGGCACTCCACAGACTGGCTGACTGACCCTCAGCAGACCCAATTCGACAACCACCTCGAGAGACAGACCGACCACGACCCTCTCGTCAGCTCCAAGAAAAAGACCTCGAGAGAGACTCTCAACAACCGCCAGACCTTCTCATCAGCTCGTCCTTTATATCCACGGTGCGTCCCCCCTCCCCTCCGCGGCGTGTGGGGTGGGGGGGGGGGAACATTCCAACAGAGATCGGCTGGATGAGTTGTTTCCCAACTGTAAATCTTGTTTACCCGATCTGAGGGAAATTGGGGCGGGAGTTGAGTTCCAACCGTCAATCTTGTTTACCCGATCTGAGGGAACTTGTAAAGTGAATGCTTTTAACAGTCGCTTTCCGAGGGAGTGATGGAGTTGTTGTTGTTGTTGTTGCCCTTTGGTGTTCGTGGAGATGTCGGCGGTTGTGGAGAAGTTGGTTTGTGGTTGTTGTAAAAGAAAAATGGCTAACTGAAGATTCACAGCCCTGCACACGAATAATTGCCCGTTAAACATCGGTGGGGAAATCTAACTGAACACAGACTTATCGACATAACTGATCAAAGGACCTATATGGTGTCCTGTGAATTTCCACAGCCGTAACAGTATATTGATGTAATAATGTGGGTGGAGGCATATCTGGCAACGTCGTGACGTTGAAGAGTGACATATTTCAACAGACATTTTGACAATCTGGCAAACGCAAACTCACCAGTCACTTATCTGTGATTATCATGCGATATGTCTAAACGCATTCAACTTTAATGGCACCAACCGTTCACGCATCATGAATTCGAAAATTATTTAGATTTTATTACCAAACTTTAAAAGAGCTGCAGTGGCCTTCAAAAGTATTCACCCCATACCAAGTTTCGATGAACTACAAATTATGTAAAAACATTCTTTCCAAATTAACTTTCTTTATTCAATACTGAAGAGATCATGCTAAACACTGTTATAGTTGAATGAGGTTACATGTCAGGAATATGTAAAAAACATGTACAAATCAAAATTCACTGGTTGTAAAAATATTCAGTCCCTTTCTTAGGTCAGTACTTGGTGGAAGCACCATTTACAGCAATGGCTGCTATGAGTCTTTGGGTTGGTCTTTCCCAGCTTCACACAGTGAGATGGTGAAATCTTTACCCATTCTTCACATGACCATCTCTCTTGTTCTACCAAGTTTAATGGGGATCGTCGATGGACTGCAATCTTCAAGTCTTACTGCAAATGTTGAATTGGGTTCAGGTCAGGACTTTGACTGGGCAACTCAAGAATGTTTATTTTCTTCTTATTCAACCACTCCAGTTTAGCTTTGTGCTTCAGATCATTGCCCTGATGAAATGTAAATCTCCTACCCAGGTTCAGATTCACGGCTAACTGAAGCAGGTTTTCATCAAGGATTCTCCTGTACTTTGCACCGTCCATTGTCCCTTCTCTCCTGACAAGCTTGCCAGTCCCTGATTATGAAAAACAGACCCATAACGTGATGCTGCCACCACCATGTTTGGCAGTCTTGATGGTGTTGACTGGGTGATGTGCAGTATTAGGTTTGCGCCAGCTGTAACACTTTGAATTTAGACCAAAAAGTTCAATTTTTGTCTCATCTGACCACACGAGCTTTTAGTTGACTCGTTTTTCAGTCATGGCTTCTTTCTTGCCACCTGTCCATGGAGGCCAGCTTTTTGAAGGGAATGGGACATTGTTCATCGATGAACACCGACCCCCATCTTGAAAATAAACCTTGTAGATCTTTCAAAGTTATTGTTGGATTTACAGTGACATCCTGAACCAGTTTCCTGCTTGCCTGGCTGCTGAGGTTAAATGAGTGACCTGATATGGGTGGTATGATACGTCTTCCACTTCTTAATGATGGATTTCACCATACTCAAAGGGATAATAAGTGAGTTTGAAATCTTCTTGTAACCCTCTCCTGAATGGTGCTTCTCCACCACTTTATGTCTGACTTCTTTGGAAAGCTCCTTGATCTTAATGTTTACCTTGTTGGTTGACCAAGTGAGTTGTACCTTAAAACTCATTAGATAAGTGGGGAGATTAATTTTTAAGTTAAACCACTGACTGCAAACAGGTGTAACCTATAACACTTATTTTGTAACCTTTTAAAGAATTTGCTCCTGAAGTGATTTCTGGTTAAATGACCACTTGATGTGCAAAGATGATCTACAGCTCATCAGAAAGGACTTGGATAGTAGAGTGATGAGGATTTTTTTTTTCAGGGAGAAGTGGGGCAGGTTGGGCAGGAGGAGGAGGGATGGAAAGCTAGTTGACTTTGCAAAGGAAAATTTCAATTGGCAATATTTTTTATTTTTGCGTACAAAGTCACAAGACTGAACAAAATGGCCAGAACAGTACAAAGCGGCTAAACAGATAAATATCTGAAATTGTAGGAAGTCAAATACAGGGATTAAATAACAACAGAACAAATAAATGGAAATATGGATGTGAGGGAGAAGGGAAAAAGCACAATAATCTCAAAAGGAGGGTGTTGGCTTGGGTGAGGGTTAATGAGGGTAGAAAATATTGTTGTGGTTACCAGATTCGCAAACCACCATTCAGGTCCCTTAGGTGAGGTATCTCGGTAAGTGCATGTGTAGTTAGGCCCAAACCCGTTGTCTAGTGGGAATACATGTCATTTATACGTGCTGCGACTCTTCAGGATAGCCGTTTTTCTTTTACTATCTTTATTTTGGACCAACCGCCAGGATTACCATCACAATTACAACCACAACCACCGCTTCACCACAACCGCCACGACCTTCACGCACACCTCACAACCGTAGCATCGCCACCGTTCTTGCCCCGCTGTGGGTACCGGTGTTGGACTCATGCAGAACGCGCGTCGAACAGCGTGTACAAAATCACGGATTTTGTGCTTCAAAAACGGATCAAAAACGACACACGCCCACTTTTTGCCGTCCAATCGGTGAGCGAGGGGCGAATTGGCCCCGCCCCCAGGGCGATCGATATATGCAAATTTGTGGATCAAAAAGCCTTCACGCCCACTTTTTCTCGGGCCAATGGGGAGCGAGGTGAAAGGTCGAAGGGAGGGGGTCAAAGGCGAAGTTACGGGGGGATAAAAGGACGGTGTTCGTCAGTCAGAAGAGAGTCGCAAACGAGAACGAAAGAAGTCTGGAGCCCGAAGCCTGCAGTGGCTGGAGAAGCTGAAGAGAGCCGGACGAGGGGGTGCTCGCGTCGGTGCCAGGAGCTGCACGCCCGAGGGAGGCCGGCAGCGCGACCTGGCCGAGGTGGAGACGCACACCAGGGATAATAAAGATCCTCTATACCCCGAGCATCAGCAACCCCCTCCTGTTTCCCCCCGCGCTGAGATAGTGCGACCAAGGGGGCCCCGTTCCCACCCCCTGCCAGGCACTGTCCACGAGGCCCGCGGGTTGCGGGGCCATCGCCGCTCCGCGTCTCATCACCAGACGGGTAGGCCCGACCCGGTCTCTGCCTCAGGCCTGCCTCATTCTTGAGGGTATTTCTTTTCCTTGGTTTTGGGTATGTGTTGTCGGCGCCGTCTGTGAAGTAGAATTGTATAAGTGTTGCCGTGTGCTCGGTAGTCGGTATAAGCTCTGCACTGTGTTTTCACTTTTATGTTTGCTTTTTGTGTAAATGGAATTGTGTTTTCTTTTTTTTGTGTGCATTTGGTGGAATTGTATTTGTGTGCTTTCCGTTCGTCGCGAATAAATGTGCTTTATTGTTGAACTGTTCTCCCGCTTCGCTTCGTCTTTTCCCCCATTGAATCCCCATCTTGCTTCACGTAAAGGGTTGGTAGTGGGCTGAGTACGCCCGATAATTAATCGAACCGTCGAGGTCGACGATAACACCGCTCGGTTATTCTGGTCGCTTAAGTGGCCCGTGTCCGAAGTCGACCTGCGGCGAGGTGCGATCGCCCGGTCTACCCTCCGCGTGGGTACTTAGGTAGGTCGAATTTGGCGAGCAACCCTATCCCACGCGGGGGCTGATTGGCTCGATCGCGGTGAGACCGAAAGGTCCACCCGTGACTGGTTCCCGGCGTTAGTCCGAGAGGGTCACGACTGGATTGTCCGTCCGGTGGGCGACGTGCCGCGATTCGAGTTACGTAGCCGTTCGCACGCCGGCGGGCGCGAAAACCGCAACACTGGTGTCAGGAGTGGGATACAAATTCATCGCCCTCCTCGCGGCACTGGTATCGGAGAACAGGAAAACGGGCTCTCCTGTCTCCAATTAAATTCACGGGAATCGGTCCAGGGGTGAGAGAAGCGACCCCCGATTCCCTCCAAATTACGAGCGAGCAAATTAACCCTTCACGAGAAGCAAGATGGCGTCTCAAGGCGAGCGGGAGCCGGGGGTATTAGAAATGTATATGTGTAATAATGTAGAGTCCATGGTCCAGGATGGAATCCCCGAGCAGGAAATGTTGATTGTGCAGGAACACGGACTCGCCCAACTGAACCCAGGGCCCGAGGTGGGTGCGGCAGCGGCCGCGGTGTATGACACCTCCCCCCCCCCTCTCCACCAAGACCCTTCCCCAACCCTTGCCGAAACGGCTCAGCTGAGTGCATCCAACATGGCCCAGCTATGCGCCATGCTGGCGGCAATGAACGAAAAGATGAATGCGAAAATGATCGAAAAAATGGATGCAAACACAAATGAAATGAAAAACGAAATGAAAGACATGAACAAGCAAATGAATGAAGTGAAAACGACGATGGATGCGAATACACAACAAATAAACGAAAAGATGGATACAAAAATGAACGGAATGGAAACAAAAATGAAAGAGCTGCGGGGTGAGACGCAGAACATGGGCCAATGCCTGCAGGCGGGCATGAAGGCAGTGAGCAGGGAGCTTAAAATGGCGACTCCACGTGTGGGAGCAAACGAGCTGGGTGGGGGTGCAACGGCTGACAGGCCCGCGGTGGAGGCGGGTGAAAAAATAATTCGTGGAACGTGTTGGGCGAGGGTCGTGACGATGACCGAAAGGGAAAAATTAAATGGGGAGACCAAAACGTGTGAGACGAGACACGAGGTGACGACAACGGAAATAATAGTTGAGACAAGGGAGGTAAAGGGTGAAGAGTTGGCAGAGACACGGGAGACAAACAAAATAGAGGGAAGACGACACGATGAAGATGGGGTAAGTGACGCACACACACACACGGAGGTAGTGGAGGACAATGGGGGTGAGCTCGCGGAGCGTGTAGAGACCCAGTGCGAGCAGCTGGATGGCCTCCTCCAGGAACGAGGGGAGGGAGTCTGCCCCCTTGAGGCGAGTCACGACCAGGTGAGTTCGGTCGTGCTTTGCGAGGTTGAGAGGACGGGTGCTGTGGACAGGTGCTTGGAGAGCTTGGGGGGTATAGAGGCCCCGGAGACCCTTGTGGGGACACGAATCCCCAGTGTGGTTGTCCCTGTGTGTGTGGTGCAAGGGGTGAGTGCGTCCCCGTGTGTGGAAGCGACCCCGTGTGTGAGTGGTGTGGTGGCGATGGTGCCGGAGTACGTGCTTCCCAGCACGCCGTGTGTGGATGAGGTACCGTGTATGGAAGAGGCCGTGTGTGTGAGTGAAACGGCCAGTATGAGTGAGGAACCGCGGGTGAGTGCCCCCACGTGTGTGGATGAGGCACCGCGGTTAAGTGCCCCCGCGTGTATGAGTGAGGCACGGTGTGTGGATGAGGCACAGCGGTTGAGTGCCCTCGCGTGCGTGGGTGAGGCACCGCGGGTGAGTGCCCCCGCGCGAGTGAATGGAGCACCACGTGTGAGTAGTATGGTTTGTGTGAGTAGTGAGGCACGCGTGAGTGAACGGCCGTGTGCAAGGTCGCTGTGTGCCAGGGAGACCGTGTGTGTGAGAGAGCGGTATGAGAGGGAGATGTCAGTCGGCATGCGGGAGCACGCAGCCGCGTCTCCCCGTGTGAATGTGATGGAGTGGACTGTGTGCGTCGTAACACGCAGGTGTGCGTGGGTTGAATGGCGACGACGGCGACATGGGAGGAACGAAAGCCGGGTAGCGGCTGTAGTTGTTTCGAGGACCGTGCCGGGTTCACCCAGCAGTGAGCACGCGGTTCGTGCTGTGCAACGCACGAGACCACCACGTGCTCGCTTGCGAGAGTGAAGTCCCGGTCCGGAAACGCACGCGGTGGATTTGCCGATCCCGCGGACGGACAAAGTTTAGGCAGGTAAATGGATTTGGACCGGACGGGTTCTCCACGCGATCGTGTGTGTTCAGCTCCAACGGGCAAAGCACATGTGTTCGCGTGGGAAACCCCTCGAGACGTGGGGTTTGTGTTTTTTTTTATGCGCACGGTGACGTCATGGCTGCACGTGGGGTTGGAATCCGGCAGGAGGGGTATCTCTGCCGGATGGTAGCGTCCAAGGAGGGACGAGGAACACGTGCAGCTGCATGACGTCACGGCCAGGTGCAAAGTGCGCGAGCTCTGAGTTGCCGCGCAGGTGCTGCGCATGGAAAAGGAAAAAGCAAGCCTCACTTTCGGGTGCACAGGATTCCTGGGCAAGGGGTGAAAGACCCCCTTACCCTGGGCACAGGATGGAAACTAGTTAGGGGGAAGGGTTAGCTTAGTTAGACCGACTTCATGGGGCAGGGGTAAGTCCTCATGGAGTCCGTGGAATGGATTAGTTAGAGGGATTGTAGCCAGATTTAGGTTGGGAAATTGATTTATGGGATTATTTTGGAGACAGTGACAGACTTGTGGATGTGTAGAGGGGACGTAGCTTAGCTACGTAGTGTTAAAAGGAACGTGCTACTAGTTTAAGGGACGACGTGGGAGCACGAGTTAGTTAGGGGATGTAGTTAGAAGAATGGCAGAGTTCAGCGGTGAGTGTGTTGAAGAGTTGGTGAGTTGTGAGGTGAGGACATGTTGAGTGAGTGAGGCCAGCGGGTCTGTGTGTGTGGAGTGAATGGGGAATGCATGGTGCGATGAGTGATGGGGGGGAGGAGTGACTCCCGCCCAAGGGACCCCGGGGTCAGTGTAGAGTGAGTTAGCTGGGTTAGTCAAATTGAAAAATGGAGGTCGTTTTGTTGTTGGTGGGAAAGTAGGCTCGAGACCCATTTGGAGGGGTGCAGGAGCCCTGTTGACGGGCTTGGGAGCGTGGCTGCGAAAGGTGAGTATCGCTGAGTGGGTACCCCGGGCACCAGGCTAGTCGGCCGCGGTAGGCCATGGGCCCATGGGGGACCTGGATAGAGTAGTGGGCACGGGTGCGCCTGCTTGGTGCGGGGGCCCGGGGCGCCATTAGCCGCGTGGGCAGTGCAGTGGGCACGGGTGACCCTCGGAAAGGGGCCCGGGAGGCCGGCCTGCCACGTGTGCGTTTCAGGGGAGGTGCCATGGGGGGCACTCCCCGGTGTTAGGGAGCTGGTAGGCTCGGAGGCAGTGTAGTGCCCGGGGGTGCCATAGCGGGAGATTCGGCAGAGGGTCGTGCCTGCCAAAGGGAGCCACGTGTCCCAGCCAGGAGACCGTGTGAGGGCACGGAGAGAAAATTGGGGGGCGAGGCCCGAAATTGTGAGGACACCAACACAGGCGACGGGAATCTGGGTTTATAGAACCAATAGTTTAAGCGAGAGGCGCTTGTTGAAAGCCCCGGGGTAGTTTAGCAGTTAAATGGTTAGGGTAGATTAGGAGATGTACCCCTCCGCACCATCCATCCCCTCGCTGTCGTTGTGGGCCGCTGGACCCACTTTGGTTATAGATCGCCGAACTCTGGGGAGGCCATTCTGAGGCTTCGTTGGGCCTCGACACAGGACGTTAGCTCTCCCTTGTTCCCCTCCGGGAAGGGAACGTAGGGGTTGGGAGTCGGCTAGGTGACAGGATAGGTTAGCCGAACAAGGACGATAAAGGGGGTTAGGGGACGATTTATAGTGGGGAAGTAAAAATAAAAACAACAAAAAAAATAAGTGGGGGCTAAATTGGTTTTTCACAAATTAAGGGAGTGGGTATGTACAGTGACGGGCAAAGGCGATAGGTTGGGAGGGAGACAGGTAGGTAGGTCCGAGCCCGCCTTCCAAGTGGCCAGCACCACCGCACTCCCTCCACCAACCTCCACTGAACGGCAAAGGCTGGCCAACTTCATCGGCTGGCCGTGTTTGTCTTCAAGGCGGAGGCCGGCCAACTTCATCGGCAGCTGTTGTTTTGCTGCAAGGCCTGTGCCATCGGCTGGCCGTGTTTTGCTTCAAGGCTTGTGCCGGCCACGTCGTCTGCAGCTGCTGTACTTCAAGGCCTGTGCCGGCCAGTTCATCTGCCCGCTATGTTTGCCTGCAGCGGCCTTCTTCTGCGGGCTGTGTTTGCCTGCTCACCTTTGCCATGCCATGCCCACTGCCCACGTTCACCAGCCCCGTTCAATTTTTGCTTTGCCCCCCCTGTTCATTTCCATGTGCGCCAGGATCCGCAAGGCAACAGTTTGCAAGCTGCGAGAACTGCCCTGTTGGCAGCTACAACACGGGCCTGCAGTGGCGGCCCGTGCACCGTGTTTGTGTTCATGCATCCATTCGTTGTGCTCATTGCGTGTGCCACTTGAGCTGGCACGGAGACTGCGTTGTGCAGCCCAAGCACCGTTGTGGTTCACTGAGTTCAGTTCAAAAGGGAAGGCCTTGGACTGCGTGTGAGCAGCCAGCCACGTTCCCTGTCACCTGCATTGTTTGAGCCAGAGACTGCATGCGGGCAGCCTGGCTCCCTGCTAACTGCTTTCTTTTTGCAGAGTTCAATGATCCTGGGCCATGGTTTAGTGTAAAATTTGTAAGTTAAGGTTAAGATGTACTGTACATATGAGTGCGCCCCCGGCATGTTTGTCTTAACGCCGGCAATTTTATTTAAGTCGTCCGTGTGAGTGAGTTTGTTTAGATAGTTACGCAGCCCTCAGGTTATTTATTTTGGGGACACGAATACCATGAATGTCGCACTCAGGGATCCGTAGGTAAAGTGTACTAGGGGAAAACTACACATGATGGCACACGAAAATTTGACGACTCGGGACGAGTCTGTAAAAAGGGAAGGGGGTAGTGTTGTGGTTACCAGATTCGCAAACCACCATTCAGGTCCCTTAGGTGAGGTATCTCGGTAAGTGCATGTGTAGTTAGGCCCAAACCCGTTGTCTAGTGGGAATACATGTCATTTATACGTGCTGCGACTCTTCAGGATAGCCGTTTTTCTTTTACTATCTTTATTTTGGACCAACCGCCAGGATTACCATCACAATTACAACCACAACCACCGCTTCACCACAACCGCCACGACCTTCACGCACACCTCACAACCGTAGCATCGCCACCGTTCTTGCCCCGCTGTGGGTACCGGTGTTGGACTCATGCAGAACGCGCGTCGAACAGCGTGTACAAAATCACGGATTTTGTGCTTCAAAAACGGATCAAAAACGACACACGCCCACTTTTTGCCGTCCAATCGGTGAGCGAGGGGCGGGTGGCCCCGCCCCAGGGCGATCGATATATGCAAATTTGTGGATCAAAAGCCTTCACGCCCACTTTTTCTCGGGCCAATGGGGAGCGAGGTGAAAGGTCGAAGGGAGGGGTCAAAGGCGAAGTTACGGGGGGATAAAAGGACGGTGTTCGTCAGTCAGAAGAGAGTCGCAAACGAGAACGAAAGAAGTCTGGAGCCCGAAGCCTGCAGTGGCTGGAGAAGCTGAAGAGAGCCGGACGAGGGGGTGCTCGCGTCGGTGCCAGGAGCTGCACGCCCGAGGGAGGCCGGCAGCGCGACCTGGCCGAGGTGGAGACGCACACCAGGGATAATAAAGATCCTCTATACCCCGAGCATCAGCAACCCCCTCCTGTTTCCCCCCGCGCTGAGATAGTGCGACCAAGGGGGCCCCGTTCCCACCCCCTGCCAGGCACTGTCCACGAGGCCCGCGGGTTGCGGGGCCATCGCCGCTCCGCGTCTCATCACCAGACGGGTAGGCCCGACCCGGTCTCGGCCTCAGGCCTGCCTCATTCTTGAGGGTATTTCTTTTCCTTGGTTTTGGGTATGTGTTGTCGGCGCCGTCTGTGAAGTAGAATTGTATAAGTGTTGCCGTGTGCTCGGTAGTCGGTATTAGCTCTGCACTGTGTTTTCACTTTTATGTTTGCTTTTTGTGTAAATGGAATTGTGTTTTCTTTTTTTTGTGTGCATTTGGTGGAATTGTATTTGTGTGCTTTCCGTTCGTCGCGAATAAATGTGCTTTATTGTTGAACTGTTCTCCCGCTTCGCTTCGTCTTTTCCCCCATTGAATCCCCATCTTGCTTCACGTAAAGGGTTGGTAGTGGGCTGAGTACGCCCGATAATTAATCGAACCGTCGAGGTCGACGATAACACCGCTCGGTTATTCTGATAGTACGGAACGGGTCGCTTAAGTGGCCCATGTCCGAAGTCGACCTGCGGCGAGGTGCGATCGCCCGGTCTACCCTCCGCGTGGGTACTTAGGTAGGTCGAATTTGGCGAGCAACCCTATCCCACGCGGGGGCTGATTGGCTCGATCGCGGTGAGACCGAAAGGTCCACCCGTGACTGGTTCCCGGCGTTAGTCCGAGAGGGTCACGACTGGATTGTCCGTCCGGTGGGCGACGTGCCGCGATTCGAGTTACGTAGCCGTTCGCACGCCGGCGGGCGCGAAAACCGCAACAATATGATGATGAATGAGGGATGGTAAAGGGTTAAGTTTGGGTTGTTTGTCCCATAAATAATGGACATATCCCACTCTGCCACCTAAGTGTCAGTCATGTAAAAGATGACGCAAATTTGAGAAGTTAATTTAATAAAAGAATAATTGCATATCCTGGATTTTTATTTTCAGGCTGTATGAGCGGCTGCCAGAAATTGTGAAGAAGAAGAAACAGCAGCAGCAAGAAGAGATGTCAAGGCTTTATAGGCTGAAAGCTCTGCAATTCACACAAGTAAACATTTTGTCTATTTTGTAGAGAAATGTTTGGCCATTAATTTTGGTGATCTCTTGATTTTTTTTTTTTGTCAATAATACTGTGCAGGGTGGTCACATGATGAAACCTTTACAACTTTGAATCACTGAATGAAAACATCTTTTGATGGGGTTTGCTTTATTGAAAAGAGCATCTCAAAAAGTTTATGTTCACTCATTGTCATTATTCCACTTCAACATGAGCGCCCTTCATTACCCGGAGAATATCAAGACGATATTCTAGCTCTTGCCAGGTTCATTTGAGCATGCTTGCGTCGACACTAGAAACAGCATCAATCATCTGTTGCAGTAGTCGGGTAAATCTACAACAAAAAATAGCCTTACCCCCAAAAAATTGATACAAAAGGTTTTTTAACGGTTTTGGGTAGGGTTTGACCTCCAAAATAACATACTAAAAATCTACTCAAATCCACCTACCGGAAAGGGCGTATTTTCAAGATGGCGTCCAAAATGGCCGCCGTGGGCTTAAATTGCCATAGAATGGGCACTAGTTGGCCTATATTTGCGATTTTTGTGTCAATTTCTATGTTTCGGAGGTCAACAAATCTATTGAAATCATTTTCAAAGTTGATCAGTGATGGGAAAGCCTTAAATCCAAGATGGCGTCCAAAATGGATGGCGTAATTTCTGGGCGGGTCTAAGCCCTGATCTTGTCATCGAACAAACCTTGATGAGATCCCTGAAGAGCACTGGTGGCCTAACACGCAGAAGTGGGATGGGTGAAGAACAACGGTCACTATGGACAATGTCAATGCCGGTCACGTCGGAATATAACAGTGCGATGCAGGAATTCACTGATCTTTTGTACACGACTAGTGAACAACACAAGGAATCTAGTGGCGCAAGGATGGAAAGAGATGCTTCTGACCTAGCCAAAATCAGTTCAAAACTCATTGAATGCTCTCCATTTTCTCCAGATCCCTCACTAAGAAATGTTGTGACTGGAGTGGTGGCCGTGTCGGATGTGAATGTCCATGAGCATAAGTCTGTTGGAGAGAAGATTATGGAAAGTATGGTCAATAAACCCGCATTCACATCTTCCTTCAAACAAAAAGACAAAGCCAAAACACTTGGAGATGTATCTTCAGTCAAACTTGGTCCAGACAGAGCAATTGACCCTGCTCTACTCTTTCAAAGATTGCTTGTTGTGTCAAAAACAGGAGACATTTCGTTGGAAGATGTCATGGGCTATGAGCTGAGCCCATTTCCCCCTGCCCTGTTTGAGGGTATAGGTATTTTCAGAAAGGCTGACAAACCTCAATTAGTTCAAGCTATCAGAGACCATTCTGCCAAAGTGTCAAATGATACCGTGTCTGACTCAGTTCCCCAAACTGAGCACTATGTTCTTGATGGTGGCTCCTTGCTGCATCGTTTGTCATGGACAGCCGGGGACAGTTTCAATGTGATAGCCAAGTCGTATGCTGACTTCACTATTCGTCACTATGGAAAAGCAACAGTCGTTTTTGATGGTTATGATGATGGACCATCTATTAAGGACAATACACACAAGCGCCGTGGCCATATTGTTCATCCCGAAGTCAGCTTCACACCTGGAACAGAATTCTCTGGCAAAAGGATGAGTTCCTGTCCAGGAGCTCCAACAAGCAACAGCTCATCAACCTCATCAGTGAGGAAATGAAGAAAATTGGCTTGAACGTAATTCATGCACCAGGGGATGCCGATGTAGACATAGTAAAAGCGGCAGTGACATCGTCATACCAACAATCAACTACCCTGATTGGAGAAGATACAGATCTGTTGGTGCTATTATTGCATTACGCTAGCGTCGACAGCAAAGAACTGTATTTTCGTTCTGACAATTCATCCAGGAACTGGAAGGTGCACAATATCAACCAGCTGAAAGTATCATTGGGTGAAGAGCTATGCCCACATCTTCTCTTCCTTCATGCCTTCACTGGGTGTGACTCGACATCTCGAGTATTTGGAATTGGAAAAAAGTCAGCATTTCAGAAACTGGCAAAGGGGGATTCAGCAATCAAGACTTGTGCAAACACCTTCCTTGTCCCCAACCAAACAAGAGACATGGTCGTGGAAAACGGCAACAATGCCATGAAAGTATTATTTGGAGGACATCCCTGTGATTCCCTCGCCAAGTTGCGATATAATGTCTTTGTGAAGAAACTGGCTTCAGCTAAGTCGTTTGTCACCCCAGAACGTCTGCCACCAACAGCATCTTCAACAAGGTTTCACTCTCTGAGAGTATACTATCAGATTATGGTCTGGATGGGGAGGAACGGAAACTTGAAGGCAACAGACTGGGGTTGGAAACTGGAGGACAATAAACTAGTTCCAGTCATGTCAGACAAGGACGCTGCTCCAGAAAAGTTGTTGAAGATGATGCGATGCAACTGCACAACTGGCTGTTGAACAAGTCGCTGTAGCTGTAGGGGATACGGTCTGCCATGCCACAGCGTCTGCGGACCCTGTCAACTTGATACCTGCGAAAATCCTTTCAACAAGACAGTATCGGAGGACGAAGAGGAAGCATAGTTTATCTATGGTAAATGCCACTTCAATGAACGAACTTTCGTTGATGTTTTCGATTTACCCTAACTTGAAGGCATTTTAATTGAAAGTACGTTCTAGAGGAAATGGTGATCATTGTGAGAGCCGATTAATTTATTACTTTCTAAATTACCAAAGCATATTTTTATTTATGTTATGCACAAGATGGTCAATTAATCCTGATCACTACACATGGGACAACTTTTCAGGTAGACACTATTTGAAGGATTGGGCATGACCTCCAAAACATAGGAATAAAAACAAGCACTACAAATGTAGTCCATTTATTGCTTGTTTTAAAACAAGTACACGCCCATGGTGGCCATTTGGGGGGGGGGGGGCATTTTGGATGCCATCTTGGATACAAGGCCTTACCATCACTAGTCAACTCTGAAAATGATATCAGGTGATTTGTTGACCTCCAAAACATAGAAATCGACACATACATCACACAAGCACAGCATTTATTGACAATTTAGTAGCAAATTTATGCCCATGACGGCCATTTTGGGGGGCCATTTTGGACGCCATCTTGAATTTAAGGCTTTTCCATCACTGATCAACTTTGAAAATGGTTTCATTGGATTTGTTGACCTCCAAAACATAGAAATTGACACAAAAATCACAAATGTAGGCCAGCTATTGCACATTCTATGGAAATTTAAGCCCACGGCGGCCATTTTGGACGCCATCTTGAAAATAGGCCCTTTCCGGTAGGTGGATTTGAGTAGATTTTTAGTATGTTATTTTGGAGGTCAAAACCGACCCAAAACCGTTGAAAAACCTTTTGTATCAATTTTTTGGGGGTCAAACCACAAATTTACTCTACTACAGCTCCTGCATTGTGTTCACCTTCCTGTAGTAAACAATATCGTTGACATATCCGCACAAGAATAAGTCGAGTGGGGTTATGTCAAGAGAGCGGGGTTGCCATGGGATTGGACCTCCCCTGCCGATTCAGCGACCTGGAAATGTTGCATCAATGTCATTTTTTTTTCTTTTTTTAAACTCTTATATGAGCCTTGACAATTTATACAAAAAAACAACTCCAGCTTCCTTCTCCAATATGGGGGTGGGTTGGGGGGGGGTGGCACTGTCCTGTAAAAATCACTTGCTGGAGGGGAGCCACCCAGGGGACAACATGATTCTGCTACATCTGTAGGTAATTGTTGTTGTTGATGGCTGGTTCACCAAAGAAAACGGGTCCCACAACATGGTCATGCTTGAGTCTGCAAATCACGTTTACTTTCGGGCTGTACGTTCCGTGTCTCGAACAACATGGGGCTTTTTAGAGCCCCAGATCCTGAGGTTGTGGTGATTGATGTGCCCTGAGACATGAAAGGTAGCCTCGTCAGGAAATGCCATGCGTTTTAGGAATTCATTATCCACATTCAGCAGTTTCACCAAGTCCATGGCGAATGCGTAGCGTCGCGGACAATCATCGGGCTCGAGAGCCTGTACAAGTTGAATCTTGTATGCATGCAGCCTCAAGCGCTTGTGTAGCACCTTGTGCACTGTTGATTGTGACGTATGCAATTCTAAGGTACATTTGCGTGTGGATTTCTGAGGACGACGCAAGAACGATTGTCACATCTGTTCCACATCTTTAGCACTTGTGCTTGCATGCCTGGACCCTGGCTGCCATACGACACTTCTAGACTCCATGAACTTCTTATGCCAGTCATGTATCAATGATCTACTTGGTAGTGTCCTTTGGTCTTTCTTTCAGAAATTAGATTGCACCTGAACGTCCAATTTTGTTTCCATCAACCATGTTGCACACTGCCTTTTCCTGTGGCGTCGTTTTGGGGTTGCTCAATCACCTACATTCACTTGGAATTAAAAAAAAAACATTGTGCTGTAACAAACTTATTGAGTTGCTTAACATGATGCAGAAAACCCCTTCAAATTATATTACCCCATTTGGAAGTGAGGCTTATTGTAAAATGTAACGGTTTCATTAACCTCCACCATCGAAGATGGATGGAGGTTACTGTTTTCACCCGTCAGTTTGTTTGTTTGTTTGTTTGTTAACAGTATTACGGATAAAACTCCTCGACGGATTTCGACGAAACTTGGTGGGGGGGTTAGGTATGGTCCAAGGATCATGCCATTAGATTTTGGACTTGGTCCAAAGTCCAATATGGCCGCTATGGCGGCCATTTTGAAAAAAATATTTGAATTTTTGCTTTTACATTTCTACATGTTATAAGTGATTTCCAACAAAAAACATGCCAAAATTATAATTGCGGCTGGTTTTGGAACTTCAGGTGGATATACCCACGTAAAATCAATTTCTGTCTCAAGGAATCTAGTTATGACTAATGAATTGAGTATGTAAAAGAGAAAGTTGCAAACTATAACTCTGAGCACTGTTGACGTCAAATTGAATGAATAGGATATCAGGTTCACTTGAGTGACCTAGCAGTATTGGCGGCGGAGGTTTTGCACTCCACCGAGTGCTCCCCCTCTAGTTTTTCATGTGATCATCCTGTATGTATAGACTACAAAACGTATGGAAAACAGAGCATTTGATAGACTTTTATTACGATGCATGTCACATTGTTGCCATTGTATCAGGTTTGATTTTTATTTATTTATATTTACTGTCATGTCTCCTACAGAAAGTAACAAACCGGGTTCTCGGACGCAGCAAGGCGTGGGAGTGATGATCGCAGGCCCTGCAGCAGGGGTTGGCACGCGTCACTGATGGTGGGATATGGGTCATTATTATTTCTCCAGATTCATGTCAGGTGTCTGTCAGTAACCCCCATGTAACACAATAAAGGTCATGTACATCTGTCCTCTTCCGAGGTCAGCAAAATGAGTGCCAGCATGCTGGTATACTGTGTTAGAGTGGCAACCTGTCCAGGATTATGTCCAATAGCCAAGGAGACTGCTTAAGCAGCACCAACGCTCTGCACAGAGTATGGTCCCAATCTCCTTGTGTATCCGCGCGCACCATCTGGCTCTTCCCACCACCGGAATTAATCTTCAAATGTTAATATGCCGATTGTAAATGCTCCGCATCATTCATCAGCTTTTCATCCTTCCTTTGATTGCAGTGAATTATTGTTTTTTTATTGTTTTGTTAAATTTGCTTCACAGAAGTATCAGTTTTTACCCAAATCAAATTAGCAAAAGAAAAAAATAAATTAACAGCAAGCTTGAATAACTGACAACACCATGTGGGGTGGCCAAACCAGTTTAATGGCCAAACCAGTTTGAATCACTTTTTATTTGCATTGTCTATACCAGCGTTATGTCTGAGATATTAAAGTTGAAATCACCTCACTGACGTGGTCTCGTTTATGCTCGTGGAATTCTCTGAAACACCTAAACTGAATACTGTTTTTTTTTTCTCTCTCAAACTTGTGGAAAAACTTGAGCTTAATTTTTACATTTGGGTCAAAACTGGCATTTATTTGATCCAGGTAAAGTGCGTGCACCATTGGACTGTACAAGATAATTTGTAAAGCAAACTCCTTGAAGGAATCTGACGGTATCCATGACGAGTGTTGATTGTTTTTATGTCTGAGAATCAATCCTGGACATGTCATCTATCCATCTTTCAAAATACTTCACAATGAACTTTTGGTTCAAGTTTCTTATTAAGTGATCGATTCCATTTCAAGTGGTGTATGATTAAAGTTAGTCATGTGTAGTAATACTTTAAATAATATTAATAATTAAATAAACCAATGTCACCCGCAGGGTGACCTATATCTTGCCAAAAGGTGACCACGTGTGACTTCTTTAAGGTCACACTGAGGTGAACAGAGCTGCTATCCACCAGGAGCGACTCCTTGAGGAATATCTGCCGACAAGAGATTCCGATGAGAATCGTTCTACAGAGTAACCATGAAAAATATGCTTTTGCCTCATAACGTCACCAAATGACGTCATAATGTCTCAACCTTGACATATCTAGAAAGCACTCATCGAGGTGTTCAATTTGAGGTACGACACGCTATGGTTCCTAAAACTTGAAAATTTGACCTTGGGGTCAAATATGTTTGACCTTAGGCGCTAACCATGAAGGTCAAGGCCAATTGCCACCAAAAATTAATCAGCTGAGCGCCAGACCATGAACTATATTCCCATGAAGTTTGAAGACGATCCGATCAAAATTACTCAAAAAATAAGGGTTTAGTCGACTCCCCTGATTTGCGACAAAGTGACCTTGACCTTCAAAATTTTGTGCACTGAAAGGGACCTCTATAGGCCTCTGATATGCGAAGTTACAAAAATTTCCAATGATAACTTTGCTCTGCAGAATTTTTTATATGTGATTACAGACAAACAAACAAACAAAAAAAAAAACATACTAGCTGACTAACATATCTTGCAAAAACTTTGTTTTGGCAAGATAATAAGTTTTAATAAAGATATTGCGTTGATGTGTTGACTGACTATGTGGACACAAGTTTGACGTTGTAGGTCCATTGATGTTGAGTAATCTACTGATGTGGACCTGCGACCAGGGTTGTGGATCCATTGTTTGGAGAGATTCTTGGCTGAAAGGATCGAAACCTCGATGATCAACGGTGCCCAGCTGATGATCCAGGCAGCTGGGAAATCAGAAAATGGTTTATAAGTTCAGGTTATAACTTAAAATAAAATAACTTTTCAAAGTACTTACCAGTACATAATATATCCATGTTTGTGTGTTATATATATATATATATGTTTGTATGTTTATATATACTAGTACGTTCCCGTAAAGAAAAAAATATATATATATATTTCAACCGCGAGCAACAAACAACAACCACACAAGCCGTTTCTTCGCTCTCGCGTGCCCGTACGTGCGTGGCGCGGAAGTTCGCATATTACAGTTACAATGATTTGCAACTTAGGTTTTAATGGCCAATTATTCAATTTGCACCAACGTATTTTGCTTTTTCGCAATGTCATCGCAAGGAAAAACAAAAAGAGAAGAGAAGAGAAAAAAAATTACTTCCTGCTTCGGAGCATACCAGCACTCTGATGTTACCGAAATTTATGCACCGTCTCATATGAAAACGATCATAACTTGCGGCATTGTGTTTATCTATAAATGCGCATAAGAAATCGAGAAATTATTAGAATACACGAAGTCATCACTCTCTGGAAGTCCATACGTTGTAACCCGTAATGGGGAACGCAGCTGAGCTTCCCTTCCCCATCGGCCACGCACACGCAACAACGTGTCTTGTCATTGGTTTGGTAAATAAATGGCCATAACTTGGGAAGCACTTGTCCGATTAATATCAAACCTTGAAAAGGCACATCCTCAGGGCCCCAGCAATATACCTGGCAACTTTCCATTAGATCGGACCAGAGGTTGTCGAGAAACAGCGGTCACAGACACACACACACACACATTGCTGGAATTATAATATATATATATATCTTCTTCTTCTTTCGGCTGGTCCCGTTCGGGGTCGCCACAGCGGATCATCCGTATGATCCGCATAGTGATTTGGCACATGTTTTACGCCGGATGCCCTTCCTGACGCAACCCTGGTCGCCTCTTACGACACAGGGATATGGTACAGCTATTTTAACCGGGGTATACACCGGCCCAGTACCCTGGTACTCATTTCGCCGACCTCGGAAGGATGACAGGCTGAGTCAACCCCCTGGTGTATTAATTCAGTGGCCAACGGGAATTGAACTCAGGACCTTTCGGATCCCAAGCCGCTGCCCTAACCACTGCGCCAACACCAGGCTCATATATATATATATATATATATATATATATATATATATATATATATATATATATATATATATATATATATATATATATATATATATATATATATATATATATATGTATATGTATATATATGTATGTTTAGATAAAGATAAATAGTTCTGGGTGTACTACAAGAGGGTATCCTCGGTTCCCCTCGGAATTTCCATGCCTGAGGCTGCTGAGCAGGAATAACTGTCGTGGTGGGTTGTTAGGCAACTATGTGCCAATTAGGTAACCACATGGTCCAGTGTCCTCCATCTAATTGCTGTTTAACTGGAGGTCACGCGGTCTCCTGGTCGGGGGACATGCCGTCAGCTATGCTCATCTTAATTTGATCTTAATTGGGGTGGCCAAGCAACCGCGAGTGCATACCGGACTTGGGATGAAAGCCAATTAATTGGAGAATTAGGACAATGGAAGGACAATGTAAAATGTGAAAAAATGGTGATGTGCAGCATTTGAATGCACAAGCAAGCAATCAAAGAGGGGAAATGCGTTTAAAAAATGTATACAAGGATAATGGTTGCAAGTGAGTACAGGAAAGAAAATTGAAAAGAAGCAGAACTTAACTCTCTATGCCTTACCTATCGGCTATATATATATATATATATATATATATATATATATATATATATATATATATACATATATACATATATACATATATATATATATATACATATATATATATATATATATATATATATACATATATACATATATATATATATATACATATATATATATATGTATATATATATATATATATACATATATATATATATGTATATATATATGTATATATATATATATATGTATATATATACATATATATATATATATATACATATATATATACATATATATATATACATACATATATATATATATATACATATATATATATATATATATACATATATATATATATATATATATATATATATATATATATATATATATATATATATATATATATATATATATATATATATATATATATATATATATATATATATATATATATATATATATATATATATATATATATACATATATATATATATATATATATATATATACATATATATATATATATATATATATATATATATATATATATATATACATATATATATATATATATATATATATATATATATATATATATATATACAGGACATGGGTACCCAATCAGACTGATCTCGGAAGGAGAAGATAAGGATAGAAAGAGGAGAGAGGATGAGGTCATTTGACTCTTTGCTCACTGGGCAGGGCAGTGACCCAAACGCGAAAGGGAGGGGTCAAAAGTAGGAAGACTGAAGGTGCTTGACCGTAGAGGTGCGGTGGATGCTCGTAGTGCACGTGGTGCAAGAGGAAACTGTGAAAGTGCATATCAGTGGTGGTGCCCTGAAAGGGCAGTTGGTGGCAGCAAAGGCCTTGTTGAGCTCCTGCGTTCAAGTGGAACGATATATTGGAAAAGCGAATAAAAGAATGCATGAGATAGAGAATTGTAAAGTGTGTGCATGGGTGGCTTGGCTTCGGCCCTGTGCTTGCTCTGTCCATCCAACTCTCCAGCTTCCCAGGTCCGACCCGCCAATGTGAGCACCACCATTAGAGCCGCGATCGTTCTCTTGTGAAGCCCCACGAAGCAAGCACAGGATGAGCACCAAAGCCAAGAACCAAAGCGCAATAGTAGCGGCTCTTTTCCCATTTTTATAACCATTCAGTGAGGACGGGGCCTAAATGAGGATCAAAATGGCCTCCTGGGGTAATCTCGGCCGCCAATTGGTGCATCACCGCTTTCGCCACCCATGCCAGACCTCCACGATTCCTGCCCAGTTGGTCACTCAACCAAGACATGTGATGGACCCTCTGTAATGAATATGGGTGGGGGCTTGGGATGCGTTACAGGTGGGGGGCGAATGCTGTGAGCTCGTAATTGCTTGTCGGAGCAAACAGAGCGATTATTTAACAACAGGACGCTAATGGCCAATTAGTGCCTGTTTTGACAGTCTGGAGAATGGATGCAATTGCCATTGTCCTGCGTTACCGTCCCCGTGGTTCCAAGCCACGGCAGTGTCTGGGGGGGGGGGGGGGGAGGTTGCAAAGATGAGGTGATGATGGAGGAAGGTGGATAGTTCGTGTGTGGTGGAGTTGACGTCATGGATTGCATGTTGCGAGTTTTTTGGGTCTTGGGGTGTTAAATGGTGTGTATAATGTCTTGATGCAATGCAACTTAACGTGTGAAATAAAAACCAAGTGTAACCATTATTTAAAGAAAGATGTCGGGATGGTTTCGCACAATAATTTCTTGTGACCATCCCTACCTTGTTTACATACTTTTTGGAGAAACATCCAAACATCTTTTTCCATTTTTAACCTCTGCCACCGAAGGTGAAAGAAGTGTCTCTCTGTTTGTCTGTCTGTCTGTCTCTGTGCAGGATATCTTAAAGTTGTGGATGGATCTGAATGAAACTTGGTGGGCAGGTTGGGTGTGTGACCATGACAAATTGATTCGATTTTGGTGAAGATCTGAATCTGGATACGAGAATTATTTCATTTATCAAGTTAAATTGTGATGAGTAAGGCCAGACAAGAAAATATAATTTCAGGAAGGGAAAAGTTAAAGATATGCTCTACGAATGCCAGAAGTTTAAATAATAAGATGGAAGAGCTTGAAGCCAAAGTAGATAGCGAGGAGTACGATATAGTTACAGTGAGTGAGACATGGTTTAAGGACGAGAGTAACTGGAGAACAGGATTAGAAGGCTACAAGGTGTGGGCGGTGTGATAGGAAGGAGAGAATAGGAGGAGTAGCAATCTGGGTAAAGGACAGCATTGTATCAAGAGAAAGAGGTGACATTAAGGAAGGAATAAATGTTGAGGACTCTGTGTGGGAAGAGATTAGAGATTGAAGAAACAGTAAAATACTGGGAGGATGCTTTAAAAGGCTCTGGCTGTGAAGGAAGAGGAGGAAGGAGGAGTACATGAAGAATTCAAAAGGGCACGTGGTAAGGGAAGAGTATTGATTATCGTGGATTTTTAACTTGCCAGGGATAGATTGGGTCCAGGAACAGGGAAAGGGCAGAGCAGATGAGGATTTCATAATTTTAGTCCAGGATCGCTTTTTAACCCAGTTTGGAGATAAGCCCACGAGGGGGAGTGCAGTGAAAGACTTCCTTTCAAGTAACGATCCCAATATGGTGGAGGTCGGTGAGCATTTAGGAGCAAGTGACCATAACATTGTGTGTGCGCAAGGATTCTGTTGAGTAAGGTTATTAGATTTCAGGAAGGTAAACCTTGAGGGTATGAGGAGAGAGATAGGTGATGTACAGTGGGAGAAGCTAACAACAGGACAATCAGCATCAGAGAAATGGGAAACCTTCAAGGACCAAATGTGTAGAGTGCAGAGTAAGTACATTCCAATGAGGTGTAAAACTAGAATCATAAAGAGACCAGGGTGGTTGAGCAGTGAGATAAGGAACTCTATAAAGGAGAAACAGAAGGTATTTATAAGGTTTAAAATAACAGACTGGAGTTAGATTTATATCACTATCAGAGTAAACAGAGGCAAGTGAAGAAAATAACTCGGCAAGCCAAAAGAGAGGATGAGAAGGACATGGCTCAGAATATTAAACATAATAACAAGGCTTTCTTTAAGTACATCAGGGGAAAAGAATAGGTTAGGACCAGTGTGGGCCCATTGGGGAATCACACCGGGAGAGTGGTTAGTGATGAAAGTGAGATGGCAGGCTTATTAAACAGGTATTTTTCTTCAACTTTTACACAAGAACAGTCAGGAGAAATGCCAATAGCTGAGAGTATCTATCGAGGAGGTGAGGAAGGGCTTTTACAGAAGATCCAGGTTGGAGTGGAGGAAGTAAAGGAACAGCTAGGTAATCTAAGAGTAGATAAGGTTCCGGGTCTCGATAATATGTACCCGAGAGTATTGATAGAGGTGGCTGAGCAGGTAAGCGAGATGTTAACGGATATTTTCAGTGGTTCCCTGGAGTCAGGGACAGGTACCGGAGGATTGGAGAGTAGTAAATGTAACACCATTATTTAAGAAAGGATCCAGACAAGAATTGGGGAACTATAGACCTGTGAGTTTGAGTTCAGTTGTGGGGAAGATGTTGGAGACATTAATTAACGACCAGATGAGGAACCATTTAAACAAATACAAACTAATTAAAGGTAGTCAGACAAAACTACCTTTGGTAAACCCATACTAACAAATCTTTTAGAGTTCTATGAAGCAGTGTTTGATTGGGTGGATGAGGGAAAGGCAGTGGACATAGTATATCGACACTTTAAGAAGGTATTTGAGAAGGTATCACATCGGAGGTTGTTAGCCAAAGTGAGGGCTTGTGGAGTGGCTGGTCAGGTAGATAATTGGATTGCAAACTGGCTTCGTGATAGGAAGCAAAGAGTGGCTGTGAGTGGGAGGATGTCTTGCTGGGAGGATGTAAGTAGTGGGATACTTCAAGGATCAGTACTCGGACCATTACTATTCATTATTTGCATCAACGATTTGGATAATGGGGTAAAGAGTAAGCTTTCCAAATGTGCAGATGACACAAAGCTTGGAGGTGAGGTGGATCGGAGAGGGGGTGGTAATCAGATTCAGGAAAGTATTGATACTTATGTAGATTGGGCAAAAGATTGTCAGATGGAATTTAACCTGAGCAAGTGTAAAGGCGCTGTCACACCTTGACGATTTAGCCAACGTATGCCTGACTTATGCAAAATTGGGCTAAAATGCCGGCACACGTCGAATACGTTATGGGTAAGTTTGTATACGTTAAGAGCATGCTGAAAAACACTGCCATACGTCGTAGTACGCTGGCTTTCATCGTTGTACTTTGCCGTTGTCCTCAAATTTTAGCATGCTTGAAATTTTACGACGTATGCCGGCGTATGACTCACACGTTCTGCTACACTGGCCATAAGTTGTAGGCACGTTATGAGATCGTTGACACACGTTACTTGTAAGTTACTCATAAGTCGAAACACGTCGAGGTAATGATTAGCGTACCCGAAACTTATTTATAACCTATGAGTAATGTGTTGTAGGCACGTTAAACGATCTTGCACACACGTCGAGGCACGTTATGCGATCGTTGACAAACGTCGAGGCACGTTGCTTGTAAGTTACTCATAAGTCGAAACACGTCGAGGTAATGCTTAGCGTACCCAAAACTTATTTCTAACCGATGAGTAACGTGCTTTGAACCTATGGGTAACGTACCTCCGTTGACGTATGTTGGCGTATTTGGTTGACGTCTTCCGGATGACCACAGAACTTACTGAACGTGTTTCTAATTTACAGCTACCGTATAATGGCGTATTGGCAGCGTTGAAAAAAAACAAAAAAATCAACAACAATAATTTCCGATATTTCGTCACGTGCCGTGACGTCATGTCTGATTGCCTCTTCAGTTTGCTCATGTCTTATTCTTAGTTCCTCCTCTGTGAATATTTTCTGTTTGAGGATATTGTCACGTCGACGTCGAAACTTAAAAGCAAATGTCTGAATATATTTTAAAATTTGTGATAGACTAAAAAAAAACAACCAGATATTTCGTCACATGCCTTCACGGAACCAAGGAGAAAAAAAAGAAAATGTGCCTTGACGGAGAAAATAAGTTTCGGGTATGTTAAACATTACCTCGACGTGTTTCGACTTATGAGTAACTTACAAGGAACTTGTGTCGACATGTGTCAACGATCGCATATCGTGCCTACAACTTATTCCCAGCGTAGCAGAACGTGTGTGCCATACGGCGAGTACGTCGTAAAATTTTGAGCATGCTTGAAATTTCACGACGTACTAAACGTACCACGAAATATGACAGCGTACTTCGTTTTTCAGCGTGCTCTTAACGTATACACAACTTACGCATACCGTATTCAACGCGAGCCAGCGTTTTAGACACATTTTTCATAGGTCGGCATACGCTGGCTAAATCGTCATGGTGTGACTGCGATGTTGACACTTTCAATTTTCAGGCGGTTATGATTTAAATCGGCGAGCGGCAGGTTTTTAACAGGCTACGCCACGAGTTCGTCGGCGATACGTGCAGTGCGCTATGCCTAAGTTAAACTATCGTTGGGCATCGGTTGTGAACGCCGACAACAGGCTAAGCATTCGTTGGTATAAGTTATCTATAAGACAACGAAACGTTCTGTGCCCGTTACTAATATGTTATGCATATGACCAACACGTTATGAATACGACCAAAACTTTAAAATAAACATCAAAATTTCAGCGTACGCCAACGTGTTACATACATTTTTATACGTTGCCATTGCTGGCTAAATCGTCAAGGTGTGACAGCGCCTTAAAGTGTTGGGGATGGGAAAGAACAATGAAAATAGAGATTACAGGATGTAAGGGGTAATTTTGAAGTGTGTCACACAGGAGAAGGATCTGGGGGTGGGAATAGATATGGGAGGAAAGAAGGCAGCACAGTGCCAGGCAGCTATAGGTAGAGCAAATAGGGTTTTAGGTTGTATTCGGAGGGGGATCATTTATAAATCAAAAGGTGGTGTTAACATTGTACAGTAATTTAGTGAGGGCCATATCTAGAATATTGTGTGCAGTTTCGGTCACCACAGTTCTGGAATGACATAGATGCCAAATAAAGGGTTCAGCACAGGGCTGCAAGATTGAAGGTAGAGATAAAATAAGTTCAGATGAATTATTCAACAGAGTAGCCAGTGACAGAACCTGGGGCCATAGCTTGAGAGTTAAGACAGTAGTAAGGTAGGGGACTTTCACTCAGAGAGTAGTTAATGCATGGAATGGTCTCCCTGGAAAGGTAGTGCCAGCTGAAACAGGAGATAAGTTTAAATTAGAATTAGATAAGTACCTGGAAGTTATGGAGATGGAGGGGTATGGGGATTTTGATAAGACATTTAGGTATTATGAGCATTGATGGGTGATTGTGTTCATGTGTACGGAGTGCTGTTGGTGGGGTCTTGCCAAGGGGTGTTGTGTGGTTGATGTGTGTTTTTAACCAAGCCCATGCCCCCTCCCCTGAGGGGAAGAAGAAAAAAAAAATCAAAAAACTTAAAATAAATAGATAAAAGACTAAAATATATAATTTTGCATTGTCTTCTTTGGAACTTGTGTAGATGAATGAGTATTGTGTTCGTGCAGGCATGATGGGCTGAATGGCCAACACCTGTGTTGGATTTCCTTGTATAAAGTGATTCTTCACCATTGAGATACAGGGCCAAAAACGATATATAGCATGATATTTCAAAAATGTATTGGGCCCGATATGTTCTCGTGGATCAGGCATTACGGGGCGGAGGCATGCACTCTACCAAGTGTCCTTCTAGTTTAAAATATTATTCCTGGTAATAATACAGGTGATAAACATTGTTACAAGTCGGGTTTCGAGTGTGCACGGGGTGGTCGCCAGACCCGCTTCTCGCCCTATAACCCTGAGTCCATGACGCCACGGATAATTCTGACACGCATGTCTTTTGAGTAAGAGGTCCAGGCGTGCATAGTGAAGTTGGTTCCAAATTTCAGTCTTTAATGGGGAGTAACATTAGTTGCTGTTGACAAGATGAAACAAATCGAGTTCGTCATCAGGCAAGGCCATTTGCCAACACTTGGCAGGCAATTAATGTGACCTCAGGGCCATAGTGATTTGCCTTCCAGACTGCGCCGTTGTAACGTTCTGCTTGTCCGTTACCCTGCGGATTATAGCTAGTGGTTCTGCTGCAAGCAATGCCTTTACTTGTAAGGAATTCAAGGAGCTATGTGCTCATGAAGGAGGGCCCACGATCTGAATGAATGTAGGCGAGCATTCCAAAGAGGGGAAAAAGTTGGCAAAGGCAGTCAATGACAGTAGAAGTTGTCATATACGCACAAGGGAATGTCGAGTCCAGTACTCATCTATGACGGTGAGGAGGAAGTACTGGTGTTTGTCAGTGCTTGGGACAGGACCCTTAAATGCATATTCAGGCATTTGAATGGCTTTTATGAGACAAGCCCTTTAAGAACCTAGGTTTGCACTCTGCACAGGAGGATTGCACATGAAATGGTCATCTGTTGCACATCTTTCACTGAATGAGGCAGGTTTCTCGATCTCATGAAGTAAACAATGGGCGAGAACCATAGCTGCCCATAATAAACTCCAAATACAACAGATAGCAGAGAAAACAAAATAAAACTATGATGAGGCCAACAACAGAAGAAATCAAAATCAACAGTTTGAAAACAACCTGAAAAAGATCTAGTGAGAGCTTGGGGAAGAGAAACAAAATATGACAACTCCCCCCACCCCCCACCCCCAAAACAAAAAAACAAACAACACCAAATGACAAAGCAAAAAATTAGAAAACATCTCGCAAAAGTGCCGGACTTCAAATACTCAGGCCCGGATGGAATTCCAAACTACTGGCTCAAACAACTACGTGCTCTCCACCCTCACTACGCTCAAACATTTAACACAAACTCATCCAAGGGGAACAACCAGTGGATGGATGGTTCACAGAAGGCAAAACTTTTAATCACAAAATCTGAAGAAACCCATCGACCGAACAAGTACAGATTAATATAACATGGCTTCAAACAACAAACAAACTTTTAACAGATATAATGTTGCCTGCTGTTGACTTTGTGGTTGGAGTGGTGGCTTGGGATGCTGGGATGAAAACATAGGGTCTTGAGTTGGAGTCCCGTTAGCCACCGAATTAACACCAGGGGGTTGACTCAGCCTGTCATCCTTCCGAGGTCGGCGAAATGAGCACCAGTGTACTGGTAGGAGGAGCACTGCATCGGCGGCATAGCTGCACCCAAAACCAATGATGCGGCCAGCAGCCAAAAAGGCAACACACGATGGGAACAGATATAATCACTGATGTAATTTACAACCACCTCACTCAACAAGGAGCTTCAGAAGCAGAGCAGAAAGGATGCAGGAGAGGATGCTTTGGAACAATAGACCATTGATTGTTAAATAAAACTATACCCGAAAACTGCAAGCTCTGACAAACCAACTTATCCACAGCCTGGATAGATTACAAAAAAGCCTTTGACAGTGTCCCACATTCATGGATTATAAAATGTGTGCAAGTATACAAAATTGACCCTCAATAGTCACACTGATTGAGAAAGCAATGACACTGGAACACAACTCTGATACTACCTCACTTGGAAGGAAAGATTGAAATCCCAGTCAGTAAAGATACGATGTGGTATCTTTCAAGGTGACGGTCTTTCCCTCCCTCTTTTGTCTCGCTCTGGACCCAATGAGTAACCTCGTCATTAAACAAGGACACGGATACAATCTGATATGATCGGATGACATTTGGATTCGAGCAAGAAAACGACAGACTAGAAAAGGGATCTTTAATCTATTCAGCAACAAACTTCCAGACAGGTGCAAATTATGGATACTACTTAGGAAAATGAAACAAACAAATGCAGCCCCAATGATTGCAAAGAAAAAGGAACCCAAACAAAGAAAAAGAAAAGATGAAGTCAAGAGGAACCTGGATAGGATTCACATTTCAGCTGCAACTCCTCTACCCTCAAACCCATCCAATCACAGCCAAGTGAGCCTTCTTCCAAGAAAAAAAAAAACCCAGATCAAAAAATTTAATAATTCTGCCTGTCAGGGCATTCGTCCAATGAAGTTTAAAGTTAAAACATATATTCCCCATCACGACAAGATCATAAGTGTGAAGTTTCATGTCGATTGATTCAGTGGTTCCAGAGAAAACATTATTTAATACTTTTCGTCAATCCAATATGGCTGACAAATCATGTGACCTATCAATTATTCCTTAACAAAGTTGTACACCCATGGCTTGGGGAACATTTGTGTGAAGTTTCCCTTTAATCTGTACAGTCATTCTGGAGAATGTTTTTTGTAGGTTTTCGGGTAAATCCAATATGGTTGCCAAACCATGTGACCTATGACATCATATGTATGAACCTTTTGCTCCTCATGGATAGGCGGTCATACGTGTAAAGTTTCACCTCTATCTGTTCAGCCACTTCAGAGAAGAAGATTTTTTTTGAAGCTTAAAAAAAAAACATGGTTGCTGGTTGCATCATGGGTTGGGGATGCAGCTATGCCACTGATGCACTGTCCCTATTACCAGTATACTGGTACTCATTTTGCCGACCTCGAAAGGATGACAGGCTGAGTCAACCCCACCTAGTATTAATTCAGAGGCCAAGGGGGCACAAACTCAGGATCCTAGGATCCCAAGCCACCACCCAAACCACTAAGCTAACACCAGGCCTATTTTCATACTGGTCAGATGTGGCATTCTACATATGCAATTATGATGTGATAAAAAATATCACTTATTCCCCATGAGTACTTCTTGCTATGTGCCAAGTTTGAATTTTTTTCTTTGCTGCGGTTTCGGAGATAGAGGCCCAAAACTTTCCTGTTTTTCTTTCCTGTTTTCAAAACTTTCCAACATGGCTGCCACACCACGTGACCTATGATGTCATAATTATCATTAAAATATTCTACATGAGTCGCTCCTATGGTGAATATTTTGTCTCAATGTGACAAATGGTTGCGGAGAAAAACATGAAAGTTCTGTGCGAACAAACTAATGGAACCAAATGCAATACCCTTTTGTCTGGCGATGGTAAATATCAGCAGATATACTCTGACAAATGGGAGAATGACGAAAGAGCAGGAAGATTTAGAAAGGAGTTTGACAGGATGGGGATTGACAAGGAAGGTTCATTGGAATGGCGAAGAAGAAGTCAAATTGATTGGGATGTAGAACGAGTCATCATCAATGCCCAAGACCAAGGACAATATACTAATGCCTTTAAGAAAATGGCGGGATTGAGCCAATCGGACAAATGCAGGTTTTGTTGGGAAGAAACAGAAAGTACCAGCTAGTCATCTCCTCTCTGGATGTAAAAAAACACGCGTCAGAACAGCTGTACACAGTAAGACATGACAGTGTCTGTAACGTAATCCCATGGCACATCTGTAAACATTTCAACATCCGGACCCAGAACAGTCATGGAAATACAAACCAGATCCGACCCTTGATAATGAACAAGTAATGCTCACGTGTGACAAGATGATCCCATCAAGTGTGGACAATGCAAACAAAGCATTGTGTCCGGACAAGGAGCTCAAACACAAAAAGGAAAAGTCGGCATTGTTGATCGAGGTTTCAGTTCCCAGGGCCATTGGACTACATGCTAAAGAAATCAAGAAAATCACCAAATACCAGGATCTGAAAAATGAGGTCAAGATGATGTGGAAATTTAAGAAAGCTAAAATTATACCAGTGGTAGTCGGAGCTACAGGTATGAGAAAGAAAACCCTTACTGAGTAGTTAAAAATCATTCCGGGGAATATCACTACAAACGAGGTACAAGTGGAGGTTGTTAGAGGTTCAGTGAAGATTGTGAAAACAGCCCTTGGAACGAGGCTATGAGAACGAAACTTCACAGTTTGGTTCATGAATCACGATCCTTCCCCAAAAAATAGGAGGTGGACATTTTGAGTTCTGGGAGAAATTCCTCCCACCTCCTGAAATCCAAAAATGGAGATTACAACCAACGTAGTGTCGACAACGTTAAAAATAATAATTATGAGCAAATCACAAAAGTCATTCCTCTTTTTCCCCACATTTGGAACACTCCCACACTCTCTTCAATCCCATTCTTCCCTCCAGGTCTTCAAAACAGCTGTTCACCACCATTTCTTAGCTTCCCCCATCCAAAACCACGATCTTTTCTACCCCCGTTAATCCACCCCAAACCAACCTCTTTCAAATTCCCTGCTTTCCTTCCTGAAAGTTCCCTGTCGTGTCAGGTCCTGAAAGTCCCTGCAGTGTCCATCTTGTATAAGCTGTGTACCCTGCCGCATCCCTCTCCCTTCCACAGATCTCCTCATGCCTCTGTTCCCCACTGTTTTGTCCTCTTTCCCACCACTCTTGTCTCCTGCCCCCCTTGTGCATTTGTGTGTTAGCTCTCATATGAGCTTTGACAATGCATACAAAAAAAAAAAATATCAAAACTCTCACAATCAAACTGTCACAACAAAACTCAGGAACATTCTGACACACAACTATGTCATTCTCACTCCATCCACACACATGATCCACCACACAGGTATTCTCACTTCATGCACACACACGATCTTGAGGTTTACAAACCTCATCCGCACACAGTCAATCTCACTCCGTCACTCCATCCACACACACGATCTACCACACAGGCATTCTCACCATCCACACATACGATCCACCACACAGGCATTCTCACTTCATGCACACACGATCGACCACACAGTCATTCTCACTCCGTCACTCCATCCACACACACGATCCACCACAAGGTCATTCTCACTCCATGCACGCACACGATCTACCACACAGTCATTCTCACTCTGTCACTCCATCCACACACATGATCCACCACACAGTCATTCTCACTCCGTCACTCCATCCACACACATGATCCACCACACAGTCATTCTCACTCCATGCACGCACACGATCTCCCACACAGTCATTCTCACTCCGTCACTCCATCCACACACATGATCCACCACACAGTCATTCTCACTCCATCCACGCAAACGATCTACCACACAGTCATTCTCACTCCGTCACTCCATCCACACACAGTCATTCTCACTCCATGCACGCACACGATCTACCACACATTCTCACTCTGTCACTCCATCCACACACATGATTCACCACACAGTCAATCTCACTCCATCCACACACGATCGACCACACAGTCATTCTCACTCTGTCACTCCATCCACACACATGATCCACCACAAGGTCATTCTCACTCCATCCACACACACGATCCACCACACAGTCATTCTCACTCCATGCACGCACACGATCTACCACACAGTCATTTTCACTCCGTCACTCCATCCACACACATGATCCACCACACAGTCATTCTCACTCCATCCACACACACGATCTACCACACAGTTATTCTCACTCCATCCACGCACATGATCGACCACACAGTCATTCTCACTCCATCCACGCACACGATCTACCACACAGTCATTCTCACTCCATCCACACACACGATCCACCACACAGTCATTCTCACTCCATGCACGCACACGATCTACCACACAGTCATTCTCACTCCGTCACTCCATCCACACACATGATCCACCACACAGTCATTCTCACTCCATCCACACACACAATCTACCACACAGTCATTCTCACTCCATGCATGCACACGATCAACCACACAGTCATTCTCACTCAGTCACTCCATCCACACACACGATCCACCACACAGTCATTCTCACTCTATGCATGCACACGATCAACCACACAGTCATTCTCACTCAGTCACTCCATCCACACACATGATCCACCACACAGTCATTCTCACTCCATCCACACACACAATCTACCACACAGTCATTCTCACTCCATGCACGCACACGATCTACCACACAGTCATTCTCACTCCATCCACACACACGATCCACCACACAGTCATTCTCACTCCATCCACGCAAATGATCTACCACACAGTCATTCTCACTCCGTCACTCCATCCACACACATGATCCACCACACAGTCATTCTCACTCCATGCACGCACACGATCTACCACACAGTCATTCTCACTCCGTCACTCCATCCACACACATGATCCACCACACAGTCATTCTCACTCCATCCACACACACACAATCTACCACACAGTCATTCTCACTCCATGCATGCACACGATCAACCAAACAGTCATTCTCACTCAGTCACTCCATCCACACACACGATCCACCACACAGTCATTCTCACTCCATGCACGCACACGATCAACCACACAGTCATTCTCACTCAGTCACTCCATCCACACACATGATCCACCACACAGTCATTCTCACTCCATCCACACACACAATCTACCACACAGTCATTCTCACTCCATGCACGCACACGATCTACCACACAGTCATTCTCACTCCATCCACACACACGATCCACCACACAGTCATTCTCACTCCATCCACGCAAATGATCTACCACACAGTCATTCTCACTCCGTCACTCCATCCACACACATGATCCACCACACAGTCATTCTCACTCCATGCACACACACGATCTCCCACACAGTCATTCTCACTCCGTCACTCCATCCACACACATGATCCACCACACAGTCATTCTCACTCCATCCACGCACACGATCTACCACACAGTCATTCTCACTCCGTCACTCCATCCACACACATGATCCACCACACAGTCATTCTCACTCCATCCACGCACACGATCTACCACACAGTCATTCTCACTCCGTCACTCCATCCACACACATGATCCACCACACAGTCATTCTCACTCCGTCACTCCACCCACACACACGATCCACCACACAGTCATTCTCACTCCATGCACGCACACGATCTACCACACATTCTCACTCTGTCACTCCATCCACACACATGATTCACCACACAGTCAATCTCACTCCATCCACACACACGATCCACCACACAGTCATTCTCACTCCATGCACGCACACGATCTACCACACATTCTCACTCCGTCACTCCATCCACACACTTGATCCACCACACAGTCATTCTCACTCCATCCACACACACAATCTACCACACAGTCATTCTCACTCCGTCACTCCATCTACACACTTGATCCACCACACAGTCATTCTCACTCCATCCACACACATGATCGACCACAAAGTCATTCTCACACCATCCATGCACAACATTTGTGCTGTTCTTGTTCCAAATTAAATTGTAACGAATGACGTTGTGCTCCCTCAAAGCTTACTCTGTTGAAAAGTTGAGTGCTCCAACTCCAACAAATAGATGTGGCAGCTAGTTGGACAATCTTTAAATTAGCAATTTGTCCTGACGGTATCAAAGCACTCATCCTCATAACCTATGTAACCAAGGCGTCTGCTCCTCTTTCACTACTTTTCTCCAGGTTCTTCTTTGAGAGTTTCCTGCCACGACTATGGAAGGTGTCTCCTGTCATTACTATGCATAAGATGAACACCAAAACAGACCCTCCAACCTACAGCTCTATTCGACCTCTTCGCAAAACCAGTCTGGTTAAGCAATTGATAATCTCAGCATACCTCAAGGCCAACCTCTTGTCCAACTCTTTAATATCAAGTCATCAATTTTACTTTTATCCTGGCCCCTCAACCCTGTACATTATCCTCCTGATTTCAATGTCAATTACTTGCAGGCACTGTGATGAGATGAAATGGACAGAAGCTCCAGGGACATGCTGCAACAGTGGCAAGGTTCAGCTGCCCCAAATGAATAGTCCTCCTGAACCTCTTCGTACATTGTTGACAGTCAACAATCCAAATGCAAGTCATTTCCAAAGCAACATCAGAAGTTATAACTCATGCTTCAACACGACATCTTTCAGCACCACAAAAGATCAGCGAATCTGGCTATATGCCCACATTTAAAATGCAGCGTCAGCTTTATCATCAGCTTGGCAGTCTCCAGCCGCTCCAATCCAAATCCATTGGGACCATACTCTGTGCAGAGCGTCGGTGCTGCCTATGCAGTCTCCTGGGCAATTGGGCACAATCCTGGACGGGTCACCACTCCGACACAGGATACTGGAATGGCTCAATCATCCCAGCAAGCTGGTACTCATTTTGCCGACTTCGGAAGGATGACAGGCTGAGTCAACCCCACTTGGTATTAATTCAACAGCTGAGCGGGATTCGAACTCAGGATCCTAGGATCCCAAGCCCACCACCCTAACCATTAAACCTACAGCCACTACCAAGCTGGAAGTGGTGCTGCAGTTGCAAGATATGCTCCACAAGGAAAACAACTATGTTCAGTCTCAAGTGTGCCATGGAGAAGATGACACCTGAGTACAAAGTTGTCATTCATTCAGACAAAACTCCAGCTGGGGAGCATGAGCGGCACTTCGATGCACCTTCCACACCAGAAGTGGCTTACATCCTTGCTGGTAAAAACATGGCAATCGAGACATTGTGTTGCAATTCAGAAACAACTCCCTCCAGAGAATTGCTGAGACACACCATTAATATGATGCACTTCAGTATCCACTAATTTTCTGGCAGGGTGATGAATGGATACCATTTTGAACTGCGACAAACAAACAAAGCAACAAGACTGCCGAGTGAAAATAAGATTTCTGCCATGGACTTTTATGCCTACAGGATGATGCGAGCTGGAAATATCAATCACATCCTGCATTGCAAAAATCTCTTCCACCAATCTGTCATGGACATGTATGCCAAAATTGAGGCAGAAAGGCTGAGATTCATTCGAAAGAACCAAGAGAAACTCAGAGTCAAAAACTATGTTCACCTCAGGAATGCCATGAACAACGATGGAAATGCTGCCAATGTTGGCCAATTGGTCATCTTGCCTTCCAGTATCACAGGTGGTCCCCACTACATGCATGATTGCACTCAGGATGCCATGACATATGTGCGAAACTATGCCCTCCTGATAGACTAGGGAAATTCGGCAAGAAAGGGGTCATCAACCCAAAACAAATTGCAATAGTAATGATTCCAATATTATTCAACAGAGAAATATTCTGAAACAACATATCAAAAGTACACTTGAATGCAAGTATGGGAGCATTGTCTAATTTGCATAAATCTAAGATGGCTGCTGGTATGATGAAATGTATCATGTTCCAGCTAGTGATGTTATTCTATGTTGAGCAGTTCATGTTTGATGGTGTTTCAAGTGCTTACAGTTGTTACGAGCGGATAATAAACAACAATGACATATATGAGGCATCCCGCAGCAGAACTTGGAAAAAAAGTGCTTTCGCAAAAGCACTCTCAGCATCAGTTATAAAGCCCCATCGGTTATTATTATTTATTTCCTTTAAAATAATTTCTGTTACTAATTATTTACGAAACAAATTTTACAGTGACTTATTGTTGTCTGTAATGTGTAATATGTGTGTGTGTGTGTTTATTGTAATCTAGGTTGCCTGTAATGTTTCACTCATCCTCATCTTATAACAGTGACATGTTCGTGCACAGTCTTCGGTAGTGTCCACACCTGTAGAGCAGTGCAGTCCATTCTTGTGACAGGTACAATGTCTGGTACTACACCCAGATTTTCAGTTGCATCTGACTACTTCAAGCAATGATGAAGGAGCTGCTGCTCTATCAGTGAGCATCAGCAGGAAATTATCACCTTGTGTGTGTACCAGCCCCAATCCTCTGGTGACATCTCAGTGGCTTTACCCATCCAGTCCTGAACTTGTGGGTACACACATAAGCTGTGATATGCTGCAGCAGCTGATGAGGGTGGGAGCACTTCAGGTTGCATGAGTGATATACTACTGCCTACCTTCTGGTGAAACTGTTGGAACCTAAGGAAGTTCAATGCATCTCCAAGGAGACCTTTGTAGATTTGAAGTAATGCCTTATCTTCTGCAGCATTTACCTCTGCCTTTGTGCTGTTCTGTTTTGAGAACACCTGTGCTTGCTCAAAGAAGACCTTATTTGTGCGAATCAACTTCAGACCTATCTTCTTGCCAACACCATGCAAATAAGATGGCACATGTCAGGATAGCATTCACAAACAGATTGTTATCGCATACCTGTGGACCAATTCCTGTTCGCATCACTGCCATATTCCAGCATCTTGGACATGTTTTTGCACCTTCACGAAATTCTGGTCTGACTATATATCTGGAATTGATGGTTTCAAATGCCAGCAGAGCAGAATGAGGATATCTGTGTCATCAGGAACCAGGATTGTAGGCCGAGAAGGAGACTGGTGGGCAGCAGCAATGGCATTCTGAACAATCAGCAAGTCAGCATCCATTTTGGCATGTTCAACATAGCAGCCTGAGTGACTCACGTGATCAGTTAATAGGTGGATCAAATTTTGTTTGTCGACTTCATTGGAGAGAAAAATCATCTTTCTTCCCTTGGAACACCATGGAACCAGACAGATACTTGTACAGTAACGCCTACTTGTACAGTGAACCCTCTTCTTTGACGAGTCACATCTTTACTTGATGGCCCCTCAAGATATCCAAATAGAACAACCGCTCATCCATAATGGCTTCTGAGCTACTGTACTTTGTGTAGACTTGGCATATATCATCATACATCATTCCCTGAATACAAATTATTCTGTGTAGCAGCGCACTGTCATCCAGTATGTATTGGACATCACCTGATGGAGCGGGTATGTCAGAAGGCATCATTTTCCACAGTGCATTCACCAATGATGACTTAGTTGCAAGCTTGGGAGTTGTCCTTTTCTCAAACAGTGCGAGTAGATAACTGGGTGGAAATGTGAAAGGAACAACGAACAAAGATATTCACGATCTCCATCAAATGGGTTGATTCATTTGTCCAAGGTTTCCACCACTGCAGTGACTGATGCTTGATCCTTCACGATATGGGGTTTCTGGAGTTCAGCATGGTGCAGATCAGATTTTGTCAAGCCAATCACATCACAAAACTGATGTCGGTAAGCTGAGCGGTACTCGACAGTTAGTTAAAAGCAAGCAACCGCTCCTGGTTTCAGACTATTTTCTCACACCACCAGAGGTTTTTGTGTCCTTGTTGACCATCTCCTCTCTGGTCTGGTCTCCTGAAATTCTGGAACTTCTTGGTGTATGATGTCATCCTTAATGACAGATCGGAGACATTATGTTGCTTTGTAAAGATATGAGTATTCTTATCAGGTGGTGCTTTGCAGCTGTTAAAGTTCATCGATTAATTGGAAATTTTATTTTGTGAGCTTATACCTGGACAGATTACCTGGCATGATGTGAAGTTTACCTCCTTCTGGGAATATGTGCAGCATTTCTTTGAATTCACATTCCAAGTGTCTGCAGATGTGCTTCTTGGTTGAGTCCTTAATTTGTTTTAACACCAAGTGATTCCATGTAGTAAGAGTGAATTTAACCACTCGGTCATCATGCGGATGACTTTAGGTTCAGCAAACAGTTCACAGTGAACGAAGTCAAAAAAATTTCCTTGGGCTTGTTTCTCAAGAGTGTGATAGTCAACTTCATCAATGTCTGTTGAACCACGTGGGTGAGCATTATCAGATCCACATGAAACCGAATCAGGCATTGATCTACGAATGGAATCTTTCACAGCTTATTTGGTAATGGGGTTCAGCAGCCACAATCCAACGGGATAATAAGGACATGATTTTGTCATCCTGCTTCTCGGTAGCAATGGCTCTGAAGGATTTATCTCCCCATAGATCAGTGCATTGTGTAAGTGTTTCCCTTGTGTTTTGCTTTTTCTTATAGTTCTCTTTTTGTTTTGTTTTACACAAGATGCAGGACTTTTCAATACCCTGGAAGTTGAAGGGGGCTGTCTCGTAGAATGCTTATTGGATTGCACATTCTCCTGTGTGGTTGTACATTCAGCTTTGGATGCACTGCATTTATCTTCTATGGCATCTAGATTTCTACTCAGTCTGAATCTGGACCAACATAGCCTCTGGTGGTACACGACAGGAGATTATTGGTTCATGTCCGTCCATCCCGCTGATCAGGAACAACTTATTTAAATGGAATTTTATATTTTAAACACGAATCAGAAGACAAGTCTTTCATTTTAACGTACTTTTTCTCTGAATTCTTCCCGAGCGTACATGTGCAGAGAGGATTTTTTTTAAACTGTTTGCCCACCTAGCAGTCAAGTAAAATTGAAAATCATTCCAAACAGGAAACCAACTGTTTTTACAGATGTCATAAAGGACACAAACAAAAGGCACGAAGAACTAATGTAACTTGTTTGATAGGGTGATGTAATAGGCACTGGGTAGAACCCGGAATTCATTAATTTATACGCCTTTAAGTCGTTATTCAAATTAAATTATGGACTTGAACACTGCAGAACACAAATCGCCTTCATCATACCTCCACGAACTATGCTATACAGTTCCTATAGAAAGTCTTCACCTCCTTTCACAATTTTCATCTTTTGTTGCCTTATAGCCTGGAATTAAATTGCATTACATCAGGCTTTTTCCACATTTATTTACACGTCGTAACCCACAACTTCCAAGTGAAAAACAAATTCCACAAATTTCTGAAAATTAATTAAAAATACAAAACTAGAATATCTTGGTTGGATAAGTGTCCACCCCCCCCCTACCCCCACCCCCAAGTTAATACTTGGTGGAAGCACCTTTGATAGCAATTACAGCTGTGAGTATGTTGAGATAGGTCTCTACTAACTTTGCACACCTTGATTGGGTAATATTTGCCCATTCTTCTTTACAAAACTGTTCAAGCTCAGTGAAGTTGCATGGGGAGCGTTGATGGACAGCAACCTTCAAGTCATGCCACAGATTTTCAATTGGATTTAGGTTGGGACTCTGACGGGGCCACTCAAGGACATTTATCTTTTTGTTCCTTAGCCACTCCAATGTAGCTTTGGCTGTGTGCTTCGGGTCATTGTCATGCTGAAAGGTGAACTTCTGTCCCAATTTCAGGTTTCTTGCAGAGTGCAACAGGTTTTCCTCTTGGATTTTTCTATATTTTGCTCCATCCATTTTCCCTTCCTTCCCTACAAGTGCCCCAGTCCCTGTTGATGATAAACATCCCCATAACATGATGCTGCCAACACGATGCTTCACAGTCGGGATGGTGTTCTTTGGGTGATTTGCTGTATTAGGTTTGTGCCAAACGTAACGTTTTGCATTTAGGCCAAAAAAGTTCCATCTTGGTTTCATCAGACCACAAAACTTATTGCCACATGGTTTCAGAATCTCTGGAATGTTTTTTTGCATACCTCAAAACAGGACTCGAGGGAGGCTTTTTTGAGTAATGGCTTCTTTCTTGCCACCCTACCCTGCAGGTCAGACTTGTGGAGTGCTTGGGATATTGTCACATGCACAAAGTGACCAGTCTTTTCTATAAAGGGCTGCAGCTCTTTCAAAGTTACCTTTGGCCTCTTGTTGGCCTCTCTGATCAGTCTCCTCCTTGCTTGGTCATCCAATTTAGAGGGACAGCCTGATCTAGGCAGGGTCTTGGTGGTGCCATATGCTTTCCACTTCTGAATGATTGTCTTGACTGTGCTCCAAGGGATACTCAAGGCCTTTGAAACATTTTGTACCCATCCCATGAATCTGTGCCTTTCCACAACTTTATCCCCAAAATTTGTAGAATTTATTAACTTGGAAGTTGGGGGTTATGAGGTGTAAATAAAGGTGTAAAAAGCCTGATTTAATGCAATTCAATTCCAGGCTATAGGGCAACAAAAGGTGAAAATTTTGGAGATGGTGTGTAGATTTTCTATAGGCACTTCATGTCAATATATAGCATGAGGGCGTGAAATGTGAGAGGGTCGGGGTGAAAATGCCACTCATATGGCTATGTACAATGCTAATTGACGATGCATTCTATGGTGATCAATAAAGTTTCCATCTCCTAAATTGCGACTCAATGTTGTCTTATTACAGTGTAAAAGGATCTGGAGAAGACTGCTTTAAAGCGCTAACCTTCTGGATTTTTTTTTTTCAACGATCTTTAAAATCATCACTTAATTAAAATTGAAGTACGAGGTGTCCACATTGAAAGGAAACAACTTTCATGCCTTATAAGTTTTTATTGAACAAGTAAAAAAAGACATAAAATGTCATAGCCCCATTCCGAGGAATGCTCGAGGGCATGTTCGATACCTTTTCTTATTTTACAACTAAAATGGCCACCAGTCGGCCATCTTTGATCACATTGAGAAACCAAGTGATGTGCATTTGTATACCATCATGTGTTGTCTTTGTCCCAAGTACGAATAAATTCGGTCCATACATGTCCGAGATATGGTTGCGGATGCATGCACGGACACGAAACTAGAGACCAAATCCATAAGTCCCCGTTTCGGACAAAGTCCAACGGGGGCAAATAATGCAAACAGAGGAATATTCACACAGCTCAGTCGGTATGCTTGAGTTTCATTTGGTATATGAGTACATATCATTCAGGTACATGAGTAAACATTCAACATGTACACCATTCGTCGCACGGACGAAGTCACAACAGTACTCATTTTCCCTCCATACATTTTCGAACATCTCAGGGGTTATGGAGGCCACTGCCGCTGTGATGCACTCTTTCAGCTGAAATGTTCTGCAACCTTTGTGTAGTACACTTTGCACTTCACATAACCCCACAGAAAAAAAAGAAAAAAAATTGAGTGGGGTAAGGTCAGACGACCTTGGTAGCCAGGAAATGGGTACATCTCTACCCAGCCAGAGGTCTGGCACCCAGACATCAAGGAAGGAGCAGACATCATGGGACCAGGGGGGAGGAGCCCCATCCTGCAGGAATATGAAGTTCGGATGGCAGTCCTCTACCTGCGGTGCCATGAACAGCTTAAGCATGTCTAAGTACACATGGCAGGCCACAGATTTTTCCGCAAAGAAAAATGGGCCAACAATCCTGTTATGCATAAGTCCGCACCAAACATTAACTTTGGACTGTCTCTTTCGACCTTCTGGATTACATGTGGATTGTCCGCTCCCCAGATGTGGAAATTGTGTTTATTAACGCACCCACATGTGTGAAATTTTGCTTCATTGGAGAACAAGACAGTTCAGGTACTCACGGTTGTTGTCCAGACTGTGGAGCACATGCATAGCATCATTTCTCCTTTTGATATGATCATCCACTCTTCGCTGCTGAACCAGTTGAAGCTTGTATGGATCGAGCTACAACCATGTGCACACAACTTTATGCACAGTTGAACATGGAATTTGCAGTTCGTTGCCGCCACAACGGATCGACTTCCATGTGGAAGGCAGCACATGTGCGTTCAACATCTTCCTTCGATGGTCTGGGCTTTCCTCCACCATGCTGTTTTAGAACACTGCCAGTCTCCTCAAATTTCTTCATCCATGCGTACAGGTCTCTTGGGTCGGTGGTTCCTTGTCAAACGTTGTAAGGAATAGTCATTGTACCAGGTTAGGTGACTTCAATTCGGCCATCCATAACACATTTCACCATTTCTTGTGGGGTCATCATATTTCAATCTGAAACACAAAATAAACTTTAAGCTCAGAAACTGACACAAATGGTGTGGTAACTGTCTAACTTTCAACATAAAAAGAATTACAAGGCATCAAAGTCGTTTTCAATGTGAACACCCTGTATTATACTTGAACAGTGCATGGGGTCAGCCTAGTGTTGGCTTAACGGTGAAGGTGGCTGGCTTAAGATATTAGGGTTTTGAGTTTGAGCCTCTGTTGTGTTATTGAAATAACACCAGATTGGTTGACTCAGCCTGCCATTGAAATAGCACCAGATGGGTTGACTCAGCCTGTAATCCTTCTGAGGTCAGTAAAAATGAGTACCAGTTACTGGTAACAGGGGGCACTGCATAATCAGCAAAGCCATGCTCCCAGAAAATGATGGAACCAGCAGCCACAAGCTGCACGGGGTATCGTGTTCAATGAACTCTCTTGTTATTTATTTAATTGCGTTAATCATACATTCAGGATCATGCATACAATATCATTAAAATATAGAAAATTTCAAGTCATATTGTATTGTGTTCACCAAAAGGTGATCTGTTTTGTCATAGGGGTTAATTTAACTAATTTCAAAATGATTTTAATTTTTTTAAATTGTCATTTGGTAATAAATTTAATTTATTTCCCAAAATTAATTTCGCTGAACAAAAATTTAGCAACCGAGGTAAAATGTACGTCTTAGACCAATTTGAGCATGCTCGTTTCGAGTCTGAAAGCAGAATTAACCAAACACGAAAGGATTTTTACTTACACAGAAATAATTGGAAATGCAATGTTACATATTTTGAGTGTTCTTTTTAATACTGTGCACTTCAATATTATATTTTAATCTACCTATATAAAACACGGTGTGTATTTGTCTGTCCCCCTTCATAAGGACGATTGTTGTTGGGTCTTAAGGCCAATTTTTAAAAACACGACCATGTGTTCACTGCGGTATATTTTTCAGGATAAAAAACTCGAAAAACATTTTCCGTAAAAGAGTGATTACGTCCCTTCGATTGGAATTGTAGACGGTGACTTGCAAACCAAGCCTCAAATGCGGTGTACAGAAGCGTTTTCTCAGAATAACAATAAATACAAGGCATAGGGAGGTGAAATATGTTGCACATGATGTGCAACGCAGAGAGTAAAAAAGGGGTGTTCATTTATGTCCGTAGGATGTCTAATAAATAAATAAGGAAGCACACCTGAAGCTGAGCCATAGCCTCAGAATTTGGCTGTACCGTCGAAATGAAACGGGCCAGAAGATAAAGAAAATAGGATCACATTTGTACACGTAGTGTTTTAAAATAATATTTTCTAACTATGAAACATAATATCCTCCAATCTCCTTGAATATTTCAAATAAAATCATTTCAACCCCTCATTTTTGATGGGCTTTCAGACTAGTATTATTATATTTCAGACTAATATGAATAGACGAACGCGTCTCAACATGCAGACTGCTTTTGCTACGTATGTGGCAAGTATACGCCTCGTAACCAACAGAAGAACATGACCCATCGTCTCACGGTCGCATACAAGCATGACTGGTTGCAAGGTTGGCGACCAAGACAAGACATGGGCACCACACATATGTTGCACTGTTTGTACTTCCAGACTGACAATGGTTTAATTTAATGGGTTAAGGGGCTGTCACCCCTTGACATTTTAGCCAGCGTATGGCAAGATCTCAAAATGTATGTAAAACGCTGGCGTACGCTGAACTATTGATGTTTTTTTTTTAAAGTTTTGGGCGTATAATAACGTGTTGGACGTATGCATAACGTATTAGTAACGTAAACAGAACGTTTTAATCACATATAGAAAACTTATACCTACGAATGCTGAGCGTGTTGTCGGCGTTCACAACATATGCCCAATGATAGTCTAACTTATGCATAGCGCGGCAGCGTATCGCCGACGATCACATGGCGTAGGCTATTCATAGGCTGCGGCTCAACGATTCAAATCATAACCGCACTAGACATCGAAGTGTGAGGCCGCTGAAACACCTTGCCAGCGTATGCCGACGTATGAAAAATTTGCCGAACCAAGCTGGCACACGTCGAATACGTGATGGGTAAGTTTTGTATACGTTAAAAGCACGCTGGCATACGTCGTCATACACCAAGTACATCGAGAAATTTTCAGCATGTTGGAAATTTCTCGACTATTACTAACCCTAACACATGTTCCGCATATGCTGGCATAAGTTGTAGGCATGCTACGTGATCGTTGACACACGTTACTTGTACGTTACTCATAAGTCGAAAAACGTCGAGGTAATGGTTAGCGTCAGTGTTCCAGACTCCCTGTTGTTGTTTTTTTTCTTCGGTATGACGGTTATGATTTTAATCGTTGAGCGGCAGCCTATTAATCATATTATATTATAACCGCACGAGAAATCAGTGTCAATATCACCGTCATACCGAAGAAAAAAAAAAAACAGGGAGTCTGGAACACTGACGCTAACCATTACCTCGACATGTTTCGACGTATGAGCACCTTACAAGTAACGTGTGCCGACGTGTGTCAACGATCGCGTAACGTGCCTACAACACGTTACTCATAGATTAGAAATAAGTTTCGGGTACGCTAATCATTACCTCGACGTGTTTAGACTTATGAGTAACTTACAAGTAACGCGTGTCGACGTGTGTCAACGATCGCGTAACGTGCCTACAACTTATTGCCAGCTTTATGCGGAACGTGCGAGTCATACGCTGGCATACGTCGAAAAATTTCAAGCATGGAAAATTTGTCTAACACCTCGGCGTACTACGACGTATGCCAGCGTGCTTTTAACGTATTCGACGTGTGCCAGCGTTTTCGCCAAATTTTGCATACGTCAGGCATACGCTGGCTAAATCGTCAAAGTGTGACAGGGCCTTAACGAACATCTACACCATTCGCGATCCCAGTGGTGTGTCAAGAGCCAAAGAATTGTCTGAATGACTTACTTCTGCATGGTTAAAGTGGCTGGATTCACAAAGAAAAACATGGGTAAAAAAAAAGTAAACAAAAACAAGATAACATATCCAGACTGTGAATCGGCACGAAAATCTGTGCCGCATGGTGAGGACAATCCCGTACCTCTTCCACCAGCTGCTGCTGACATTGAAAGTGATGATGATAGTGATTACACTGATGACATTAGGCTTTATGAACCAGCAGAGTTGAAGTATGTGAAACACCCTCACCTGACCAACCAGGAAGAATTAAATGACCTTGTCAGGGACCTTGAGCTGTTAAGGCAAAAGGTGAAGTCATTGGGTTCATGTTTGCAAGAGTGGAACTTGTTGGCAGAAGGCACAAAAATCGAATTTTTGTGAATGCCATGCAAACTTGGCAACATTCTACCAGAAGGAGAATAGTGTGTGCTTCTGCACTGATGTGAACAGCCTCATGAAGGAACTAAGCTACGAACACAATTCTGATGAATGGAGGATATTCAGACTCCAGCAAGCACAGACTGAAAGCGGTGCTTCTCCACAATGGCAATGAAAATCCATCTGTGCACGTGACGCATGCTGTCGACATGAAAAAGACGAGTCCATGGAAGTTCAACTGAAGCTAACAAAATTCAATGACCACAAATGGAACATATGCGGTGACTTAAAAGTGATAGGCCTATTGCTTCGTCTGCAACTTGGGTATACCAAACATATGTGCTTCTTAAGCCTGTAGAATAGGTGAGACGAAGTAAATCACTACAAGGTCAAAGAATGGTCAGGAAGAATGGGCCATACTCCAGGAAAATTCAGTGTGCAACATATATGCCACAAGTACATCCGCAAATAATATTTCTTCCGCCACTGCATGTAACACTGAGCCAAATGAATAACTTTGTAAAGGCAACGAGTGTTGAAGGTGTGGGATTTCTTTACCTGAAAGGAAAATTTGGAGCGATTTTAATTGATACCAAATTGAAGGCTGGAATATTTATCGGACCACCCACTGGAGCTGGCTGCATGGGAGGCTTTCAAGCTGGGAGTCCACAATTTCCTTGGGGAACCACAGAGCAGCCCACTTTTCCAAGTTGGTTCAAGATATGATAAAGGCCTTTAAAGAAATTGGCTGCCATATGTTGCTGAAGTTGAATTTTCTTCATTTACACTTGGACTTCTTCCCAGCCAACCTTGGTGCTGTGGGCGATGAGCACAGTGAGAGGTTCCAAGATATCAGCACAATGGAGACGTGCTATCAGGGCCGTTTCAACCCCACCATGATGGGAGACGACTGCTGGTTTATTCAGAGACAAAGCACTGCAAGTCAAGCAAGTGCTTAAAACATTTCTAAACAAACAGTTAATGTAAACTTTATAGTGTTGATGTTGTTCAATATGCTTCAGTTTATGGTAAACAGTTACTGTATATTATACAATGTGTTTATATTGTGCAAATTTTGTAATGTGCTTGCTTTTTTTTTTTTTTTAAATAAACAATGCTGGAAAAATGTCATATTTCTGTATCATAACCAAAATTCCTGAGGTACTAATTCAATTCCGACTTCAGATTTGGAATCACATGCTCAAATTATTGAAGGGCACCGGCATTTATCTCTGTAGCAGACGGAAAGTTTATTATTTTTGTTGGTGTTCGGTGTTTTTCGGACCCAAAGGAGCCTCAGATTTATATATATTTTTTAATGTTTTTTGTATACCAAGTGGAAGGTTGTAAAAAAGATGGAACAGAACAGAAAATTAAACCAATGAAAAGCAAGAAACACACCAACAGTAAGGTAGAGGGACACTTGGAAGAAGAATGGACGGGTGGAATAATGGAGAGTGTCAAGGGATGAGGCGGAAGACAGGGCATAAAAGCCCAAGCACAAGTAGTAAAGAGCTGAAAGTACAAGAAAGGAAAGCAGGGGATGAAATAGCAGTGTAATAAATAAAGGGTGGGTCAAGGGAGAGATGAGAAACAACAGCCAAAAAGGGTGAGCTTGGGGAGAGTTAATGAGGGTAGAAAATATCAATATTGATGGGAGATGATGTCAGACAAACAGCCACCTTCACGCTATTGGCATAGGACATGGTTGAACAGATTGATGGAGGAGGTTAGGTCCAAATAGGTCGGAGATAGGACAAATGAGTGAAGGTGAGCATTGTGCCTCGATTTGGGAAATTTCAGCAGAAATGAAAATACCCAAAACCTTTGTTTCAAACAAGCACTCAATGACATGTTTGGGGCAATGATCACAGCAAGGTATCGGCAGTTGGAATGATTTTTGAAAAAATAATTTTCACATGAAGGTTGGAGATGGAATTCTAGAGGATAATTCCCATCTGATGGCATATCAAGATGCTTTCCTCAATAGTAATCCAATAAAACCACATACTTATTAATTAAACCATGATGTTTATCTTGTCCACCAAGACTCACCTTTAAGAACACTAACATTCCACCTCTACACCTCCACCCTCCCCCAACACCCCTTTGCTTTTGTACAATATATACCTGAATGTGAATTATCCTGATTTTTGCACAATTCAATTTTTGTTTCGTTTTTATACAAAGTCAAGGCTCGTGGAAGAGCTACAACACTGAATTGATCAGGTTACAACACAACAAAAAGAGGAGTAGAGAAAAGAGGAAAAAAAAAAACAGCAGGGTTGAAGCATAAAATAGAGGGAGACTCAGAAAAATAAGCGAAGTGGGGAGGAATGGGGGTTAGGAGGGACGCATGGGTTAGACAAGATGGGTACAGAAGCAATCTCTCAGGAAAGAAAAACTTGAAATTTGGAAGGAGGACCAAAGCACCAAACACCAACTTTAAAGAGCGACTTCAGTTCAGAAAGTGAATTAAATGACTTGGTATCAATAAGGTATAATAAATGACCAGGTTGTATTAATTCATCGATAAAGTTCCATTGCTTTGATATTTGATACTCATTTCAAAACGTGTTGAATAATGCACCCTCTATAAACAAGTGGCATATTTATTGATTCCCAGTTGAGCGGCAAACCCTGAGACAATGGTTCAGACTTGCTCGTGGCCGCTTTCACTTCATTTTCATGTGCAGACTGCCTGGAATGACTGACGAGAATTCTTCACGAAGAATAGACTTACGAGAGGCCCAGCGGCATTCGTGACACAATGTTTCTCTGCCCAAACAGCACCTGGCTAGATGACTGAGAAAAGAAAACTAGGTTAAGCCAGTGCAGCTGTTGTTTAATATAAACCTCAGCTCTCCTTCATGGTTGAGGTGAAGGTAAATGAGAAACGAGCACCAGTCAGTGATTTGATACGATAACGACAAATGGAGGATAACTCTGACATGATGTCTTTGGACAAAATGTGGTTTGTAATTACCTTCAAACGTGTGCTGATGGAACTACACAAAAGAACTTTCAAAATGTTTTGATACCAAAAATGAGCTGGAAACAAGGCATTGGATTTTTGTCTACAAGAGAGAACATGCACACGACTGCTTGCCATTTAAAACCGCAAAGTTTGATGTGACAGATGCCTGTTGCTCAAGGCAGCGGATGGAGCGGGTGGGGAGTGTGAGGGTGTGAAGGAACATTGCTCAGATTTAAAGAGACAAGGGTTGGGAATGTCGTGTGGGTGGGAAGTGACATAGCTCAGATTTAAAGGACAGGGTAGGGAATGTAGTCTCATGTGGTTGGGAGGCTTGCGGGTGTGCAAAACGTTGTCCTGTCGTCAACGTGAAACAATACAACAAGAAAGTTCATAACCAATGATTTATACCCAGAAAGGATCGTTTCAAGTATAACTTTTTGCTAAATAAACACCTGCTTATCAGTACCTGCCCAAGAATCATCGTCCCATGCAAAAGCTTTTAGAAACCATCTCAAAAACAAACGTTTTTGCTCTTGGGATAAGAGTGAAAGTCATGAACAGAAGACTTTGGGTGGGGAGGGGGGGGCAGAGAATTATCACTCTGCAAGTTGGTAAGCATGTCCATACGCCTCGATTGGCTATTCGAGTAAGCGATTGTATTTCGTGAAAACACCAGTTTTATGATAAAAAATCGATCTTGCTTTTTGTACCATTTCTGTTTTTGATTTAGAATGCCTGATGGAAAATGGGGCTGGCAGGATCACAGAGACATAGAGGTAGGCACACCTGCTTCTAAGCTGTCTAGCCTGGGTTTGAATCCCATCCCAGCTAAAAACTGTCATCCCAATGCTTCATAGGCAGTGTGATTCATCCATGTGTATGCCGTACTGTCTGCTAGCATTAGTTGGACATTAAAGATCCCGGTGTCCTTCACGAAGAATAGGCAAGCTATCACCGGCACCATTAACAAATTACAAATTCCTGGCCCTGACTTCCAGAATCGGAGTGGTGACCCATCCAGGATTGCAGCCCAGCAACTACTTCCACAGCACCAACGCCAATATGGCATGGTAGATTGTGATGAATTTTGCTCAGAATATGATTTCTAAATGTTCAGAAAACATGTATGTAACCCTCCTGAATAATATTTGAATTGATAAACGTTTTATTAAACCATCTCAGATAACATTTCTCTGTCAAATTAAGACTTTTTAGGTACAATTCATATTTATGGAATTAAAATAAATTTAAATAAAAAATAAATTTTTCTACCTTGTTTTTGCGAGCCAAGCTCGTTACATTTTTTTCACAAGGGCAACCCTGAATGATTCCACACTCACTGCAGATTTATTTACCGGTAATACGATCATCGATGCTCCATTGTCAGAAGCATAAGTCTCGGATCGAGGGTTCTCCTCCGAGCCATTCCCAAAGGATTTGGAACTTGTAGTCAATGCCAATGGTTCAACCCATGAACCCAAAAGGACTTTACAAAGAACACTTACGATATTGCAATGCGGGTCCCAACCTTGTGGGATTGTTTGAAATGTCTGTTCCAAGAGAGTGAATGAACTGTCTTTCATCAGGTTAGAAAATGTTGAAGGAAAGAAGGTTGTGACAGTTTATGAAAATGAACAAAAAACAAAAACAAAAAAAAGATCTTGCCTGAGTTTTTTGTGATGGTTATTTTCAAGGTAA
>NC_140972.1:99190159-99207659 GCF_056783735.1 Eptatretus burgeri
GATCAATCTGGGAGGTTTCGATCACAAGCTTGGGAAGAGGATCAATCCGGGAGGTTTCAATCACACCTCATTACTTATTGCCATCGTGAAGTCGCAATTCCTCTGTGTCAAATTGAAAAAAATATTAAATATGGTAGTGAAGGTGGCTGGGCTCGAACCCCGCTCCTGTCAGCAGGTGTCGTAGGGGTGCTGGGGTTCGACTCCCACGACCTAAATTCGTTGCAGCCAGCGGTTAACACCAACCAACCTCCAGGGACGGCCGAGGGGTCCTTATTTATTGGAGGTGGACACGCTAATTGACATGGATTCTTTAATAAAACACAAATACCCACAAGGACAACAACGAAGATCATAAGGACAACAATGCACAAATTAAATAAACACTCCTATGATCGAGGCCTCTCACACACAGACACAAAGTAACAACAAAAATAAAAAAACCAATGTCACCCGCAGGGTGATCCGTATCTTGTCAAAAGGTGACCACGTGTGACTTCTTTAAGGTCACACTGAGGTGAACAGAGCTGCTATCCACCAGGAGCGACTCCTTGAGGAATATCTGCCTACGAGAGATTCCGATGAGAATCGTTCTCCAGAGTAACCATGAAAAATATCTGTTTGCCTCATTACGTCACCAAATGACATTATAATGTCTCAAGCTTGACATATCTAGAAAGCACTCATCGAGGTGTTCAATTTGAGGTACTACACGATATGGTTCCTAAAACTTGAAAATTTGACTTTGGGGTCAAATATGTTTGACCTGAGGTGCTAACCATGAAGGTCAAGGCCAATCGCCACCAAAAACTAATCAGCTGAGCGCCAGACCATGAACTATATTCCCATGAAGTTTGAAGACGATCCGGTCAAAATTACTCAAAAAATAAGGGTTTCGTCGACTCCCCTGATTTGCGACAAAGTGACCTTGACCTTTGACCTTGACCTTCAAAAGTTTGTGTGCTGAAAGGGATCTCTATAGGCCTCTGATATGCGAAGTTACAAAAATTTCCAATGATAACTGTGCTCTGCAGAATATTTTATACGTGATTACAGACAAACAAACAAACAAACAAATATATATATATATATATATATATATATATATATATATATATATATATATATATATATATATATATATATATATATATATATATATATATATATATATATATATATACATACAAGCTGACTAACATATCTTGCAAAAACTTCGTTTTGGCAAGATAATAAAACCCCCCTTCCAAAGCACTGGCACTCAGCCTGGCCCTCGTCAATTTGGTGCCAGGAAGCTTCGTCTGGCACATGCACCTGCCAAACAAAATGGCGCCATCTCCCGTCGAAACCGGAGGAAAGTGCCTCCACCATCCAATGGGACGCACAGGCAGGATCGTTTCTCGCCGATTGCAGCCTTTGAAACTTCAAATGGACAAATCCTGCCAGCACCTCCTCGATCAGCTCTAGACGTGCACCAATCCACTCAATGTCCTCCAGGCATGCACCCTCGCCAAGCACACACTCCGTGCCTTACCGCCAAGCACACTCTCCTTTCCCTCTTGCTGGTATCCTGTGTCAGTGTCCAGGATTGTGCCCAATAGCCAAGGAGACTGCTTAAGCAGCACCAACGCTCTGCACAGAGTATGGTCCCAATCTCCTTGCACAATCTGGCTCTTCCCACCACCGGAATTATCTTCAAATGTCAATATGCCGATTGTACAGTAAATGCTCCGCATCATTCATCAGTTTTTCATCCTTCCCTTTATTGCGGTGAATTATTGTTCTTTTTAATCATTTTGTTAAATTTGCTTCACAGAAGTATCAGTTTTTACCCAAATCAAATTAGCAAAAGAAAAAAAAATTTCACAGCAAGCTTGATTAACCGACAACGCCACGTGGGGTGCCAAACCAGTCTTAATGACTTTTTATTGGCAATAATTTACATTGTCTATTTTATACCAGCGTTATGTTTGAGATATTCAAGTTGAAAACACCTCACTGACGTGGTCTCGTTCATGCTCGTGGAATTCTCTGAAACACCGAAACTGAATACTGTTTTTTCTCTCTCTCAAACTTGTGGAAAAACTCGAGCTTAATTTTTACAACTGGGTCAAAACTGCCATTTGATCCAGGTAAATGGCCATTAAATGGAATGTGGACAAAGAAGCACAAAAAGTGGGGGAAAAAAAATTAATCAAATAACACAAGCCAAAGAGAGAAGAACAAGCGATTATTTAACTGTACAATAAACAGAATTTAAAGCTCATACAGAGCTCGACACACCTCCTGCCAAGACACAAGGCGCCGTCACCATCACGGCTTGTCTGAGCGAGCAGGTAAAGCACACCTGCTCGTGCAGCTGATCGCCGCGAGCCGCAAAATTGTTTTGGGCGCGCGGGCGTCTCCACATGCAATGTCAGAAGACACGGCATCTCATTGTCCCCCATTTACAGCGTGACAGTCGTTGAACCTGCAACGACAAAATAAGAAATGCTTTTATTCTGCTGATGAAACATTGTCCATTTTAAAACATCATAATCACAATAAAGAAAGAAATAAAAGAGCACATTGAGATTGTGACTTTGCATGAAGTGGAGTTAGTTATAAAATTATATCGTTATTATTACCATCGCCGCAGAGGACAGGGTATTGTTATTTGAGTGTCCGTTTTATCTGCAACAATGTGCCAACGAGGACCACAATTTATACACGTTATGTTTTTCAACCTCCAAGGTATGTGCAATGAGAATGAGAGTACGTCTGTAAAGTATGCACGGTACAATGATGATGTGAGTACGTCTGTAAAGTATGCACGGTACAATGATGATGTGAGTACGTCTGTAAAGTATGCACGGTACAATGATGATGTGAGTACGTCTGTAAAGCCACATCAGGCAAGTCCTGGCGAGGGTCTGCAATCTTTGTTTGCTCTTTCTAGTTTATCATCATCATTAGTATTACTATTCGTCATCATCAATAATCAATAAAATTAGTCATCAATATAGACTTAAAATTGTAAAGGGAAGAAAGCGTGGGTAGTGGAAAGTACTCAAAGGAATGGAAGGAAGCAAGAGACAAGATAACAGTGAGGGTGAGAAAAAAATTGAGACAAAGGTGTTGGGGTGGGGCATGGGGGGGGGGAGGAAATGGGTGCATACAAGTGGTGGCACGATGGGGAAAATGGGTGCATGCAAGAGGGGGAGGGTGCATGCAAGTAGAGAACATGGTGGGGGGGATGGGTGCATTCAAGCAGGGGGGCATGGGAAAGGGGTGCATACAAGTGGGGGGGGCAGGGGGGAAATGGGCGCATACAAACGGGGGCTCAAGGGGTGATGAGCATGAACGGTCGTGTGTGTATCGCCAAGATTTATCCTTTCTCGCGAAACGAGTTGTTTTAAACGCCGCACATTGAACATTACATTCATGGAATGCAGCCTTTTCTCCGAGTTGGCCACACCACGTGATTTGTCGAGATTTTGTTTCAGTATTGGAAAACAGAACACCTGCTTCGCTTTGGCTTTGGTGCAAGACGTGACCCCCGGACCTGACCGCAACGAGAGCAGGTACAAACACCTCTACAATTAACCAAACAATGTTAAAAATGAAGGCCAAAAAACAGGTTACGATACAGGCCCCAACATTTCCACCGACTGGCAGCTGAGCAGAGCTTGAGATGAAGGTTTGGGATAAACTCAAAACCCAAGTCATTCCTGTCTCTTTGCCATTTATTTGTTTATCCTCATCCCTCCACCCCACCTCCAGCTCCTTTCCAAACTGGGAACTTGAACAGACTGTTCTGGCTTGTTTAAACAAATGCTTCACCCCAAAATTCTTGCTCCCCTGCAATTAAACCAAAATACTATAGTTTTGTCAAAATCTTTCTATCGGCGATAAAATAAACATAGTTCGGCTTCATTTCGCCACACACCATGTGCGTGGCTCGATTTGCCTTTCAAGTTAATATCACACACAGGGTAGTTCAGGAACAAAGTTGTTTCAGGGTTTATGGCCCATCTGGGGGGGGGGAGACCAGTCCTGTGGAGCGGGGTCAGAGGGGTGACTGGTGCAGTGGACTGGGGGTGTTTGGGGGAGGCTCGTCTGGTGGAGCTGGGCAGCTGGGGTGGGTGAGACCGTTTGTGTGTGGATACATCTGTGAAACCTGTGCCCAACATCTCATAATAAAGCATGCAATCAGACAGGATTGATTTAACCTGAAAACGTACTGTCGCAGAAACCGTGCAAAATCAAGTAAAGGACGACGCCGATGAGTGCCGAATACAAGGTGTGCAGAGCGAGTGAGTCGAAGAAACAACTGCAGTGACAGAACGGAGACATTTGATGGAAGTGGTAGAAGGAAAGTGAAAGAATGAGAAAAGATAATAATTGTGAATAAATAAATAAAAAAAGAGAAAGCTTAAGAAGATCGATTTAATATTTCATATTGAGCCCGTGGCTGCTGGTTGCATCATTGCTGAGAGCGTGGCTGTGGTGCTGATGCAGTGCCCGTTTCCAGGAAGATCTCAGCACTCATTTTGCCGACCTCGGGAGGATGACAGGTTGAGTCAACACACCTGGTGATATCTCACGGCACGACGGGCTCAAACTCAAGACCCTTTAAATAAGATCTCAATTCAATCACCTTAACTGTAATGCCAGAACCAGGTTTGGTGAGAATATTGACTGTGTGCTCCACCTGAAGCCAGATCCTTGGCTGATTGGTGAGGGTGATAACTGGGTGGTTTGCTATTGCTTTCCCAGCAGTTAATGAGGGGAGGAATTTGTCCAGTGTGCCGGCGATAGCTTGCCTATTCTTGGGGAAGGATAACGGAGGGATCTTTAACATCCAACAAATAACGAAGAAGACAGAACACTCAGTTTAACGTCCATCCGAGGGACAGCACACAGAGATGAATCATCCTGCCTATGAAACACTGAGATAAGTTTGGAGCTGGGTCAGGATTCAAACCCAGGATAATGAGCGAAGAGAGGAGTGTGTGTACCTACCTCAAGGGCGTCCTGCCAGCCCCTTGAGAAGCTATGGAATAGGAAAGTTTTACTTTGCAAGCCAAAGGAACAGGAAAGAAAATATTTCTACGTTTCAACTGGACCAGTCAACAGTCCCGGCGGAGACGCGGCGGGGGAGACCCATCCGGCAGAGACGCGGAGGGGGAGACCCGTCCCGGTGGAGACGCGGCGGGGGAGACCCATCCGGCGGAGACGCGGAGGGGGAGACCCGTCCCGGCGGAGACGCAGCGGGGGGGGACCGGTCCAGCGGAGACGCGGCGGGGGAGACGGGTCCAGCGGAGACGCGGCGGGGGAGACGGGTCCAGCGGAGACGCGGCGGGGGAGACGGGTCCAGCGGAGACGCGGCGAGGGAGACGGGTCCAGCGGAGACGCGGCGGGGGAGACGGGTCCAGCGGAGACGCGGCGGGGGAGACCAGCCCCGGCAGATACGCGGCGAAGGAGACCCGTCCCAGCGGAGACCGGCCCCGGTGGAGACGCGGCGGGGGAGACCAGCCAAGCGGAGACGCGGCGGGGGAGACCGGCCCAGCGGAGATATATTGGTGAGAATAGGCCAAAAAGGCCAAAAAACAACGCGCGGCGCGGGAGATCGGTCCAGTGGAAACGTGGTGGGGTGGCGAGGGAGACTGGTCCAGTGGGAACGTGGTGGGGGTGGCGAGGGAGACCGGTCCAGCGGAAACGTGGTGGGGTGGCGAGGGAGACCGGTCCAGCGGAAACGTGGTGGGGTGGCGAGGGAGACCGGCCCAGCGGAAACGCGGTGGGGGAGACCGGCCCAGCGGAAACGCGGTGGGGGAGACCGGCCCAGCGGAAACGCGGTGGGGGAGACCGGCCCAGCGGAAACGCGGTGGGGGAGACCGGCCCAGCGGAAACGCGGTGGGGGAGACCGGCCCAGCGGAAACGCGGTGGGGGAGACCGGCCCAGCGGAAACGCGGTGGGGGAGACCGGCCCAGCGGAAACGCGGTGGGGGAGACCGGCCCAGCGGAAACGCGGTGGGGGAGACCGGCCCAGCGGAAACGCGGTGGGGGTGGCGAGGGAGACCGGGCCAGTGGAAACGTGGTGGGGGTGGCAATGGAGCCCGGTCCAGTGGAAACGTGGTGGGGGTGGCAATGGAGCCCGGTCCAGTGGAAACGTGGTGGGATGGAGAGGGAGACCGGTCCAGTGGAAACGTGGTGGGGGAGACCAGCCCAGCGGAAACGCGGTGGGCGAGACAGGCCCAGCGGAAACGTGGTGGGGGTGGCAAGGGAGACCGGTCCAGCGGAAACGTGGTGGGGGTGGCGATGGAGCCCGGTCCAGTGGAAACGTGGTGGGGTTGGCGAGCGAGACCGGTCCAGTGGAAACGTGGTGGGGGAGACCGGCCCAGCGGAAACGCGGTGGGGGAGACCGACCCAGCGGAAACGTGGTGGGGGTGGCGAGGGAGACCGGTCAAGTGGAAACGTGGTGGGGGTGGCGAGGGAGACCGGTCAAGTGGAAACGTGGTGGGGGTGGCGAGGGAGACCGGTCCAGTGGAAACGTGGTGGGGTTGGCAAGCGAGACCGGTCCAGTGGAAACGTGGTGGGGGAGACCGGCCCAGCGGAAACGCGGTGGGGGAGACCGACCCAGCGGAAACGTGGTGGGGGTGGCGAGGGAGACCGGTCCAGTGGAAACGTGGTGGGGTTGGCGAGCGAGACCGGTCCAGTGGAAACGTGGAGAGGGAGACCGGTCCAGTGGAAACGTGGTGGGGTTGGCGAGCGAGACCGGTCCAGTGGAAACGTGGTGGGGGAGACCGGCCCAGCGGAAACGCGGTGGGGGAGACCGACCCAGCGGAAACGTGGTGGGGGTGGCGAGGGAGACCGGTCAAGTGGAAACGTGGTGGGGGTGGCGAGGGAGACCGGTCAAGTGGAAACGTGGTGGGGGTGGAGAGGGAGACTGGTTCCGTGGAAACGTGGTGGGGGTGGAGAGGGAGACCGGTCCAGTGGAAACGTGGTGGGGGTGGCGAGGGAGACCGGTCAAGTGGAAACATGGCGGGGGTGGGGAGGGAGACCGGTCAGGTGGAAACGTGGTGGGGGTGGTGAGGGAGACTGGTTCCGTGGAAACGTGGAGGGGGTGGAGAGGGAGACCGGTCCAGTGGAAACGTGGTCAGGGTGGCGAGGGAGACCGGCCCAACGGAAACGCGGTGGGGGAGACCGACCCAGCGGAAACGTGGTGGGGGTGGCGAGGGAGACCGGTCAAGTGGAAACGTGGTGGGGGTGGCGAGGGAGACCGGTCAAGTGGAAACGTGGTGGGGGTGGCGAGGGGTCAAGTGGAAACGTGGTGGGGGTGGCGAGGGGTCAAGTGGAAACGTGGTGGGGGTGGCGAGGGGGCAGGTGGAAACGTGGGGGGGGTGGCGAAGGAGACCGGTCAGGTGGAAACATGGTGGGGGTGGCGAGGGAGACCGGTGCAGTGGAAACGTGGTGGGGGTGACGAGGGGTCGAGTGAAAACGTGGTGGGGGTGGCGAGGGGTCGAGTGGAGACGTGGTGGGGTGGCGAGGGAGACCGGTGCAGTGGAAACGTGGTGGGGGTGGCGAGGGGTCGAGTGGAGACGTGGTGGGGGTGGCGAGGGAGACTGGTGCAGTGGAAACGTGGTGGGGGTGGCGAGGGGTCAAGTGGAAACGTGGTGGGGGTGGCGAGGGAGACCGGTCAAGTGGAAACATGGTGGAGGTGGCGAGGGAGACCGGTGCAGTGGAAACGTGGTGGGGTGGCGAGGGGTCGAGTGGAAACGTGGTGGGGGTGGCGAGGGGTCGAGTGGAGACGTGGTGGGGGTGGCGAGGGAGACCGGTGCAGTGGAAACGTGGTGGGGGTGGCGAGGGGTCGAGTGGAAACGTGGTGGGGGTGGCGAGGGGTCGAGTGGAGACGTGGTGGGGGTGGCGAGGGAGACCGGTGCAGTGGAAACGTGGTGGGGGTGGCGAGGGGTCGAGTGGAAACGTGGTGGGGGTGGTGAGGGGTCGAGTGGAGACGTGGTGGGGGTGGCGAGGGGTCGAGTGGAGACGTGGTGGGGGTGGCGAGGGGTCGAGTGGAGATGTGGTGGGGGAGGCGAGGGAGACCGGTCCGGTGGAGGTTTGGGGGGGGGGTAAGGGAGAGACAGTTCTGGGTTTGTCAATTCCATGGAGACGACCTCTCCAACGTGCGCGTTTCTCACGCGGAACGCTTGTTCAGCACAATTCTCTGAATCCGCAGCCGCGTCATCTCTGTTGGACATTTTTAAATCTCAGGGATCACGAACGTGTTCGCGGGCTTTTTTTGCGGGTTGAAGGGAGAGGGAGGGAAAGAGAACGAGGCGCCATGTGCGGAGTTTCATCCTCGCGCGGGAATGACGCGCGCTCTGCGCCTCTCACGACGCCTCAGTGTGTTCAGCTTGGCGCTGCCTGGATTTCTGTGGAAAAAAAAAGTAAAAAAAATTTAACAAACTTTATCCTCACCTCATGGAATCTCGCCATCGCCGTCAGGTGGAAGGATACAGCGAGAACTTTGAATGGAGTTTTTACAGCTCTCACTCTCTGTCGCGTCGTCCTTGCAGTCCAGCGGTGTTGCAGCAACGCAAACAAAGCCATTACAATAATTACACCTAATTACTTTTTGTCATAATCACCAGGGAACCCAGAGAGCAGCTGAGCCCGCTCGGCTCGCCCGGAATCCCAGGCCAAGGACGGTACCTGCACCATGAGCTCAACGTCTGCACTCAGGTTTTCGTTTGTCAGCCTTGGCTTTTATAATCTCTGATCACGTGCTTGGAATGCTCCATTCTTCTCACTTGAGGGGTGGGTTATGAAGAATCCACAAGGTTCACCTCATCGGTTTTATCTGCCGGACACACTCACCGCAGCGTTTGCACACGCAATGCAGGCCGTGCGATGCCGGCGGTCGGTGCACCGATTGGCGCCTTTTCACGAACGAGCGTTTTGTGTTCATTTTACACTGAAATAAAGACCAAGGTAAGGCCTCGCCGCGGCCTGTGGAGGCAGCCAATGGGAAGCCGGGCTTGCTTTTCCCTTTGAGAATGACGAACACGACGGACGGTTTCTCTCACCGACGTTGAGTAACGACGTGGTGTGCACACAGCACGAACTGCACGGCTCGGTGTGAAATTACACCGTACCACCAACCGTGCATCCGAGCTCCCGCCGGAAATTCACGCGACCTGTGAACGAGGAGCAATTTCGATGACAGCAAGATCCGTGTCCCGCTTTGTGTGCAAACAACAGCGTCATGCCGTGTCCGTGTGTCCGTGTGTCCGTGTGTGTTATTTCCTGAGGAGAATCGCTTTGTAATTTGTAACACAAACAATGCGATGAAGCTTTAAATGGCGCGCCGCCCGTCACCGAGGCCTTGAACCGTCACCTCGGCGCATTTACCTCACGATTCTCCTTTGCACTCGTCGTCTACATTCTCACTCGTATCGTTTCCATCAGATTTACTTCTCTTCACGATTTGTGAATCAGTTACTGTGTAATTCTGACATACTCGTTGCTCTCTCTGCAAGCTCAAGTGCTGCCCTTGTGGGTTCACCCAGTTTTGATTGGTTTGAAATGTTCGTTTCCCAGCATACCTCACGCCACGATCCCCCACCCTGGCACCTGCAGACACTCACGTGATCGGGAGTCAACCGGTGGAGACCAAAGACAAACGTCCTCTCGCCGGCGATGAGCCACGTGATCGCGGAACAATGAGTGGTGGCGACTTGTGGAGGTGAAACGATACCCGAGGAAGTGTGACGCAAGAGGAGGCCATTGGGGCCATCATGCCTGCATTGCACCAACAACAACAACAAGGGTCGTCACCCATACACACAACCAGCGACCGAGCATACACGTACTCATCGAAATCCCATTGAAACTTATCCACCCCCTCCGCTGCCACTACCTTTCCAGGGACACCATTCGATGCATTAACCACTCTCCCCTGAAAGACCCTTACCCGAAACTGTCCTCACTCTCATCTTCGTTACCCTCAAGCTGTGGGTCCTGGTCCCGACACCATCCACTCTGATGAAAAACTCCACTTAACCCATCTTGTGCACACCCTTCATTATCTTAAGCTTCTCAATCATATCCCCTGTAACCGCCTCCCTTCCATTGTATAAATTCCTGTCTTGTTTATCCGCTCCTCAGCTGAGTCGAGCTTGCCCAGAATCAATCCAGTACCTCTCCGTTGTACGTTCTCCATAGCAGCTATGTGTGGTGATTTCCTGACCTGTGGTGACCAAAACCGCACACAATTTTCAAGATGGGCCCTCACTAAATTCCTATACAGAAAGAACACTACCTCCTTTTAGTGAAGTTATAATTTGTCCCTCTACGAATACAACCTAAAACCCTCCCGATTGACTTTGTCTGGAGCTGCCTGGCACTGTGCTGTCTGCTTACCCTCCTCCTTGACACCCCCTCTATGACCACCCCCAGATCCTTCTCCTATGTGACACACTCCAAAATTACCCCTTGCATCATGTTATCTCAATTTTCATTGTTCTTTCCCATGCCCAACACCTTACATTTGTTCAGGTTACATTGCATCTGTCAATCTTTTACCCAATCTATGCAAGTATCAATACTTTCCTGAATCTGATCAATTTCACACACACACACACACACACACACACACACACACACACACACACACACACACACATATATATATATATATATATATATATATATATATATATATATATATATATATATATATATATATATATATATATATATATATATATATATATATATATATATATATATACAAACAAACACGACATAATAGTGACTGAAACTTTTTGTGCTGCAATGTCGTGTTTGGTCACTATTATGTCGTGTTTGTTTGTATCCATATTGAAGTTCTGCAGGACCAAACATCTGTTTGTATGTATATATTTACATATATATATATCTATATATATATATATATATATATATATATATATATATATATATATGTCAATATATATAAAGTTGAAAGTGTGTCTGTGTGTTTCTCTGTGACCTATGCACGCGAAAAGTATTGGACTGATCCTCACCAATCTTCACATGCTGACAGAACATGTACCCGGGAGTGTCCCGATGTAAAAAAAATTGTACTTCCGACTTCCAGTTTCCGAATTATGACGTCATCACCTGATTTCTTAACGTTAATTTTTCAAGTTCACCCGATTGACATGGGGCCAATGCCATATACAATATATCTAACATATGATTTTAAGTTTTTGTTTGTCTGTTTGTTTGTTTGTCTGCACGCGCTAATCTTCTGAAATGTGAAAGATAGGAGCTAACGACTGAAACAAAAAATGTCGGGATGGGCCCCGGGAAGGTTATAGGCTATGTGGCAAGGCCCCTCGGCCGGGGGGGGGGGGAGGGGGTGTGTTTCCCCCTCACCAACCCCCTTAGCCTATGACTGCCATGGCCCAATAGGGAACTGATACTGTGCTCGCGTCAGACATATGTATAGAAGATTAAATTCATTCAAAAAGAACCCAGGCAGTGCCAGGTGCATTCACCTAGTATATGTATTTAAAAAAAAAATATATATATATATATATATATATATATATATATATATATATATATACGTATATATGTATTTACATCTATATATGTATATATATATATATATATATATATATATATATATATATATATATATATATATATATATATATATATATGTATATATATGTATATATATATATATATATATATATATATATATATGTATATATATATATATATATATATATATATATATATATATATATATATATGTATATATATATATATATATATATATATATATATATATATATATATATATATATATATATATATATATATACATATATATATATATATATATATATATATATATATATATATATATATATATATATATATATATATATACATATGTATATATATATATATATATATATATATATATATATATACATATATATATATATATACATTATACATATATACATACATATATACCTACATATATATATACATTATACATATATACATATATATATATACATTATACATATATACATATATATATATATACATTATACATATATACATATATATATATATATATAGACACCTTACCTCCAAGCTTGACATCATCCTCAAGTTTGGAAAACTGACTCTTAACCTCACAATTCAAGTCATTGATTTAGCTGAGGCTGAGCGAAGTTGAAGTCGAAGTTGAAACCGTTTATTCCTGCAACGTGAAACTCTCCATAACCCCTGCTTCCAGAAAACGCTAGCCGTATTTTCCTTCCAATAATTAACTACGAATGTGACTTAAAATCAAAAAAAAATCCTTTAGTCGGTGCTCCACTGTTGAAGGTTTCGTGTCTATCGCTCAATCCGTTGTGGAGAAAATGAATTTAAAAGCAAATATAGGTGAATAAGTGCAGGCGGAAGAAAAAGAAGGACAAAGTGAGGGCTTCGGCCGACATTCCACAACATTGTCAAGGATAGTTGTGCTCGCATATTACTAGTTTAAATTGTGAATAGTGATGCTCCAAGTGCTGGCCCCTGAGGTACCCCACGACTGTCATCCTCTCAGCAAGACATCCTCTCAGCAAGACATCCTCCCACTCACAGCCACTCTGCTTCCTCTCAGTAATCCAGTTTCTAATCCAATTAGCTACCTGACCAGCCACACCACAAGCCATCACATAGGTTAACAACCTCTTAAGTGGCACCTTATCAAATGCCTTCTTAAAGTCAAGATATACTATGTCCACTGTGATTCCCTCATCCACCCATTCAGAACCTACTGCGTATAATTATAATTGCACCAGGGTCGTTCGGAGGTCGTTGAAGGGAACCCGAACAAGGGTCATTTTGGATAATTGCCATTACTACCAGCAGAGCAAGGCCAAGTGGCTCACTTTGGGGAGAGCTAAAGAGGAACTGAACCAGTGTTACTTTGGGGGAATTAAAGGAGACCTGAACCAGGGTCACTTTGGCGGGAGCACAAAAAGACCTGAACTCGTATCATTTTCATGGGAGCTAAAGGGGACCAGAACCAGCAACATTTTCGAGGGAGCTAAAGGGGACCCGAACCAGGATTCTTTTGGATAATTTCCATTAATCCCAGCAGAGCAAGGCTGGGTGGCTCACTTTAGAGGGAGCTAAAGGGGACCCAAACCAGGATCACTTTGGAGGGAGCTTAAGCGGACGTGAACCAGGATATTTTTGGAGGGAGCTAAAGGGGACCCAAACCAGGATCATTTTTGAGGGAGCTAAAGTCGACCCGAAGCAGGATAATTTTGGGGGAGCTAAAGGGGACCCAGGCTCGGATAATTCCAGGGGAACTAAAGGGGACCTGAACCAGGATCATTTTTGGGGGAGCTAAAAGTGACTTGAACCAGGATAATTTTGGATAATTTCCATTAGTCCCAGTAGAGCAAGGCCGGGTGGCTGCCTTTGGGGAGAACTAAAGGGGACCCAAACCAGGGTCACTTTCGGGGGAGCTAAAGGAGACCCAAACCAGGATCATTTTCAGGGGAGATAAAGTCGACCAGAACCAGGATCATTTGAGGGAGGGGAGGGGAGCTATAGAGGATCTGAACCAGGATAATTTTGGATAATTTCCGTTACTCCCAGCAGAGCAAGGCTTGGTGGCTCACCTTAGGGGGAGCTAAAGGGGACCTAAACCAGGGTCACTTTGGTGGGGGGAGTTCAAGGGGACCAAAACCAGGGTCACTTTGGGTGGAGCCGAACCCTGAACCAGGGTCCAGAGGGGTCCCGAACCCGGGTCAATTTTGTGGGAGCTAAAGGAGACCCAAACCAACATCATTTTCAGGGGAGTTAAAGGGGACCCGGACTAGGATCATTTCCGGGGGAACTAAAGAGGATCCGAACCAGGATCATTTTTGGGGGAGTTAAGGTAGACCTGAGCTCAGATCGTTTTGGGGGGGAACTAAAGGGGACCCGAACCAGGATCATCTTCAGGGGAGCTAAACGGACCCGAACCAGGATCATTTTTGGGGATCTAAAGGGGACACGAATCAGGATCATTTTCAGAGGAGCTAAAGTGGCTGGGATGTCTTGATGGCCATCCGAGTTGCCTGAATTCCAAGCTTGCCATTATGTGCTAATCCCATTTATCAGGTTAAGGATTGCCTAGAGGTACGCACACTCACCTCTAAACTGTCTTGGCTGGGTTCGAATCCCAACCCAGCTATAAGCTGTCATCCCTGTGTTTCGCAGGCGGGTGATTCATCAATGTGTGTGCCATCCCTCAAATGGATGTTGAACAGACGTCCCTTCGGCTGGTATTAGTTGGTGGATGTTAAGATCCCACGGTGTCCTTTAAGAAGAGTATGCGAGCTCTTTCTGGCACCTTGAGGAAATTACAAGTTCCTGCCCTAACTACTGCTGGGAAGCAATGGCAAACCACCCAGTTTTACCCTTGCTCAGGAAGTTGCTTTGGTGGCACCGATGCTCTGTGAAAGAGTATGGTACATCAGACAGAGAGAGAGAGAGAGAGAGAGAGAGAGAGAGTGAGAGTGAGAGTGAGAGTGAGAGTGAGAGTGAGAGTGAGAGTGAGAGTGAGAGTGAGAGTGAGAGTGAGAGTGAGAGAGAGAGAGAGAGAGAGAGAGTTAAAGTCTGTAAGAAAGACAACAAACATCATATCAAGTTCATTTCCAGTTTATGTGTTTATGTGTGTGTGGATGTGGTTGTGTCCGGGCCATAACTTTTTTTTAATTTGAGATTTATCAAATTTTCAACAAAGCTTTATGATGAGAATATGGAGAAGACAAATAAATAATTTGGCAAAAAGGTCAAAGGTATCGTTTAACATAAAGAAGAAGAAGAAGAAGAAGAAGGAAAGAAGTCCGAATCCAAAGTGGATGGGCTTTTTTTGCATTTTCAGATGCTTTCTGGTTTCCAGTTGAATTCATGGATCGAAGTAAAAAAATTCTTGATACTCCGTTACATAACAGGGATCCGGGTACGTTTTTTTTATTCAAATACCTGGATGATTTGTACATTCTTTATCCTCACATCGTTATTCAATACACCCAAGGGACGCCATTGTGATGCTTCCGAATCACCAATCTGATGGCTTATAGTCTATCTGGAATCGAACACACATGGTACAGCGAGAGGTAAGTGTGCCACCTTTGCGTGATCCTATATTAACGGAGAAGGTGTGCATGAATAAGATCGTGTTACCTGACTTACACAAATCTAGTAATACAGCATGGAATGGCTGATATTATAATAATAACAATAACTAGAAGGACACTCGGTAGAGTGCATACCTCTGCCACGCGATACCTGATCCACGAGAACATATCAGGCCCAACACATTTTTGAAATATCATGCTATTTATCATTTTTAGCCCCCATCTCTCAATGGTGAAGAATCACTTTAAAAACTAAAACATTCTCGTTTCCGGATCTGGATTCAGGTAATTGACCAAAAATCAAATCGCTTCGCCCTTGTCACATACCCAACCTGTCCACCAAGTTTCATCTGAATCCATCCATAACTTTTTGAGATATTGTGCACACACAAGCAAACAAGAAAATATGTCGTGATACTTGCAAAATGCATAAAACAAATTTGACCTTAACAATTATAATTGGCCGTTGAATTAAATGACCAAATATGCAACTCCTCTTCAAATTTCAAGTCAAATTGGATGAAAATTGACAATTTTAGAAATTCGGTCCATGTTGACCTCAAAAATAATTGGTGGTTGAATTCAGTGACCTGATATGCAAATCCTCTTCAAATTTCAAGACAATGGGATTACAATTGAAGATTTTAGAAATACTATCTTAGTTGTTGACCTTGGTTCTATGTTGAACTTTTGGCCAGTGTTGACCTCAAAAATAATTGTTGGTTGAATTCAGTAAGCTGATATGAAAATCATGTTCAAATTTCTTGTCAAATCGCATGAAAATTGAGGATTTTAGAAATTCGACGAATTTGTTGTCATTTTGCCGATGTTGACTTTTTTAGCTTTTGACCTCAAAAACAATAGGCTTCTTTCTTATGACAAACTCTACCATGTAGTTAAGTTTCGTGAAGATCGGTTTAAAATTGTGACTTGTAGACGATTGACAAACAAACAAGAAAAAGATGTCGTGCTGAGCACGATACTTGCAAAATCACCCCCCCCCCCTCTTCAAAGGTTGCCATGGATACATCAAATTATCCATTTCATTAAGATTTAAATTGACAATCTTAATCAAAGCTCAAGTCAATCGGATGAAAATTGATTATCTTTCAGATTGAAATTGATGATTTTTTAGAAATCTGACCTTGAGTTGACCTTTGACTTTTTGACCTTCAAAATAGTTGGTTTCCAAATTCATTGATGCACTATGCAATTGCTGCTTAATTTTCAGGTTAATAAGATGAACATTGATATTTTTTCAGATGAAATGTGATTGTAGAAGTTTGACCTTGAGTTAACCTTTGACATCCTGACCTCAAAAACAGTTGGTTTCCCAATTCAGTGACACAATATGCAAGTCCTGTTCAACTTTCAAGTCAATCGGATGAAAATTGACGATTTTAGAAATCTGACCTCAAGATGACCTTTGACCTCAAAATCAATAGGCTTCTCAGTTGAGGCTACCTCTACAACTTGGTAAATTATCATGGCGATTGGTTTGGAATTGTGACCTGTCGGCGATTGACAGACAAACAGATGGAAGAACAACATCGACTGACCAATCAATACACTTGAAAAATCTTCGATTTTGCAAGTAACAAACAGACCAACAGACAGACAGCTGTGAAAACATAAGCGGAGATGATGATAATAGTAATTATAATAGTAATGCGTTTATTGTCATATATAAGCGATGTGCAAACAATAAGAGGTCTTGTGACAGTGCATGCTTGTTAAAAATGACATTCAATAAGAAATCAATTCATTGTGATGAGTGTACAGTGTACACAGCTCGAAAACAACATGTTGGTGATGATAAAATAAGCTGGGCTATCCATCTGCATTATTTAGATTCGCTACAAACACATTATACATTGATTAATTGAGGGTGAGCCTGCTGTTAGCTCAGCCTCACACAGTGTACTGGGTCACAGTTCGGATCACTGTCCTCTGGGTCACAGTATGCACAGTATAATCTGGGTCACGGTATGCACAGTAGAATCTGGGTCACAGGATGTACAGTATAATCTGTGTCACGGTATGTACAGTATAATCTGGGTCACAGTATGTACAGTATAATTTGGGTCATGGTATGCACAGTATAATCTGGGTCATGGTATGCACATTGTAATGTGGGTCATGGTATTCACATTGTAATGTAGGTCATGGTATTCACATTGTAATCTGGGTCACGGTATGCACAGTATAATCTGGGTCATGGTATGCACAGTATAATCTGGGTCATGGTATGCACATTGTAATGTGGGTCATGGTATTCACATTGTAATCTGGGTCACGGTATGCACAGTGTAATCTGGGTCATGGTAT
>NC_140972.1:99212659-99415159 GCF_056783735.1 Eptatretus burgeri
TGATTATGCCTTCCTGAACCAAAATCACTTTCGTCCACCACCCCTCCCCCCCCCCCAAAAAAACTGTATAAGTAAATAAATATTCCAGAAAAAAAGCCCAAAAAGAAACACAAAATACATTTTTCTATTTTTGTTTGGAACATCCTGCTGATGTTCCTGAGCTCCACTTGGCACACTTTTCTCTTCCACACTCCTGCCCCAATGCCTTTCCCATTGAAACTGCGTCTTTTTTCAAGGATGATTACTATCCTACTGGTTTCACTGGAGGGGACTATAGGTTTGCCGTCTGTCCGTCCGTCCATCCCACCTGTTGTTTTTCAGATATTTTTCCCAAACCCTTTAACATATTCAACTGAATATTGGTGCACAGCTTTATTATGATAAGTTTTGGAACAAGTTTGAGTTTCAGGTTGTTTCGTCAGTTTTTCACAGAGTTATGCCCTTTTTGGACTGAGAAAATATCACATACCAGCAAATACCACCCGTCGCTTCACTGACGGGAATACTGAAAGGGAGGAAAAAAAGAGGGGGTGGAGAAGGAGGGATGGGGGAGAGAGTGCGGATGTGGAGGGGGTAAGAGAGAGAAAGGGTGAGTGAGGAGGGCGTGGAGGAGGGGTGAGGGAGTGCAGAGGGAGGGAGAGTGAGGAGGGCTGGGGAAGTGAGGGAGGGAAAGTGAGGCGGTGTGGGGGAAGGGAAGGCATCGAGAGGTGAGAGGAAGGGAAGGCAGACGTGTGGTGGAGAGTTAATTAAGATTCATACTGTGTCATCAAAATGATTCTGCAAAGAATAACAGCGAAGATGGAGACAAAATAATGTCGCAAATCCATTTGCTATCGGTCATACCATAAATACTGCCCAGAGACAAACACCGCCTCGACATGCCCTGAGATGAACACGGTACGGAGACAAACACTGCACAGACACTTCCGGAGCCAAGTCGTCCAGAGACAAACACCTGGACACATCCAGAGACAAACTCCCATCCGGACATAAACACTGCCCGGACACATCCGGAGCCAAACACTGTCCAGAGACAAACACCGCCCAGACACGTCCGGAGACAAACACTACCCAAAAGCATCTGGAGACAAATTTCCTTCAGGATATAAACACGGCCCGGATGCGTTCGGAGACAAACACTGCCTGGACGCGTCCGGTGCCAATCTGTCCGGAGACACACACTGCTTGGACACATCTGGAGAGAAACTCCCGTCTGGGCATAAACACTGCCCTGACATGTCCGGAAACAAACTCCTGTCCGGACACATCCAGAGATAAATACAATCCAGATACATCTGGAGACAAACCCCGCTTGGATATGTCCGGAGACTAACACTGCCCAGACATAACCACCATCCAGACACGTATGGAGATAACCACTGTCCTGACATACCCACTCTCTAGATACGTCCAGAAACAGAGAGAGAGAGAGAGAGAGAGAGAGAGAGAGAGAGAGAGAGAGAGAGAGAGAGAGAGAGAGAGAGAGAGAGAGAGAGAGAGGAGTGAGAGAGAGAGGTGTGGGGGAGGAGGGTGCTGCACTGTATTGGGAGGGAGTAGAGCAAGGATGGGACAAAGAGTGGGGTAGGGATAGGAGAGTCAGCAGAGAGAATATGTTATGGTTTATGAACATGCAGACACACACACACACACACACACACACACACACACACACACACACACACACACACACACACACACACACACACACACACACACACACGCACGCACACATGCACACACTAGTGCTTGGCTGATATCGGCAATTTTTCGGGAATCGACAGATTGGAGTCGGTATGATTACCGACTATAGTGCGTACTATATACAACCCAAAAACCTTGAGTAGCTTCACTGAAAAACAACGTTGCATTGATATAGAGATTTCCAGATGTTCGTAAACATTAATCTTTTGAACAGCTGCGTATGACGGATGGAAAAAAATTGGCTCAGTAATTTAGAAAACACATTAATATGGCAAACGGCTCAGAAATCGGGTGTTATTATCAAATATATTTTGCTTTGAAACTCACGAAGAGAAACCATATAACCTTGGTAAAGCAAACCCAATAACGAAATGCTTTAGAAACAGTTGTGAGGACAAAGGAAAACCTGATAAACCTTCCATAAGATATGGGATGAAACTTTGCGACCACGATGCACATAACACGCATGGCATGCCCACACACCCGCAGATAGTTCCTACAGATCCAAATCTACCCATATGTACCTTGTCCATGTGTGCTGTATACGTACCTCTACGTCTACTTTGAAGTAACTGTTGACTGTACATCCCGATTGGGACATGAACTGTTCCGCTATCGACTGTAGGGCACTCGGCAAGTGACTTAAGCACTCAAGCAAGCACTCTAACGGAATGCCTGGGTTGGCAATTGCCGTCGATAAACCCATGCACCCGGAAACGCTCAAACAATGTCTGAATTGGACAAATTAACACTTTTTAAGCATTGGAACTGCTGCTAAATTCAATTCTAGAGCTTAAATTTTGTAATTCAGCTTTGTTTAAGAGATTCTACAGGTTATCGCATGTGCGGAAATGAAATAAAGCCATGAACTCTGGTGTCTCCAGGCATTTATAAGCATTGCAATGTATACAGTGATTCATAGCTATGATGAACAGGCATTCAATAATATGAGTGAAGAAAGTGCAAAAAAAAACTTAATCGTTAAGAAATTGTGACCTGTTCCAAGTCAAGGCATGGTTGAGCAAGCCAAAAAGAAATGGTGGCTTCAGATCCCAGCGAGGAAACCAAGGATACACCATATATTGCATATAGGAGACACACATTGCAAAGCAATTCTCGCTCTTTTTTATCTGGTGTTGGCATAGTGCAGGCATGATGGGCCAAATGGCCTCCTCTTACATCAAATTTCCTTGTTATTCCTTGTCAGAAGTTTTGAGTCAGTTAAATTTCCTAATTAAGGACAATGTTAATTAATTTATTTTTTACGTCGCTACGGGGTTGGGAGGGGCGAAGTTGAAAATGTAGAAGGGAAGGTTTACCCAGGTAGCCTGCAATGCCAGACTGATTCCGAGGTCCTCACGGAAACGCTGAAAGGGTGTCTCTACAGGATTACGCAGTTCTTCAGGATACCTGGGTGAGATTACTGAGCCATGATGCACGGCCCACGTCCCTGGCCACGCTACGTGCCAACTGCCCTAATTCTACTCGGTTCTCATTGCCATGGCAATCCAGAGCACCCGAGAGCTCACTTTTTTTTCCTTTTTTTGTATACACTGTCGAGGTTCGTATTGCAGCTCACACACAGAATGTACAACAAGGGGAGCAGAAGACAAGAGGGACGGGAGAGGGAAGGAAAAAACAGTGGGGACACAGAGACATGAGGATATCTGTGGAAGGGAGAGGGATGGGGTGGGGTACACAGGGTAAACAAGATGGACACTACAGGGACTTTCAGGACCTTTACTTCTACAACAGGGACTTTCAGGAAGGAAAGTAGGGAATTTGAATATGGCGGGTTTGGGGTGGATTAGCGGGGGTAAAAAAGATCATGGCTTTGGATGGGGGAAGATAAGAGATGGTGGTGAACAGCTGTTTCAAAGACCTGGAGGGAATAGTGGGATTGAAGAGAGTGAGGGAGTTCATTCCACAGGTGCGGAAAAAGAGGAATGAAAGAGTGAAGGTGAGCAGTGATTCTTGATTTTGGTAGTTTTACCAGAAGGGGGTTGCTGGCAGACCTTGAGCACCCTTCAGAAGGAGCATATCTCAAAGAGAGTGGTGGGGGGGGGGGAGACCGGAGAGGAGACGGTAGAAGAGAAAAAGACCACCGACCTGCCTGTGGTGAGAGAGTGAGAGACCCAAAAGACTTCATCGCAGGAGATACCAATGATCCTAAAAGCCTTGGTTTCCACAGCATGAAGTCGAAAAAGGTGTGAGGCAGGAGCTCCACCTCAGAGGGGAGATCATTGCTCCATCAGACTGTGGATGAAAGCTTTGTAAGTGCTTAGAAGCTTAGGTGTGCCAAGGAAGGACTTTGTACAATGCTGGATGCCTAGTCGGCAACTGGCTTTGGAGGCGAATTTGGAGATGTGGTTTTCCCAAGAAAGGTCATGGCAGATAGGCCAAAAAACTTGAATGAGAGGACTTCTTCAAGCAGATTGTTCAGAAAGTAGATGTTAGGGGGGGGGGGGTTCTAGACAGTCCTTTTGGAGAGACAGAGTGCGAGTGTGAAGTTTGTTAGGATTCAAAGACATGTTCCATGTGTTGGACCAACTTGTGATTTTATCGAGATCTGCAGAGGGTGACGAGGCTGCTGCTTGCCGATCTGAGGGATGGCAGATGGTGCGGCAGAGGGTAGAGTCATCAGCAAAGAGATAAAGAGGATTTTTTCAGAAAGTCGGAGAGATCATTGATGAAAACCAGAAAAAGAACACGGCCCAGAACACTGCTTGAGGAACTCCAGCCTGGGCAAGAAGAGGGGATGAGAGAACTCCATTAACGGCCACACGTTGGTTGCAACAGGAGAGGAAGTCTGCAATCCATGAGTGAAGATCTCCTTGGATACCAGAGGAAGAGAGTTTGGTGAGCACGGCAGGGTACCAGAGCATATCGAAAGCACGTGATATGTTTAGGGAGATGTCTCTGATTTCATGTCTGGCATTAGGATCTCCATCCATTGTTGGGGAGAGCAGAAGCAGCATATCCAACATCGAGTGACCTTGTCTGAATCCAAATTGATGATCGGAAATCAAGCCATTGGAGAAGAGGAAGGATTTAATGTCGGAAGCGATGATGGATTCCATAACCTTGCTGATGATTGGGAGAAGGCTGATTGGTCTGTAGTTTCAGAGATCTGTTTTTGCACATTTTTTATGCAGGGCAGTAATGTTTGCTGATTTTGAAGCAGATGGCAGATGACCGTGAGCAAATGAGAGGGTGAATAGAACAGAGTGAGGGTGAGCAAGAGCAGAGAAGCAGGTTTTTCGGACATTTGGGCTGATGCCGTCTGGACTGGTTGCAGGATCTGAGTCGAGGTTTGACAGCAAACTCTCCACCTTGTCAGGACAAAAGGACACAGACTCCAGGGACAGTTAGGTGTGACTGGGTAAGGTGGGTACAGAAGCGATGGGTTTCGAACACAAGATTTAGAAGCAAACACCGAGTTTAGGCATTCAGCCTTTTCACGAGTGGTATCAGCAGTGCGGCCATTTGAGGTAAGGGAGGGGATGGAGGGGGAACATACACCAGAAACAGATTTGATTCGACGCCACCAGGATTTGGAGGAGGGAGAGAGGTTTGAGAGTTCAGACTTGAGATTGGAAAGATGTTGTTTTCTGGCTGTCCTGAGGGCACGCAGACACACACGCGCACACACACACACACACACACACACACACACACACACACACACACACACACACACACACACACACACACACATACACACACACACACACACACACACACACACACACACACACACACATTTGTTCCGAGCTTTGTGGAAGTTACTAATATTGCCTCAGGTTGGATTAGTCTTCCATGAGGCGAAGGCAAGTTGTTTCAGGACAACTGCCTCACCACAAGCTTCAATGTAGGAAAAGATGGGATAAATCTGTGCATGAGAGAGAGCAAATTTCTTTGAAAGAATTCCCAGGAAGAGTTGATGCCGGAGGAAGTAGAGATGGGAGACCAGTCTAGAAGTTTGATGGCTACTTGAAGTCCCTGCCAGTTGGCCTGACTAAAATGCTAGACTCGACGCCGTTGAGGTGGTTCTCTAATAACAGGCAGAGAGATGTCTACTTTGACAAGCATGTGATCAGATGAACCGATTGGAGCGGAAGACGAACAGCAGATATTTTAAGGAAAATTGGTCAAAATCAGATCCAGAAGAGATGAAGTACCGTTGAGTGAGATCTGGGTCGGGAAGTTGACAGATTGTGTCAGTCTGAACGAGTCAGAGAAGTCTTTTGCTAAAGAGCCATGGCAGGTCAGGTAGGTACCCACACCCAGCTAACTGGCATGATGACAACTGAAGTCACCACATTTGAGTAAGAGAGAGTTGGGATGAGAGGATAGAAGTTGGTCCATGTTTTCAGAGAGCGAGATGTAAATGGAGTCATCACTGTTTGATGGATGGTACAACACACATATAAACATCATGAGGTGGGAGTGGAGGGAAAGTCGTAGCCAGATGTATTCTTGGGGCTGTGGGGGAGAGAGGGCAGTGTATGGTGAGTGAGGAATAGAGTGTTTGATGAAGAGAACAACTTTGCCACCGCGACAAGGCTCAGGTCTGTTGTACCGGAGGAGGGAGTAACCAGGGAGAGATACAAGGGAATTAGAGATGTCTTGAAGGAGGAAAGTTTCTGTTTAGCAGATTATTTTATGTCTGGTTTGTCACTGGCAACCTGTATGGAAAGATCTGTGAGGCTTGATCGAAGGCCCCAGATGTTTGAGGTCCACAATGTTAACGGAGAGGGGGGGAGGAGGTTTTTGGTGCAGGGTAGGGGGAGGGTAGGACTGGGGAAGAGGGGAGTGGGGAGGTAAAGAGAGTTGTTGAAAGAGTGTGGGGGGATTGTAGAAGAGCTAGGGGAGAGGGCCCGATGAGGAGGAGAAAAGGCTCGGTGGTGATGGGTTGAGATGCAGTGAGGAGTAATAAGAGAGGGGCAGAGGGCAGTTGAAGATTGGAGGAGGTGGAGTGATGAGGTGGAAGAGAGAGAGAGACGGTGGGGGAAGGCAGCACCTTTGTGGATGTGAGGGGCAAGTTTGGGAAGGGGGGGTGAGGGGGAAGATTGGAGGGAGAAGGGTGAGAGGGGAGTTTTTGAGAAAGATGAGAGGGAAGCTTGGAGGGGGAAGAGTGTGATGGTTGCTTTGAGAGGGAGGAGTGAGAGTGAAGCTTTGAAAGGGAGGGGAGATGATGAGAGCAGGTACGGCCAAGGTGCAGGAGGACGATTGGAGAGTTGGCGAGAGGGGAAGAATGAGACTTGGTAGAGGTATGGTGAAGAAGGGAGCAGGCAGGGGGAGGTACACGATTTGAGGGGTTGGGAGGAGGTGGAGATGGGATGAGAGGAAGGAAGGAGCATGTTTGTGGTGATGAGTGTACTGATTGAGAGTATGGTTAGAATGGAGCCCACAGATATTAGAACACTACACACTTTGGCACAACAGAGGAAGAGCTGATAGTGAAGCAGAAGACAGTGAAGAGGTGCCAATAGCAGAGGTAGGATGAGGAGCAAGATGGGAGGGGTAAGGAGAGTGTATAACAGGTGAGGAGTTAGGAGGAGGTAGATGTGAGGAGGTGGGGTGAATTGGCACTGAAGTTGGAAAAAAGGATGAATGATGGAACACGAACATGCATTACAAACTGGGATTAACAAAAAAAATGGGATTAAAGAATCAGAGATGTGATTAAAGACATTACGCGAGGGATTCAATGAAGGAGAATGAAGATAATGGAGAAAAGAAACGTTGTAACAGTGGGACGTTTCAGACAAGGGATGAAGAAAAGGTCCAATTAAAAATAACCTTTTAATAATGAAGTAGAAGTAGTGTGGTGCATTATAATACAATATCGAGAACCACACATGTTAAAGAGGAAGTTGAAACATTTTAAGAAACCGTTTTTTTAATTTATTTTATTTATTTTTTAATAGATCTGACTTTGAATCATATGTATCAGTACGTCGTGGATAATTTCCCTCACTACCATCAGAGCAAGGCCGGGTGGTGGAACTCCATCAGGCACAACCTTTCATTCAATGACTGCTTCAGGGAGGACGATCCAGGTCGGTGAGAGCGACCAGGGCGTCGAAATAGAATTTAAACATACAATAAGTGTTTTGTTCTGATTTTCCATTTTAAGCCATTTTATCCAAGTTTGCTTGCCTTTTGTTCTTGTCGTTGTTCTTCTCAAAAGGGAGGGGGAAGAATGAACAGGTGTGCCGTGAATGGTGAAGGTCGGGTCACAGTGTTCGTCATTTTGTGTACTTAATAAATAGAATGCAAAATTGGTGGATGTCATTCACAAAATTGAGTGTTGACTCTGTATCCTATTTGCTGGGATGACTTTGAATTGGTAATTACTTTTATTATACAGGTGCTTTATACGTTGTTTTATGACAACGACCTCCCCACCCCACTCCACACCTCTACTCAACCTCTCCCCCTCCTCCCGACTCAACCCACCCCTCCTCCTCCCAACTCAACCCACCACTCATCCTCCCAACTCAACCCACCACTCATCCTCCAAACCCAACCCAACCCACCCTCCTCCTCCCAACCCAACCCACCCCTCCTCCTCCCAACTCAACCCACCACTCATCCTCCCAACCCAACCCAACCCACCCCTCCTCCTCCCAACTCAACCCACCACTCATCCTCCCAACCCAACCCAACCCACCCCTCCTCCTCCCAACCCAACCCACCCCTCCTCCTCCAAACTCAACCCACCCCTCCTCCTTCCAACTCAACCCACCCCTCCTCCTCCAAACTCAACCCACCACTCATCCTCCCAACTCAACCCACCACTCATCCTCCCAACCCAACCCAACCCACCCCTCCTCCTCCCAACCCAACCCAACCCACCCCTCCTCCTCCCAACCCAACCCAACCCACCCCTCCTCCTCCCAACCCAACCCACCCCTCCTCCTCCAAACTCAACCCACCCCTCCTCCTCCCAACTCAACCCACCACTCATCCTCCCAACTCAACCCACCTCTCCTCCTCCCAACTAAACCCACCACTCATTCTCCCAACTCAACCCAGAACTCCTCCTCCCAACTCAACCCAGAACTCCTCCCAACTCAAACCAGAACTCCTCCTCCCAACTCAACCCACCCCTACTCCCCCCAACTCAACCCACCACTCATTCTCCCAACTCAACCCAGAAACTCCTCCTCCCAACTCAACCCAGAACTCCTCCCAACTCAAACCAGAACTCCTCCTCCCAACTCAACCCACCCCTACTCCCCCAACTCAACCCACCACTCATTCTCCCTACTCAACCCACCACTCATCCTCCCAACTCAAACGACCCCGACTCCTCGCAACTCAACCCACCACTCATCCTCCCAACTCAACCCACCGCCCATCCTCCCAATTCAACCCACCACTCATCGTCCCAACTCAACCCACCCCTCCACCTCCCAACTCAACCCACCACTCCTCCCAACTCAACCTAACCCTCCTTCTCCCAACTCAACCCACCACTCATCCTCCCAACTCAACCACCTCTCCTCCTCCCAACTCAACCCACCTTTCCTCCTCCCAACTAAACCCACCTCTACTCCTCCCAACTCCACCCACCCCTCCTCCTCCCTACTCAACCCACCCCTCCTCCTCCCAACTCAACCTACCTCTCCTCCTCCCAACTCAACCTACCCCTCCTCACAACTCAACCCGCCTCTCCTCCTCCGAACTCAACCCATCTCTTCTCCCAACTCAACCCGCGTCTCCTCCTGCCTACTCAACCCATCTCTTCTCCCCCCAACTCAACCCACCTCTCCTCCTCCCAACTCAACCCACCTCTTCTCCCCCCAACTCAACCCACCTCTCCTCCTCCCAACTCAACCCACCTCTCCTCCTCCCAACTCAACCCACCCCTCCTCCTCCCTACTCAACCCATCTCTTCTCCCCCCAACTCAACCCACCTGCCCTCCTCCCAACTCAACCCACCTCTCCTTCCAACTCAACGCACCTCTCCTCCCAACTCAACTCACCTCTCCTCCTCCCAACTCAACCCACCTCTCCTCCTCCCAACTCAACGCGCCTCTCCTCCTCCCAGCTCAACCCACCTCTCCTCCTCCCAACTCAACCCACCTCTCCTGCTCCCAACTCAACCCACCTCTCCTTCCAACTGAACGCACCTCTCCTCCCAACTCAACTCACCTCTCCTCCTCCCAACTCAACCCACCTCTCCTCCTCCCTACTCAACCCATCTCTTCTCCCCTAACTCAACCCATCACTCATTCTCCCAACTCAACCCACCTCTCCTCCTCCCAACTCAACCCACCTCTCCTCCTCCCAACTCAACCCACCTCTCCTCCCCCAACTCAACCCACCTCTCCTCCCCCCAACTCAACCCACCTCTCCTTCCAACTCAACGCACCTCTCCTCCCAACTCAACCCACCTCTCCTCCCAACTCAACCCACCACTCCTCCACCCAACAAATCTCCCCCCACCTCCATCCCCAAATTGTTTCTTGTCATGTAAAAAATTCCCCAATGATGAACATTTTTCAATATGAAGGATATGTTATTTTATTGTATAAAAGAGATATAATATAATGGAATACACTTGAAAATACAAAATGAAAACTTGTAGGGAGAATCTACAATTATAATAACAACGCAATGACATGCTGAGGTTTGGATTGAGAGATATACGGCGTTTTGATGCTATGTACATGTATTTAGTAAATGGTTTACACGGCTGTCCGGTTCCAGGCATATATGGAAGGAATGATCTAACGCCACAGGTTTCTCTCTGCAGGCATGCAGAAAAGGCCGCCCATGTCACCATCCGGGTGGACGTGTTGGACCTGTCCTCGTACCATGTGCTCGCCCCGGTGTTTCCTTGGGGAAGCTTCGCACAATGCATCCGTCGTGTCATGCTCGAAAGGAGGGACGACGTGCGACGACACGACGCCGGCGATCTGTGTGAACTGTTGGCTCGCAGTGTGCTCCATGCCCGCCTGCATGGCGGAAAAAGCGAGAGGCCTGCTCGGGGTCTCCACCTTGGCCCGAGGTGCAAAACAAGATTCAATGAGGTTCGGCGGAGGCAAAGGGTCGACCGCCTGGAACCACGCTGCGCTTGTTGCCGTGGGAGGCTGCCCACCGCTATGCCCTGTGGCCGGTGTTCGGCAGGTGGATGGGCGCGCTTCCCTGCAGGCCTGGGTCCAGAGTGTCGTGCCCTGTGGTGCAGCCGTCGGGTTCGTCCCTCTGCGCTTCTTCCTGCGACGGAATGTCCCGTTGTCAAACATCTTTTCGCAGTTGGGGTCCAGCGTCCAATAGTTTCCTTTGCCTGCCAAGTAGAACAGCATCCATGATGGTTAGCAAAAGTTATTCGGTCAACATAATTTATTTTATCCAGATTTTTTTGTTAAAAACTCTCGTAGTACAGGAACACAAAGGGAAGAACAAAAGGTAAGTTAACTTGGAAAAACAAAATGTCTCAAAATGTAAAATCAGAACAAAACATTTATTGTATGTTGAAGATACATTTTGATCCCCTGGATGTTCTCACTGACCTGGATCATCATCCTCCCTGGGCACCTTCCTGAAGCAGTCATTGAGTGAAAGGTTGTGCCTGATGGAGTTCTGCCACCCGGCCTTGCTTTGCTGGTAGTAAGGGAAATTATCCATGACGTACTGATAGATCTGATTCAAAGTGAGCTTTCGCTCTGGGATGCTCTGGATGGCCATGGCAATAAGAGCCGAGTACGAGTAGGGCGGTCGGATGAGTTTAATTAGCTCTTGTTCGCTGAATCCGGGACACCAGGTTTCCTGAGCGGCTCCTAGACCCGTGGACTCGTACCATTGCCCCTCTATCCCAGCTTGTGATGGTGTTGGATTAAAGGTCATGCTCGCAGTCATGCTGCCGTTATCATCACCGCAATGGAAACCGATCCCCGGACTTCTCACCTCCCCTGAAACGCACCGAGACGGTTCGTTGTTGATGGCTGCTGGACCATTGGGCTGTCGGAAGAATTGCTGGCTCGATGTCCCAGGGAACGGCTGAAAAAGCTTGGCTTGACCAGAGAGCTGAGAGGCAGGAGAACTTTCCAACAGTGTTGGCAAGAAAGTTGAGGAGTCTTGCTGGTAAACATCAGACGCAGAGAGATTTTCCGAGCTCGTAGCATCTGTTTGCAGTGCCCAGGAGCACGGATTGGCCAGAGGAGAGTCCCAAAACCCCTGAGGACCATCGGGCATTCTGACCGGAGGTGCAATGCCAGGTGCATACAAAGGGAAGGTGTTGTAAAAAAGAGCCATGCTGATAACGAATGACTGCCTGTGGGTAGATCACCGTAAGCAAGCAACAGTTGGACACAAGTGCTGTGGCAAGATGAGGCACCGTTGTATAAATAGTGTTAGTCCCAGCCTCAGGCATAAGACAGAACGTGACCTATAACCAGCGTGATACTTACGGATTATTTGACTCCTCCTCCTGTTTTTAGCAAACCGCACCTTGTGGCAAACTTCCTCTCGCACATTAAACTTGTGACAGGTAATCTGAAGAACCTTTACATTAGATAGGAATGTGTCCACGATGCTCGGACCTCCAAGAACCCACATCTTTCCAAAACATCATTTATTACTTTTTGGATGTTCGTCTGCCATTTCCTGCCTTTTATATTTTAACCATTTCTAACACCTGGAATGATGGTTGGTTTTGAATGCTGATGTTTTAATTTTCCTCTGAAACATGACAGGTTGATAGCTTAAACGCAAGGTTATTCGCCTTATTTGTTGCTGTTTACCTTGGTATTGAACTTTGTGGTCTAAATTCAAAGCATTACGTCTGGCACGAGCCGAACACTGTACATCACCAAATCAACACCATCCCAACTACCAAGAATGGTGGGTGGCAGCATCATGTTATGGGGCTGATTTTCATAAGCAGGGAATGGCAAGCTTGTCAGGAGAGAAGGTACAATGGACGGTGCAAAGTACAGGAGAATCCTTGATGAAAACCTGCTTGAGTTTGCCGTGAATCTGAACCTGGTTAGGAGATTCACATTGAGGCAGGACAATGATCTGAAGCACAAAGCGAAAGCTAAACTGGAGTGGCTGAATAAGAACAAAATAAATGTTCTTGAGTGGCCCAGTCTAAGTCTTGACTTGAACCCAATTAAATATTTATGGTGAGATCTGTTTATTTTTTTTGCATACCATGTCGAGGCTCTGATAATAGCTAACACACATAACATATAACAAGCCAGGAGACAAGAGGGGTGGGAGAAGGAAGCACAAAATAGTCGGAAACAGATATATTAGATCTGTGGAAGGGAGAGGGATGGGGCGGGGTAAACAAGATGGACACGACAGGGACTTTCAGGAAAAAAAAAACGGAATTTAAATGATGTGGGTTTGGGGTGGATTAACGAGGGTAGAAAAGACGAAGGTTTTGGATGGGGGAATATATGAAATGGTGGTGAACAGCTGTTTTGAAGACCTGGAAGGAGGAATGGGATTGAAGAGAGTGTGGGAGATTTTTACAGAGGCAGGAAAAAAGAGGAATGAAAGAGTGAAGGTGAGTAGTGATTCTTGATTTTGGCAGTTTCACCAGAAGGGGATTGCTGGCGTACCTTGAATTCCCTGTGGAAGTATGGGGGGTGGGTGGGGGGGGACAGATCACAGACATAGCAGGGGGGGGGCAAGAGAAGATGGCAGAAGACAGAAAGAATGACACCTGCCTGCGGTGAGAGACCCAAAGACTCAGCTTCATTGCGGGATATACCAATGATCCCAAAAGCCTTGGTTTCCACAGCGTGAAGTAGAGAAAGGTGTGAGGCAGGAGCACTATCCCAAAGGGGAGACCATTGCTCCATCGGACTACGGATGAAAGCTTTGTAAGTGGTTCGAAGCTCAAGTGTGCCAAGGAAGGACTTTTTACAACACTGGATGCCCAGTCGGCAACTGCCTTTGGAGGCCAGCATGGAGATGTGGCTTTCCCAAGAAAGATCATGGCGGATGGTGAGGCCCAAAAGCTTGAATGAAAGGACTTCTTCAGGAGGATTGTTGAGACAGTAGATTGTGGAGGAGGTTTCCAGATGGTCCTTTCATAGAGACATGGTGTGTGTGTGCGTGTGTGTGAGATTTGTCAGGATTGAAAGACATGTTCCGAGTGTTGGACCAGCTTGTGATTTTACCCAAATCTACAGAGTGAAGAGGCTGCTACTTGCCAGTCTGAGGTATGACAGATGCTATAGCAGAGGGTGAAGTTATCAGCAAAGAGATCAAGAGGATTTTCCAGAGTCGCAGAGATCATTCATGAAAACGAGAAAAAGCACAGGGCCCAGAACATTGCCTTGAGGAACTCCAGCCTGGACAGGAAGAGGAGATGAGAGAATTCCATTTTGGGCCACGCGTTGGCTGCGACAGGAGAGGTAGTCTGCGAACCATGAGTGGAGATGGCCTTGGTTACCATAAGAAGAGAGTTTGGTGAACAGGGCAGAGTGCCAGACCATATCAAAAGCTCATAATATGTATGGAGAGATGGCTCTGATCTCATGTCTGGCATTCGATTTTGGACCTACATCAACAACAAGGACCTCCATCCAACAAGGACAAGGACCTCCAACAAGGTCAACAAGGACAAGGACCTCCAACAAGGTCAACAAGGACCTCCATCCATTGTTAACAGAGCAGGAGCAGCAAGTCCAGAGTAGAGTGACCTGGTCTGAATCCAAATTGATGATCAGAAATCAAGCCATTGGAGAAGAGGAAGGATTTAATATCAGAAGTGATGATGGATTCCATAACCTCACTGATGATAGGGAGAAGGTTGATTGGTCTGAAGATGCAGGGATCAGTTTTTACCTCCGCCAACGAAGGTGGAAGGAGGTTATGTTTTCACCCCTGTCTGTCTTTTTGTTTGTTACTTGCAAAATCAAAGATTTTACCAGTATATTGGTCAGTCGATTTTGTTATTCCGTTTGTTTGTCTCTCCGTCTGTTTGTCGCCTATAGGTCACAATTTTAAACCTATCTTCACGAAACTTCACCACATGGTGGAGTTTGGCATAAGCAAGAAGCCTATTGTTTTTGAGGTCAAAAGGTCAACATCGGACAAAAGTCAGCAAATTTGTCAAATTTCCGAAATCCTCAATTTTCATCCGATTGACTTGAAATTTGAAGAGGATTTACAAATCAGGTCACTGAATTCAACCAACAATTATTTTTGAGGTCAACATTGGTCAAAAGGTCAATATATGCCGGATTTCTAAAATTGTCAATTTTCATCCGATTGACTTAAAATTTCAGGAGTTGCATATCTCGTTCATTGAATTCAAGCACCAATTATTTTTGAGGTCAATTTGTTTAATGGATTTTGCAAGTATCGTGCTCTGCACGACGACGTCGTCTTCTTGTTATTCCGTCTGTTTGTCTGTTTGTAAATCGCCTACAGGTTACAATTTTAAACCGATCTTCATGAAACTTCACCAAGTTATAGAGGTAGTCTCACCTGAGAAGCCTGTTGATCTAAAGGTAAAAGGTCATTTTGAGGTCAAATTTCTGAGATCATTTTTCTTCTGACTTGAAAATTAAACAGCACTTGTATCGTGCATTACTGAATTTGGAAACCAACTATATTTGAGATCAAAAGGTCAAAGGTCAACTCAAGTTCAAACTTCTAAAATCATCAATTTTCAACTGAAAAATCATCAATTTACATCCTATTAACTTGAAAGTTGAATAGGATTTGCATAACCCTTCACTGAATTGGAAAAACAACTATTTTAGGTCAAAGGTCAACTCAAGGTCAAAGTTCTAAAATTATCAAATTTCATCTGAAAAACCGTCAATTTTCATCCGATAAACTGAAAATTAGGCAGCATTTGCATAGTACATCACTGAATTGGGAAAGCAACTATTTTTGAGGTCAAAAGTTCAAAGGTCAACTCAAGATCAAACTTCTAAAATCAATTTCAATTTGAAAAATAATCAATTTTCATCCGATTGACCTGAGCTTTGATTAGGATTGTCAATTTTAATCTTTATGAAATGGACAATTTTGATGTATCCATGGCAACCTTTGGAGAGGGTCATGGATTTTGCACGTATCATGCTCTGCACGACGTCTTTTTCTTGTTACTTGCAAAATTGAAGATTTTTCAAGTATATTGATCAGTCAATTTTGTTATTCTGTCAGTTTGTCTGTTTGTCACCTACAGCTCACAATTTTAAACCAATCTTCACGCAACTTCACCACATGGTAGAGTTTGTCATAAGGAAGAAGCCTATTGTTTTTGAGGTCAAAAGGTCAACAACTTAGGTGAGATTTCTAAAATCCTCAATTTTCATGTGATTGACTTGAAATTTGAAGAGGATTTATATTTCAGGGCACTGAATTAAACTAGCCAATTATTTTTGAGGTCAACATCGACCAAAAGGTCAACACAGGCCCAAGGCCAACAATTAAGGTGGTGTTTCTAAATTCCTCAATTTTTCATCCAATTCACTTGAAATTTGAAGAGGATTTATATTTCAGGTCACCAAATTCAACCAGCCAATTATTTTTGAGGTCAACATCGACCAAAAGGTCAGCATAGTCCCAAGTTCAACAACTATGGTGGTATTTCTAAAATCCTCAATTTTCATCCAATTGACTTGAAATTTGAAGAGGATTTATATTTAAGGTCAATTAATTCAATGAGACAATTATTTTAGAGGTCTACATTGGCAAAAAGGGCAACATAGGCCACATTTCTAAAATTGTCAATTTTCACGCGATTCACTTGAAATTTGAAAATGAGTTGTATATTTGGTTATTGAATTCAACCACCAATTATTTTTAAGGTCAAATTTGTTTTATGGATTTTGCAAGTGTCTGCTCTGCACGACGTCGTCTTCTTGTTTGATTGTTTGTTTGTTTGTCCGCACAGAACTTGAGTACGCTTTTTCTCTGCAACTGCTTGGTGTGTTGACACAAATTTTTCACCGTAGGTGCGACTTCTCGTGTGAAATGTTTTAATGAAACATATGACGTCACAAGTCACGTGCTGTGGCAGCCAGTTTGGAAAAAAGGAAAAACTTTGGACCTCTGTATCTCTGAAACCACACTATGGAAAAAGTTGAAACTTGACATATGGCAAGTACTCCTCAAAGGGAAGAGGTACGATTTTTTTTATGTCATAGGTGCCTTTTTTATGACGTCATAATTGCAAAAGTAGAACTTTACATCCAATCAGTATGAAAATTTTTGAGGGTCATCTTGGGATAAATTGGTCAACAGAAAAAAAAAATGATGACGTCGTTGGTCACGTGATTCAGCAGCCTTTTTATTATTTTTTTATTTAAAGAAAAAAGCCTTCAAATATCTTCTCTGAAATGGCTGAACAGATCAAAGCGAAACTTTACAGCCACGGCCGACTATCTATGAGGAATTAAACATTCCCACCTATGGCATCATAGGTCACATGATTTGGCAGCCATATTGGATTTACCCTAAAACCCTCAATCATCTTCTCCAGAACGGCTAAACAGATGGAGGGGAAACTTCACAGAAATGTTCCCCAAGCCTTGGAGATATCAGGATGTTCACTAATAATTGATAGGTCACATGGTCTGGCAGCCATATTGGATTGAACAAAAATATTTTTAAAATTCTTTCTCTTCAACTGCTTCATTGATCAATGTGAAACTTCAAAATTATCATCGAGTAATGATTGGGAATATAGGTTTCAAATTCAACCTGATCGGACCTATGGGGTGGCAGCCAGAATTATTTAATTGTTTGAATCTGGGTTCTTTTGGATTTTTTTTTGAATAAGGCTCACTTGGCTGCACCTGGATGAGTTTAAGGGTAGAGAAGTAGCAGCTGAAACCCGAATCGCATTCAGGCTCCTCCTGTTGACTTCATCTTTGCTTTTTGCTTGTTTGGGTTCCTTCTGATGACTCCAATTAAATGCAGTACTGCACCTACAGTATTTGGTCTTCCATTTGTTTGGATTTGAATTTCTTTTAATCCCATTCTGAATTCAATTGAATAGCAATAAACATCATGGGTCAGTGTCAAATGTCCGTTCAAAGTGGGGTTGAATCAAAGTGGGACATCTTGGTACCCCGCCATCACTGCCAGCAGTTATAAAGTGGCAGTTCTAAGTATCTCTCTTATTAATGATGTAATACACCAGTACACAAGCACCACATAAAATATGCTGCATAAAACTATACAAATGCCACACAAAACGAGTCTTGGTGAGGATCTACAATCTCTGATTCCTCTTGTTCTTGTTTTTAATGTTAAACTCAGGTTAAACGTACTTATTGTTAAACATACCATTGATTGTTAAATAAAACTATACCCGAAAACTGCAAGCTCCGACAAACCAACTTATCCACTGCCTGGATAGATTACTAAAACGCCTTTGACAGTGTCCCACATTCATGGATTATTGGATCATGCAAGTATAGAAAATTGACCCCCATATAGTCACATTGACTGAGAAAGCAAAGACACTCTGGAACACAACTCTGATACTACCTTACTTGGAAAGAAAGATTGAAATCCCAACAGTAAAGATACGACGTAGTATCTTTCAAGGTGACGGTCTTTCCCTCCTCTTGTTTTGTCTGGCTCTGGACCCACTGCATAACCTCATCGATGAACAAGGACATGAACACAATCTGATCTGCAACAGAAAAATGACCAAAGAAACAAGAAAAGTGATTCACCTTCTGCACATGGATAATCTAAAACTCTTCGCCCCAAATGATAAAAAAAAAACTTGGCAAATCAACTGAAACGAGTAGAGCAGTACTCGGAAGACATCCGAATAGAGTTTGGTCTTGATAAATGTGCCACATGTACATTTGTACAGGAAAAAAAAAAACAAGAACAGACAACATCTCAATCGATCAAAGTTCAACAATATAGGGACTATAAAACGAAGCATCCTACAAATACCTCCGAATAGAAGATGGACCCCCGGTACAACACAAATAATGCATGAAATAATCATCAAAGAGAGTACCTCCGTGAAATAAGACTAATTCTAAAGTCACCCCTTTCCCCAAGAAACAAAGCCAAAACTATAAACCAACTTGCAGTGCCAGTATTCCAATATAGCTGTGTAATTATAAACTGCCCACAATTGGAGATCAACAATCTAGACACCAAAACAAGGAACTTTTAATTATTCACAAGATATTCTATCAAAAAAAACAGCATACCAAGGTTATACTTACTGAGACGAGAAGGAGGAGGAGATGGTTTGATGGAGCTCAAGCAGGTGCACAGAACATTGTGCGTAAGACTAACGGAGTATGTGCAAAGCTCAAGAGACTATCAGATGATATTTGTACACGAGCAAGAAAACAACACACCAGAAAAGGGATCCTTAATCCATTCAGCAAGAAACTTCCAAAAACAGGTGCAAATGATGGGTACCACACAGGATAACGAAACAAAGAAACACAGCCCCAATGATTTAAAAAATAAAAAAAGAGTAAAATTACAAAAATAAATATCAGCAGATATACTCTGACAAATGGGAGAATGACAAAAGAGCAGGAAGATTTAGAAAGGAGTTTGACTGGACAGGGATTGACAAGGAAGGTTCATTGGAATGGCTCTCTCTTTCTCTCTCTCTCTCTTCCCCCCCGGTTGCATCATTGGTTGGGACACAGCTATGTTGCTGATGCAGTGTACCCCTTACCAGTACACTGGTGCTCATTTTGCCGACCTCGGAAGAATGACAGGCTGAGTCAACCTCCTGGTGTATTTTAATTCAGCAGCCAACAGGGCTTGAACTCAGGACCTTAGGATCCCAAGCCACCACCCTAACCACTAAGCCAACACCAGGCTTATTGGAATGGCTAAGAAGAGGTCAAAGTAGTTGGGATGGAGAACGAGTCATCATCAATGCCCAAAACCAAGGACAATACACGAATGCCTTTAAGAAAATAGCATGATTGAGCCAATCAGACAAATGCTGGTTTTGTGGGGAAGAAACAGAAAGTACCAGCTAGTCATCTTGGGATGTAAAAAAAACTCATGACAGACGGAACAGCTGTACACAGAAAGACATGAGAGCATATGTAGAGTATTCCACTGGCATATCTGTAAACATTTAAACATCCTGGCCCCAGAACAATCATGGAAATACAAACCAGATCCGATCCTTGATAATGAACAAGTAATGCTCACGTGTGACAAGATGATCCCATCAAGTGTGGACAATGCAAACAAAGCATTGTGTCCGGACAAGGAGCTCAAACACAAAAAGGAAAAGTCGGCATTGTTGATCGAGGTTTCAGTTCCCAATGGCATTGCACGAAATGCAAAAGAAATCAGGAAAATCACCAAATACCAGGATCTGAAAAATGAGGTCAAGAGAATGTGGAAATTGAAGAAAGCTGAAATTATACCAGTGGTAGTCAGAGCTGCAGGTATGAGAAAGAAAACCCTCACTGAGTACTTAAAAATCATTCCGGGGAATATCACCACAAACGAGGTACAAATGGAGGCTGTTAGAGGTTCAGTGAAGATTGTGAAAACAGCCCTTGGAACGAGGCTATGAGAATGAAACTTCACAGTTTGGTTCATGAATCACGATCCTTCACCAAAAAATAGGAGGTGGACATTTTGAGTTCTGGGAGAACTTCCTCCCACCTCCTGAAATCCACAAATGGAGATTACAACCAACAGGGTACATAGCCTACTGTGCAGACATTGTTACAGACTAGTATATTCATTTAATTGTGCTTGGAAAGTGTTGCACTTGCTGTTCGGTTTCCTGTTAAGTCACAACAACAACAATAACAACATGAGGAAAAAGGCAACAACAGTTTTAGAATGGAGGGAAGAGGAGAGAAGGAAGAGGAGGAGAGGAAGGCATGGTGCATGTTCTCTTGAGCTGCCATGCTCTGTTTCAAGGGGTGCATCTATCTATCTTCTATACATTACTAAAACTCTCATCTTGTATGTATGTATGTATGTTCCCGAAATACAGCCAAAACGGTACACGATAGCGCAAAGATTTTAGTGCCACCTTACTCACCATTCTCCTGCGGTGTGCAGTATCAAGTTTCGTTCAAATCGGGCAACGAAAAAATTATTAAAAAATCAATTCCCGATTCAGTCAAGTACTCTTCGGGAGAATTTGATCAATGCAAACAACCTCAGCGGTATAGTTCGCTAGAGCTATGTTCTTTTTTGTCTTGAAATGATTTTTTTTTCATCAACCGCCGTCTCAACGGGAACCCAACGAGTTCACGAGTCGTCTAGTATCCTTTTAAAACTGACATACCCAGTGAAGGAGGAATCTGGGTCTTCTGTATACGAACCGGTTGAGGTATTTGCCTTCCCACGATGGGTCCACTTCAATCCGCTGTGTGTTGGTTGGTGGATATTCAGCTTCTCTTCTGCATTCCCATGGAGGTATTCATCTCAGCTGAATTCCCTCAACTCTTTGTGGAACTTCCCTGTCGGACATTTGCATTCCTGTTATCTTGGTGACGATTTCAATGCAGCTCCTTATATTTCCTCCTTGGTGCCATTCTGGGTGATTTTTCACACCATTTTGAGAGGCACTCGACGTGTTGATTGGTGCGTGTCCTCAGAGCTTATTTGTCCCTCCAACCTCACCTGTCCATCCTCCCCATCCTTTTCAGCTTCGAGGTTCTTCCTTCCTTGTATTTGGTGCAGCTTTTCTCGCTGACTTCGGTTCTCCTCTATGCTTTGGTGGTTCACCTTGTGAGGACTGGTTGAACGTGATGGACTGACTGCCTGTGTTGGTTTCAACGTTTGTGTGCACCACCTGGACTTTGGTCCTTGAATACAGGACTCGCCGCCGATCCTTCACTCGATTATAACCCGCTGGGATTTATTGTGCCAACAGCTTGAGTGAACCTTGTGTCGCGTTGAGAGTCGTGAAAATGAACGTTTCGCTGCATTGCAGTGTGTTGGGTTCTTACTCGTTTAACTTGGGGATTCTTGGAGGGAAGTCATGAATTGTTACATTTAATCAGCATTGTTGTGGTTACGATAGACATTAGAGATTAATGGATACTTATTATAACGTCACCCTCTGTCTCCTGCCGTGTGTTCATTTCACCCCGAAAACTACACAAAGGGCACATCAGTGTCTTTATTTATTTTTTGCCGTGACGGACTCCGGGTTACCGGTGCACCTGCTGCTGGCACCCTGAGGTCGACATGCAACAACATACACTTACATACAAACACACATATATATATATATATATATATATATATATATATATACACACACACACACACACATGCACACACCTACATAAACATATACATATACATACACACACATACACCTGCACACATACATACACACACATACCCACACATACCCACACATACCCACATACACACACCTACACACACACCTACACACACACACCTACACACACACGCACACCTACACACGCACACACCTACATACACACATATACACACACACACATGCACACACCTACATAAACATATACATACCCACATACATACACACATATACCTGCACACATACATACACACACACATGCACACACCTACATACACACATACACCTGCACACATACATACATAACACATACCCACACATACCCACATACACACACCTACACACACACACACCTACACACACACACACATGCACACACCTACATAAACATATACCTGCACACATACATACACACGCACTTGCATACACGCACACATACATACACACACATACATACACACATCTACACATACCCACATACATACACACACATACACATACCCACATACATACACACACATATACCTGCACACACACATACATACACACATACATACACACATACATACACACACACACACATACATACACACACCCACATACAAACACACTTGCACATACACATACCCACACACACACACACACACATAACACACACATACACATACCCACATACAAACACACTTACACACACACACACACACACACACACATAAACACTCACACTAACACACACACAAACACAGTTACATACATACACACACCTACATACATATACATACATACACACACCAACATCCACACATATACACACACACACACACACACATATACAGACACACACATATGAACACACTTACATACATATACACTTACACACCTACATACACATACACACACACACCTACATACACACACCTAAGTAGGGTAAGAATACTGATTCTGGCTCACTTTTCCCCATGTAAATGAATGGGGGATTTTCAGCGATTTATATTTTTTTTCCCTAAAAATAAATCCCCTTTTTATCCCAAGGTATATTTATTTGTCTCCCCTTTTAACCTGGAGGTTGAACCTCATTGAATTGAACACCTGGGGGTTGAACAGCTCACTCATTGAACCTATAAAGATTTGTTCATTCTCAAATTCCTTCAATAGTTTAATTTTCTTTGCACAATAATCCCCATCTAAAATATTGACAAACAAAACATTTGAATCTTTATATTTTTTAAGATACCCCATTTGTGTCATTACGAAATGATAAACTTCTCTTAATGCTCTTGTTTGACCACCTCCTGAGCCACAGGTTATTTTTTGTTAAGCCCCGCCCACTTTTCTTTAAGCCCCGCCCACTTTTGCTAAGCTCCGCCCACTTTTCATAAGGTATTTTTTCTAAGCCACGCCCACTTTTCCTAAGCCCCGCCCACTTTTGCGAAGCTCCGCCCACTTTTCATGAGGTATTTTTCTAAGCCACGCCCACTTTTCCTAAGCCCCGCCCACTTTTGCTAAGCTCCGCCCACTTTTCATAAGGTATTTTTTCTAAGCCACGCCCACTTTTCCTAAGCTCCGCCTACTTTTGCTAAGCCCCGCCCACTCTTACATCATTTCCAGTTCATCTCTGACTCACAAAGAAATCACTAGAAAATTACAGGATGTTATGGTTTTGAAAAATTTCCCAATGAAGGCTTGCCTAGGCTTGCCCAGGGAATTTCCAAAGGAAACCACACCCACCAGTCTTTCTCTATAAAAGCTTCAAACCCAGGCTCCATTTTAAACATTTGTTCTTGCTGGCAATGGTGTTCTGTGTGCTTGTCTCAAACTCTCTGTCTTCTATGGAACTAAACCTTCAAGTTGATGAACTGGATTCAAACCTCTTATCTATTGAGGTAAGATTTTTTATTTTCCTATTTTCAAACTTTGATTGAAGCATACTCATTTAATAATTAAATAACTTAATTAATACATCATTATTTTCTCTCACAGGAAATTGTATCTGAAAATACTGCTTTTGCTACAACTTGGGGGGAAATTGTTGGCTTGGTTGAAGACCTTGAGTGGGATGACTTTAGTGTTCCTTGGAACTCTCTGTCTTCTATGGAACTAAACCTTCAAGTTGATGAACTGGATTCAAACCTCTTATCTATTGAGGTAAGATTTTTTATTTTCCTATTTTCAAACTTTGATTGAAGCATACTCATTTAATAATTAAATAACTTAATTAATACATTATTATTTTCTCTCACAGGAAATTGTATCTGAAAATACTGCTTTTGCTACAACTTGGGGGAAATTGTTGGCTTGGTTGAAGACCTTGAGTGGGATGACTTTAGTGTTCCTTGGAACTCTCTGTCTTCTATGGAACTAAACCTTCAAGTTGATGAACTGGATTCAAACCTCTTATCCATTGAGGTAAGATTTTTTATTTTCCTATTTTCAAACTTTGATTGAAGCATACGCATTTAATAATTAAATAACTTAATTAATACATTATTATTTTCTCTCACAGGAAATTGTGTCTGAAATACGAAATGAAAATACTGCTTTTGCTACAACTTGGGGCGAAATTGTTGGCTTGGTTGAAGACCTTATGAGCGACCAAGACCCACAGAACGAGTTCGTCCTTGATGACCCAACCAAAGAGTTATACCTTGGAGACCAGCAAAATCCTGAAAAAGAGTTTTACAGCAATAGTACTCATTGTGAGTTATCAAGACAATACCCACTGAACAAGTTATACGTTGATGAGCCAGAATACAAGTTTTACCTTGGAGACTCACAAATTTTGGAAAAATCAGTAAATGAGTTCTGCCTTGATGGTTTAAATAACTACCTTGGAGACTCAGGAAAAGGGTTCTGCCAAGATGGTTCTAAATATGGGGTCTACCTTGGAGACTCACAAATTTTGAAAAAATCAGTAAATGAGTTCTGCCTTGATGGTTTAAATAACTACCTTGGAGACTCAGGAAAAGGGTTCTGCCAAGATGGTTCTAAATATGGGTCCTACCTTGGAGACTCACAAATTTTGAAAAATCAGTAAATGAGTTATCCTTAAGAGACTTTGTAAGTTGGTTTTACTTTGAATACTTGAAATGTGGGTTCTGGATTGATAACTCACAATGTGATACATATCTTGGAAACTCAACGGGAATGTGGTTATACCTTGAAGACTTGGAAAGTTGGGTTTATGTTGGACACTTGAAACTTTTTTGGGGGCTTTTATTTATTTATTTATTTATTTATTATTATTATTATTTTATTTATTTATATTTTGGAGACTTTTGGAGTTGCTATCACTCTTTGGGATCTAAACCTATCAAGAAAGTTCTTACTCCCTCTTTCTATGTCATCAAACCTGAAAGCCTTAAAAGACAGAATTGGAAGAAAAAAAAAAAAAAACGTAAAATATATATATATATAGGTGGAAATCTCATTTTGAAAAAGACTGTGTTGGGTGAGGATTGAGTTGGGGTTGAGATTTTGAATGTGAGGGTTGGGGTTGAGATTTTGAATGTGAGGGTTGGGACACACACACATACACACCAACAAACAAAGTTAAGCCTTGACTATTCAGTTGAGGATTCTGTGTTTGGGGTTCACAGATCTAAGAACGTCCCCCTTGACACACATTATATACTGTTATACACCTCGGACTTGGCCCTCGAGTGTCCACAACGGTGTATAGTAGGAGGGAGTGAAGCGCCAACCTATTGCTCCCATTGCACACACACACAAACAAAAGTTAAGCCTTGACTATTCAGTTGAGGATTCTGTGTTTGGGGGTTCACAGATCTAAGAACGTCCCCCTTGACACACATTATATACTGTTATACACCTCGGACTTGGCCCTCGAGTGTCCACAAAGGTGTATTATCTGCTTAGTTTTGTCTTTTGTAATTCCTGTGAATAAAATGAACCTAAAATCTCTTCCCCTTCCAAATCATATATTTTATAAGTCCAAGGAACTGTATCTATTACATCAACAATTTTAAAAAGTTCTTTCGTCCATCGTTCAGTAAAACCCTTTTCAAAATGAGATTTCCACCTATATATTCTTACGATATCACCAACTTTGAACTTAGGTTTTCTGACATTAATCTCTTTTTCATATTTTAATTTTGTAAATGTTTCTGATGGCTTCATATTCGTTGATGTGTGAATCGTGTCATTATACTTATCCACAATATCCTGAATAAAAGATGACCATTGTTGTGAACCGAGTTGTGTGAATTTTTTATATAGTCTCTCTTTTAAGGTACGATTAAAACGTTCAACAACAACTGCCTTCCCTTCATTAAAGGTACTGTATAATGTAATACTGTTATTTTTTAGAAAATTCATAAATGTCTTGTTATAAAACTCTCTACCCTCATCAGTCCACAATTTCTTAGGTTTTCTCTTACTTTTATTAAATATCTGTTGAAAAGCTAACATAAGAGTATTACCTGTTTTGTTTTTTAAAGGGACAACCCACGCATATCTACTCCTCAAATCAATAACGGTTAAAGCATACTTGTACCCCTTATCATTATTGAGTTCAATCAAATCAGCAGACCAGATATAATCAACTTCCTTGGAATAAACTTTCCTTCTCTGAAACTTTGTGAATATTGGTTTATGTAATTCATCAGCTAATTGCTCTTCAGTCTTAATGGCATCATTAGAGCCTATAAGTTTTTTGAATTTCCAAGTCCAAGTTTCAATTTAGCACTAATCATCTTCTTCACGATGAACCTATCAACTTTTTCTCTCAAGGTTGGATTTTGTATCAGAGACAAATTATATAACATTTCTCTATCGGCTTCATGCTTTTCTTCCAACGTTGTGGTATTCCCATAATCAATATCGTGTCTCATGCACACTTCATCAACTCTATTGATTGGTTTACTCCAGGATTTAGGATTGTCTGCCTCATCTAATCTTTTATCTAAGTTTGTGCCTGGACCACAGAAAGAATAACCTGGAAGATGTAATTCCCCTGGTATTCCAGTAGTTGTAAATTTACTTCCTGATAAAAACTTTTGTATATCTCCTCCGAGTTTGTGTTTGGAGATAAATTGATTTTTTTTTGAACCACACACCGAACATATACCTTTTTGTATAACCCTGTTATTTTTACTTTTAATATATGAAATATTTTTAGTATTAGTTTTCTTTTACATTTGAGACAATAACTCATTTATTTATGAGAAAAATTTCTGCAGAGTGCAAAAACCTTTTTAGTTTCCAACATGCACATTTGAATCTTAATTTTTAAAACATAAAGAATCCTTAGAAATGCCTTCACTCTCTCCTCCATTTATTTAAGAAAAAACTTGAATTAAAATCTATATCTTGTCGATGCTAATAGTCTTGTCGAAAGTATTGCAAATAGACTTGTCAATTCTTTGTTTTCCTCCTCGGTGGGTTGAGTTATTTTCTGTAATACCTCTATTCTTTTTTGAATCTCACTGGTTTCCATATTTTGATATTTATTCATTCTCTCTCTTTCCTCCCTCTCTCTCTTCTCCTTTTCCTCCTTCTCTCTCTTCTCTCTTTCCTCCTTCTCTCTCTTCTCCTTTTCCTCCTTCTCTTTCTTCTCCCTCTCTCTCTTCTCTCTTTCCTCCCTCTCTCTATTCTCTCTTTCCTCCTTCTCTCTCTCCTCCTTCTCCTTTTCCTCCTCTTCCCTCTCTTCTTCAACTCCTTCCTCATCCCTTACTATACTTGAATCGTTTACACCCCATAGAATATTATACATATATTCATCAGGATTTCTTGTTATTCCTGTATCCAAAATAATTTTTTTACAACAGGATACCAATAAAATTTCTTTTGAATTTCTAAAAGAGCCTTACCTTTTCTTAACCTTATAATTTTTTCATTATTTAACATTCTAATTAAATCTAAAGTTGTTGGTTTATCAACATCAGCATAATGCCAATCTTTTATTGAAAATACCTCATTCTTATGTTGTAGAACATATTTATTAAAATACCGAATACCCTTTTCTTGAAGGTATGCTTGAACACAGAAATGATAATTTTCTTGAAGCCTTCTTGCTGTCATTTATGTATTAGAAATATATGTTAGAATAATATTATGGCACGAAACACCTCCCCATCTTCCCATTGTTAAATCATTTTGTATTTCCTTACTTATTATATATAATCCTGTTTTTTCTGTTTTCATGAGATAAACAAGGGCAAAACCATTATTATATTTACCCTTATTAAATTCTTTTATTTGTTGTTTACTAATCGTGGCTCCACAAAACTCATTCTCGATACCAAGTGGATAATATTCTTCCTTACGAGACTGATTTAATTGTTCCAGGTCTTCGAGGTTAATTTTAAATGACCAATTATACCCTAAATCATTCATATCATACCCCCATTGTTCTATTCTCATACAAACGATACGCCCTTCTTTATAAAAATTTATTTTAATTCGAACTGTGAATTCTGTATGACCTGGAGATAATATCAACACTTCTGTATCTTTAGAATACACAGCCGTTTTATTTAAGTATATATATTGTGATAAATCGCTTAATCTCACCAAGTCATTCGCGTCAGTCGGGCTTGGATAATTTTTTAATTTATAAACATTTTTCATGTTAATATTTTTGTTTATATTATATTTATGTCGTTCAGCCTGTGCCTTTGTGTAATAATTTGATAAATCAATATCCAGTTCTTGAGATACACCAAAGATAGAACCATCTTTACCAACATAAGTCATTTATATTAGATTAAAAATAATATCATAAAATTTTTTATTTTTGTTGAGTTGAAATAACACATATAGACATAATTGACCACAACACTTGGAATTTAATTCTTGGACTTGAAATGTTTGATAAACACCATTCTGTAAGAATTTTATGACTTCAACAGGTGGTGGAAGACCAAAACTATCAAAATAATATTTGTCTTGACTATTAAAAATACAAACCCAATGAGAACCGTTCCCATCATTATCTTCTAAGTTCATAATAATATTCTTTGTATGTTTCGACACATTTGTTAATTCATCTCTCATACAAATAACCACATTATGAATTTTTAATTTCTTACAATATTTGGCAAGTTGTAAATTTGATGTTGTATTCTTTCCAAATTCTTTCAACCACTCATCAATGCTCATTTATTTATTAGAAAGATATAATCCATTACCTCTTTTCGTTAATTTTACACCTGCTTGTGCTATAGAAGAAAGCATATCTCCAACTAACAATCTCGCTTTATCAGGCAGACCTTCAAGTTTTTCAGCAAAATCTACAATTACACCACTTCCACTAATTTGTTTCTCCAACTCTTTGTTATGTCTTTCCAATTCTTTTGAGCCTGGAGTTGAGCCTTCCTTTCGTTGGCAGTTTTGACCGCTGTTGAAATACCACCCGTCAATGCTCCAACCGCACTTAAACCAGCAAATAAAGGAATTAGAAATGGGAGAAATCCTCCACTCGTCTCTCTTATTGAATATTTTTTCAACATTGGTTTTGTCATTTTAATTTTAAGTGAGTCAGTGTCATTCAAGATTTTAACCTGTTCTCTTGTGAGCAAAACATCAATTCTTACTGCTCCTTTTCTCTGAATTGTATTAACGTTAATCGTACAAGGCTTTTGATTTTGAACACAAGATGATAGTTTATGAAGATTGATTTGATTAACATATACCCCAGTTGGTACTTTGCCACTCATTTATTTAACAAAAAATTATGTGAGACTAATCATCACACCATTATCTGTATTAATCTGCAATTCTGTTTCTTCCAAAAGCAAACAATATGTATCAACTTCTTCACTCTCTCCTCTTTCAATGTATAGGGAAGTATCCACTCGATTAGACTTTATAGTTTCTTTTTGAGCGCTCAGGTCAAACGTATAGATTGTATACAAACTTTTAAATGCTGTCATATCCAAAATAGGTTCTTTATTTCCATTACTTTCACACACCTTTTGGTAAGACTTGTATGCTTCAGCAAAATCATTTTTTCCCAATTAATTTCCAATCTATCTCGTGGATAAAATGTTCCATCTAGAGAAACGCGAAGTTGTTTCACCTTAGCATTATCACTCAATGCATTATTCTTATCAGTTGCAGTATCACCATCTGGCTTTTTAAAAATCATCCACAGATATCGTGGCTTTCCTTCCAGAACACCCAAATTCCACGTGTAAGTAGTTTGATTGAGTTTAACGTGTTGACATCTTCTTTTGAGGTATGATACACTGAGTGGTCTCTTTGAGTTAAGTCTTCGATTCAACATCTCTTCTGTTTTAAGATTAGGAGTATATTCACTGATATACCAACTCATCTCCTCAATTACAAATTTATTCTGATCACCAAAAGCATTACCAACACCAAAAAGCAATCTATTTTCATTATCATTCCTTTGTAGTTGAAATCTAATTTTAAGACCATACAGAACTTTATCATAATCACAAAATCCAAATATACCTTTAAGAGGAACTGCCACAGTAAAACTATTTTCTGCTTTTGTATCATCATTATACATTCCTTTCCTTTGAATATATCCAGGGTCTGTGTTTGTTCCCGTTGACATATCAGGAATAAAACCTTCGACAGACCCCTTTCCCATTCTATCACTGAATGTATAGAGTGTAAATTTCATCATTTCAGATACAGCAGAGACATAATCAACCGCTTCAACTTCTTGTGTTCCAATATACAATCGCACACTATCAAACATTTTCCAGAAGAAATCATTTACAAGTGTAGCGTTTGTGTTATTCCCAGCCTTAGTGAATTTAAATTTACACAACAAGAAACTTTCGGAGAGATTCAAATAGGTTTGTTGATTATTTATTTCAAAACTTTTTGTACCATTTGTATTCCAGTCTGTTCCAGTTATTGCATTTACCTTGAAGTAATCTTCTTTTTTAGTGGAGTTTGAGATAATAATAGTATCATCCAAATCATAGATACTATCAATTGCTTCCATACTTGTATTTATTTAGGAAAAAAGATGTTAAAACTTTTGAAACCCTGATCCAAGTATTTGAATTATTTTCTGTCGTTCTTGGGGGACAACTGAGTTTTACCTTTCTTAATTTCTTTTATTGCTTGTAATTTATGAGATTCTTTCTGAGCATCTTTTATACTCTTTACAGCACCTGCTACATTTCCCACAGCAGAAGCAGTTGAACCAATTAGGTCTTTATGTTTAAGAATAGTTGAACCAATACCCATGAGAGTATCAATTATCCCATCTCCTCTAAATTGATGTCCGACACCCCTTTGTCTCTTAGGTTTATAGTATCCTCTACCAAGATACATACCTTCACCCTTGTAGTACGGGCAAAGGAACATCCCATCTCCTGTAATTATTTTATATTTTCCCAACTCGTGCTTCCTCACAATAACCATCGTATTTATTTATTGAAAAACTTCACGTAGGTGAATTCTGATGGATATAACTTCTCCATTAAAAGAGATCACACGATTATCTTGGTCGGTTATCCTAAAATTTACTCTGTGTATGGTTTTTCCTGACACAGGTAGATAAACCAAATTTTTAGGCTCCATATTGAATTTATAACCAATTGGGGTTGAGTATGCGCTGAATGAAAATATTGTATTTGTTTTTAATCCATCATTATAAGCACCATCAATCAAATCACAGTGAATTAACACCGAATTTATTCCTGAGGATATTTGAATGACATTATCACTGTAAAACGTCCCATTAGTTTCAATCTTTTTGAGGAGAAACCTAATAACTCTCTAAATGAATTATCAATTGTGAAATCAACCTTGTAGTTATTTTTAACTTTAATCGTTGATTTTGAAGTATGTTTTTGAATGTTTATAATAATATTTTTTGGTTCATCACCCTGTTCTTTCATAAGACGAGCAATTTCGGAAGATATTTGAGAAATCTCGTATGCTCCGGTAGAGACTGTTATCGTTTTGTATCCACTTCCCGGATTATAACTAAACTTGTCATTTTTCTCGGTTATATTAAATAAGGTATTATAAGTCTCCATGGACAATAAAGATGCCTCATATTCTTTTGTTGTGTCAAGTTGTAGTGGGTATGGGAATGAAGATGTGTGGTCGCTTGTTGTGAAATTAAAACTCAGGATTGTGCTTCTCATCTTATTTAATATGAGTTAAAATGTCTTTATATTGAGATTTATTAATTATTTTCATGTTCATCAACTGGTCTAAAATGGCTGATGCTTCATTAAAACAATTGTTATTTCCAGCCTTCTTACTGCCGAACAACAATAACAGTCTATTAACTAATTGCGATGGGTCATTTGGAAGAAAACTAATACCTGAACCAAGGATACTTAAAGCCTGAATAATGTGTTTCTCCTTCTCATTCTTCCTACTTTTACCAGAAAGAATAACCTTATAATTTAGAGTGTTCAGCAAATCAATATATACTCTATCATCATTATTTTCCATATCCAATGGTTTATCAATATACTTTGATTCATCCCTCACAGTTGAACCTTGTCTTCCATCTTTTGTGAGAAGAAACATTAATCTCGGAGTTAATTTTACAGCGGGTTGAGCAGAACTTAAGAACCTTAATTCATCATTAAATATCAATACCTTTTCTTGAACAAGATGAAATATTGCTGGTTGTTCTGTTGGAATGAGTCCTGCTTTGGTTTTTGAATCCGCTGAATATTCATTGTTTTGAACAGCATTCACAATATAATCAGGGGTTTGATTAATCTCTTCCAGTTGTTGAAATAAACCTTCATCATCATATTCTAATTCTCCTAAATGCTCTAATTCTTCCTCCGTCATTTGACTGAAATCTTTTAACATTTGAAGCTTTCTAGGAGTATATTCTACTGTGGGAACTGTGGAAACATCTTTCATTTTTTCTTGGGAAGTTTTTAAAAGTGGTTTAAAAAATTTCTCTTGTTTTTTTTCAAATGCTTCTTCGCCCGTTAGTTTCTGTCTGCGTTTCTTCTTTATGTCTTCCTGTTGTTTTACAACTTTTGAAACCAACTCTTGATGTTCCTTAAATCTTCTTGCTCTTTCTTTTGTATCCATTTATTTATTGTAAAATATCATTTAATGAATTGTAAAGATCAACAGGGAAATTTTCCTTTTCTTCATCATTCAAGTAGATGTGTTCAAATAAATCCTTTTCTTTAAATATTTCATCAAATTCTTTATTAACATTAATGCGAGTTGTAATTTCTTCTTCACTAATCCTTGCATCTCTGCTTTTCATACGTTTGTGTTGAGTTTCTTCATCAACATCAAAACCGAATGATAAAATCTTCACTCCGCTCAGATATTTAATAATTTGTCTCGTTCCTTCTGGATTAGTTTCTAATATCCCAACACCACCAGATTTTAGTTTCTTTAACTCACTCTTACAATGTGAATATTTTGTTGTACCAAGAGAAACCTCCTCAAATATTTGTCCTTCATTCCTCAATCGCATATGTTCCTCCACTGAAATATAGTGATAATCTTCACCTTTTACTTCTCCAGGTCTTATTACTCTAGTTGTTGTTGATACAATGCGTATCACGGGGTGTTTTTTAAGTAAATTTACAATATTCTCATTTGTACTACACAAGAACCTTGATTTATGAAAGTTTTTTCCAGAAGCAGATTTACCCACAAGATTTATAATAATAGTTGTCATTTATATATGTAATTGTTTATAAAACAAAAAATATATCCCTTAATATCTCATCTTGTTTCACAACAATATATTTATATTTTTCAGTCGTGTGCTTCATATAATCCTCAAATTTCTTTTTACTACATAATGTAGAACAATTATCTCTCCAAAAATTATTGATATCTATTGAATTTAACTTGAATAAAATAAAAGTATTAGCATTGTTTCTGATGGAACGACGAGGAAGTTGAAAGTACGATTGACTAAGATAAATACAATTACAAGAAGAATGTCTCCCTCTTGTGTAGTAGCTGTCCATTACCGTTTGGTTTCTCTCATTAACACAATCATCAAAGATAACGAGGTTCTTTTTTGATTTATCCAAATCTTGGGAGACGGTATATCATCCGTATTATCACTAAGAATACAAGTTATAAGATTTGATTTCTTTTTACATCTCTGTGTATCACAAAATAGTTGAATTATATCTTCAATGTTATAATCATTTAGGTTTTTTGACGTTTAAATAAACCTATTATATCTTCTTTTTGAAGACCAGCATTAAAACCTTGTGAGAGTAGTTGATACTCTGGTTGAAAACTCGACTTTGTGAAAATTATTAAATTATCATAATCTAAAAAGTTGGGAGTGAGGAGCATTTTTAAAAGTAAGCAGGTTTTTCCACATCCACTTGAACCAACTATGAGACATCTTAATGAATTTGGGAGATTTTTATGGTTGTTAAATTTTATCTTATTTTCCCAAATAGGTAAAAAATCATTCATTTATATATTTGAAAAACAGGTTATTTAATTTATTATTGGCTTTTTTAGAAACTCTATATTTTATCCTAAGTTCAGGTTTAATTTCAAGATAATCCATTATTTTATTTATACAATATCTTGTGTTGATATTTCCCTAAAAATTACATCCATGAATAATATACAACAACAATCCTTTGAACATTTCTCTTATATGTTCAGTTTCTTCCCTTGTAAGGAAAGGTGTGTTATCATCCTCATACTTTACATTCATTTCTCTAATCAATCTTGTAAAGTAATTCATTTTTGGTGTAAATCTAAAAGAATTATTTTCCTTTTTATATTTTTTATTATCATTAATTAGAAGATAATCACAGAATATACATTGTTTATAGGCTTTTGACTCTGTGTTTAATCCCTGTCTTTCACACGCAGGACAATTCTCAAATTTGTCATATGGAGAATCAGGAAAGTCTAGCATATTTATAAAGTAAAACTTTACTTAAACTGAAATTCATCTATACTTTCAGTTGTATATTACCATCGATATCGATATACTTTTTTTCATTATCAGATTCAACGACAACATTTTTTATATTAAAGGTAATTTTAAAATTATCGTTAACTACTATTGAACGAAATGTCATTTCACCTGATATATTAACATCCTTTATTTCATCAAGATTTACATCTTTAGGGTTGTTGAAAAAAATACAAATTTCTCCTTGCATATTACAGATGGTCTTATCTTTTCTTTCTAAAGCTTCATCCATAAGGTTTTTGTTCTTTGATACTTTTTCTTGTTTCATTGCTTTTTCTAGTTTTGAATATATTACTAGAAGGAGAGGAGAAACTTTTGTTAGAGATACTTTAATTGATGTTCTACCAGGTATACTAAAAGCCCTTCCACTGAAAGAAATTGAAGAACTCATATTATTTACCATAATAGTTTTTATCCAATAGTTGTTATATTTATCTTTGTTCAATTTTACATCCTTGACATATTTCTCAGTATCTTTAACAGATGAAGAGATTGATTGAAACTTGTCTTTTGTGTCTTGAAACATTGTATTTATTAAGTGAAAAAGTTGGAGGATAAAATGTTTTTAAGCACAGATTCACCTATAAATTAAACGAAATTTTCATCAAGAAAATTTTAGTTTAAGCAAAGTTTTATTCTATAAATATGGTGAATACAACGTACTGCGATGTTTGTAATCACGAATATAAACATTATAGAAAACACCTCCGAACCAACAAACACACATTTAATCTATTTCATCAAATATCTCCTCTTGAGTTGGAAAGAAAACATTGTGATATCTGTTCAAAGGATGTTTTGAAGAGTAGTTATAATCAACATCTTCAATCACAAAAACACAAGAAAAATGAGTTTAAAGTAAAGGGAGACTATTATATTAAAAACACGGATGAGGTATTTAAAGGGCATATAAAAATAAGGATTTTTCAATTTGGAGAACCCGGTCCATCATCAATAGCTGAATCAATTGAAATAGTGAAACCCGATGTTGAAAAATTTATTAAAAAGATATTAAAAGAAATAAAAACTTTAAAGTTTTATATGGGAGTGAAAATGAATATGAAAAGACAAGATGAAGAACAAACTCCTTATATGAGAACAGATCTTCATTTTATAACATCATTTCAAGATTTTTTGAATAGTGGGGTTTATGAAGAACTATCAAGACAAGAGGAGGATGTTGATAATACAGTGGTAGGAAGTGGATTCAATATTAAAAAAATCATCTTTTTAGATATACACATTCTAAAATCAAACCCTCTTAAAGCTTCTTCTTATATTGAATTACCAAAAGAAATAAAACTAAAGAAGGCAGTTGTTAATATTAAGAACAATGATAATAAATGTTTTCTCTGGTCTGTTCTTGCTCACTTACATCCACCAAAATGTAATTCAGAAAGAGTAAAACAATATATGAAATATGAGAATACCTTGGACATTAAAGATTTTAAATTCCCAATGCCATTAACAGATATTCCTAAATTTGAGAAAAAGAATAATCTTTCTGTTAATGTATATGGATTAACGGATACAAACAAAGTTCAAATATTAAAAATTTCAAACAACTATAAAAATGAAGAAACACACATTGACCTTTTATATTTTAGTGTTGGAAAGAATTCACATTACACATACATCAATAATTTATCAAGATTAATCTCTTCTCAGGTATTCAGAACAGCAAACAAAATATATCCTTGTAAGCGATGTCTTAATTCATTTCATACAAAAGAACGATTAGAACAACATTCAAAATATTGTAGTAATCATAAATCAGCTGTAATTACAATGCCTAAACCTGGTGAAAAGATTTATTTTGAAGATTATAATAAATCTATCATGCACCCATTTGTGATATACGCTGATTTTGAATGTATCCTTAAAAAGATAAATACTGCTTCTCCTAATCCAAAAGAACCATATACAAATAAATATCAAAAACATATTCCTTGTGGTTTCTGTTATTATATCAAATCATCTGTTGGAGAAAAGTATAACAAACTTGAACATTATCGTGGAAAAAATGCTTCACAAGAGTTTGTAAAACGATTAGAAAAGGATTGTATAAGACTCACTAAATTAATGAAAGAAACAAATGAACCGATGAAATTAACCAAAGAAGAAAAATTAGAATTTAGAATGAACAATATCTGCCATATTTGTGAGGGGAAATTAAGGAGTCTAAAGTTAGAGACCATTGTCATCTTACTGGTAAATATAGAGGTCCCGCTCATTCCTGTTGTAATCTTAATTATAAATTACCTTCTTTTATTCCAGTCTTTCTTCACAACAGCGCCAACTATGATACACATCTATTTATAAATGAACTTTCAAAAACACCAGGGAATATTTCTGCTATAACAAACACAAGTCAAAAGTATATTTCATTTTCAAAAATGATATTCACAAAACCTATAACTCGTATTAGGTTTTTAGATTCTTACAAGTTTATGGGAACACCACTAGCCTACCTCGCATCAAATCTAAGCTCCACGGACTCTTTTCCAAATCTTAATTCATTCTTTCCAAAAGAGGAAATTCTCACTAAAGAGGAAATTCAGATTAAAGAGAGAATTCAAAGTAAAGAGGAAATTCTAACTGAAGATGAAATTCTAATTATAAAGAAAATTCGAACTAAAGAGGAAATTCAGATTAAAGATGAAATTCTGATTAAAGAAGGAATTCTTACGAGAGAGGAAATTCAAACAAGGAATGAAATTCAAAGTAAAGAGAAAATTCTTACAAGTAAGGGAATTTATCCTTATGATTATATGGATTCATTTATGAGATTTAAAGAAACACAACTTCCTTCAAAAGAAAGTTTCTATAATAACCTTTATGAAGAAGAGATAAGTGATAAGGAATATAAACACGCACAAGAAATATGGAAAATATTTAAGATAAAGAACCTTGGAGAATATCATGATTTATATCTAAAAACAGATGTTTTATTGTTAGCTGATGTGTTTGAGGCTTTTAGAACACTCTGTCATAATAAAAATTGTTATGGATTAGACCCTGCCCACTATTTCACAGCTCCTGGTTTAGCTTGGAGTGCAATGTTGAAAATGACAAAACAAGATATAGATTTAATCAGTGATGTTGATATGCTTTTGATGATTGAGAAGTCCAAGAGAGGTGGAATATCACAAGTATGTTCAAAAAGATATGCTAAAGCAAATAATAAATATCTCCCAAATTATGATAGTGAAAAAGATAGTAATTATTTGATGTATTTTGATGCTAATAATTTGTATGGATGGGCAATGTCTCAATCTCTACCTTATGGTAAATTAGAGTGGGTGGAAGAAAAGGATTATGAAAAGGCTTTGATGAATATTGTTATTTCTTCTCAAGAGGAATTGAATGACGAAGAAGAAGGTTATTATTTTGAAGTTGATTTGAGGTACCCGAGTGATCTTCATAATAAGCATAAAGATCTTCCTTTTGCATGTGAGAAAGAAACTCCAAAGAAAGAATGGTTAAGTGATTATCATAAAAGTTTTAATATTAAAGGTAAATCAACAGAAAAGTTATTAACAACATTCTATGATAAAGAGGGATATGTTTTGCATCAGAGAAGCTTAAAACAGTTTTTGAGAGAAGGATTGAGAGTAGCTAAAATTCATAGAGTTTTAAAATTTAAACAAAGTCCTTGGGTGAAAAAGTATATTCAATTCAATACAGATATGAGAGCAAATACAAAAGTAAAATTTGAAGGGGACTTTTATAAATTAATGAATAATGCTGTATTTGGAAAGACTATGGAAAATGTTAGAAACAGACAAAACATTAGATTCGCAACATCTTGGAAAGAAGCTTCGAGATTGATAAATAAACCAAGTTTTGAGAGAGAAGAGGTTTTTTCAGAGAACTTTTCTGCAATTCATATGAAAAAGGAAAGTATTGTAATGGATAAACCAATTTATATTGGAACAGCAGTTCTTGATTTATCAAAGATATTGATGTATGATTATTTGTATAATGACTTAAAGAAAGAGTATGGTGAAAATGTTTCATTGTTGTATATGGATACTGATAGTTTTATCCTAGATATAAAAACTGATGATGTTTATGAAGATATGAAGAAAAATATTGGAGTATATGATACAAGTAATTTCAGCAAGAAGAGTGAGTTATTTTCCAAAAAGAATGAAAAGGTTATTGGTAAGTTTAAGGATGAGTTGGGTGGAAAAGTAATGAGTGAGTTTATTGGATTGAGAGCAAAGGCATATGCTTATAAGTATGGTGAACAGATTGATAAGAGGTTAAAGGGAATAAAGAAATATGTAATAAAGAAATCAATAACTTTTAGAAATTATTATAATTGTTTGATGAATAAGAAAGAAGAATATAGGAAAATGAATACAATAAGAAGTTATAAACATAACATATATAGTGAAGAAGTAAATAAAAAGGCATTAGGAGCCTTTGATGATAAGAGATTTATTTTAGATAATGGAATAGATTGTGTTCCATATGGATATTGTATGATAGAGTGTATAAAATAGATTATGTTTTAACGATGGGAAGATGGGTTAGGGTTTTTTAAGGGCTACCGCCGCGTTTTTTCACAATATATAAATGGTTAAACCAAGTATTAATCAAACTAAAGAGTGGAGAAAATCTCAGTCTTGGTATATAAATGGAAAACATAATGAATGTGAAAAATATCAAATAAGTCTTATTGAAAAAATAACTAAAACAAAGGTAAATAAAACAAATAAGCGAATTAATTTAAAAACTAGTAAGTTAGAGGATGTAAAGAAAAAAATGAATATCCTTGAATGGACTGAAAACTTTGATGGTTATCAATTGAACAATGAAAAAACAATTTACTATAATCTCAAAATGATATGTGGCTCAGGAGGTGGTCAGATGAGAGCATTAAGAGAAGTTTATCATTTCGTAATGGCACAAAAGGGGTATCTTCAAAAATATAAAGATTCAAATGTTTTGTTTATCAATATTTTAGATGGGGATTATTGTGCAAAGAAAATTAAACTATTGAAGGAATTTGAGAATGAACAAATCTTTATAGGTTCAATGAGTGAGCTGTTCAACCCCCAGGTGTTCAATTCAATGAGGTTCAACCTCCAAGTTAAAAGGGGAGACAAATAAATATACCTTGGGATAAAAAGGGGATTTATTTTTAGGGAAAAAAAATATAAATCGCTGAAAATCCCCCATTCATTTACATGGGGAAAAGTGAGCCAGAATCAGTATTCTTACCCTACTCACCTACATACACACACCTACATACACACACCTACATACACACATATATATATATACACACACACACACACACACACACGCACACCTACACATATATATATATATATATATATATATATATATATATATATATATATATATATATATATATATATATATATATATATATATATATATATACACACACACACACACACACACACACACACACGTATTTGGTTTCTTCGCAAAAACTACACACAATTCCAATGAAACTTGACAACAAACTTCATCACCCATGATGTACCAAAGATTGTTCACAGCATTAAAAATGGGGCTCTACAGGGCTCTCCAGGGGGTTGCCCCTCACAATATATATTTACTTTCTTTTCCATGACATATTTTGTGGGTCATCTCACAAACGACCCGACCGAGAAGGATCAAATTTGGTATGATACACTAGGACAGCAAGGTTTTGTGGGGTTGTGCTCTCCATCTGGATCTACCCCCTATAAGAGGTTGTAATGGGGGGGGAGGGGGGAGGGGTTTGCCTCAAATTCAGGTAATTTATTTAAAATCTTCTGAGAAACCAAGGACCAGATACAGATCAAACTCTTCATAAAACAAAGACCATGCTGTTTACTTCTGTTGTGCTCCCCATGACCATACCACTTCAGTATGGGGGGTCCATGGTCCCTTCCCCATAATCCCTCATTTTTACTAAAACATGTTCTCACAAACTACCTGACCAATAGGGACTAAATTTAGTACGATTAATCACGACAAGTGGAGTTCTGCTTCCCATCTGAATCTGCTTTCCTTGGGAGAAGAAGGTTTTTGCCCCCAAATGTTTGTGATTCATTCAAAAATCTTCTTCTCGAAAGCTGAGCACCTTTGGATCCAGAGCAGCATTTCTTCCTCATTAAATCCTTCCTCTTCTCCAATGGCTTGATTTCCGATCTTCAATTTGGTTTCAGACCAGGTCACTCTACCCTGGATGTGCTGCTTCTGCTCTCCCAACAATGGTTGGAGGTCCTCAATGCCAGACATGAGATCAGAGCCGTATCCCTAGACATATCACGTGCTTTTGACACAGTCTGGCACCCTGCCCTGCTCACCAAACTCTCTTCCCATGGTATTCAAGGCCATCTCCACTCATGGCTCGCAGACTTCCTCTCCTGTCGCAGTCAACGTGTGGCCCTGAATGGAGTTCTTTCATCCCCTCTTCCTGTCCAGGCTGGAGTTCCTCAAGGTAGCGTTCTGGGCCCTGTTCTTTTTCTGGTTTTCATCAATGATCTCTCCGACTCTCTGGAAAATCCTCTATATCTATTTACTGTTGACTCCACCCTCTGTTGTATCATCTGTCATCCCTCAGATCGGCAAGCAGCAGTTTCTTCGCTCACTGCAGATCTGGGTAAAATCACAAACTGGTCCAACACGTGGAACATGTGTTTCAATCCAGACAAATCTCACACTCTCACTATGTCTTTCCGAGAAGGACCATTTAGAACCGCCCCCCCCCCAACCATCCACTTTCTCAACAATCCCCTAGAAGAAGTCCTATCTTTCAAGCTGCTGAGTCTCACGATCTGCCATGACCTTTCCTGGGAAAGCCACATTTCAAACCTCGCCTCCAAAGCCAGTCGCCGACTGGGAATCCTCTGTCGTGCAAAGTCCTTCCTCGGCCCACCTGAGCTCCTGACCACTTACAAAGCTTTTGTCCGCAGCCTCATGGAGTACTGCTCTCCCCTCTGGGCTGGTGCTCCTGCCTCCCACCTTTTTCACCTTCACGCTGTGGAAACCAAGGCATTTTGGATCATTGGCATCTTCTGCGGCAATGAGGCTGAGTCTTTGTGCCTCTCACTCTCTCACCACAGGTTGGTCGGTGGTCTTCCTGTCTTCTACCAGCTCCTCTCCAGCCTCCCCCCCGCACTCTCTGCGGTTTGTCCCCACCACATTTCCACAGGGCGCTCAAGGTCCGCCAACAACCCCCTTCTGGTAAAACTACCAAAATCACGAATCACTGTTCACCTTCACTCTTTCATTCCTCTTTTTTTTTCCTGCGTTTGTAATAAACTCCCTCACTCTATTCAATCCCATTCTTCCCTCCAGTCCTTCAAAACAGCTGTTCACCACCACCTCTTATCATCCCCCCTTCCAAATTCTCGATCTTTTCTACCCCCGATAATCCACCCCAAGCCCACCTCCTTCAAATTTCCTGCTTTCCTTCCTGAAAGTCCCTGTAATGTCCATCTTCTATTCCCCATGTTCCCCGCCCCATCCACCTCCCTTCCACAGATCTCCTAATGTCTGTTCCTCACTGTTCTTCCTTCCCACTCCCGCCCCTCTTGTCTCATGCTCCCCTTGCTGTGCATTGTGTCTTCGCTCTCATACGAGCCTTGACAAGGTATACAAAAAAAGAAAACAACATTTAGATCCAAATTCATTACCATGATCAGAACAGCAACATTGCATCGGGTCATGGGGAAAAGGGGTGACCTGACCCAGATGATCATTCTCCGCACTGTTGGGATCGTTCAGTTTCCATACGAAACGATCAGGCATTTCATTTACCATCGAGGGACCTCGAATTACCCCGATGGGAAGGGGGAAATGGAATCGTTACTCTCGACCGGAAGGTGGAAACGGAGTCGAGACAACATTGAACACTACGTCATGTCGCTGATCAGACTTCTCTCCTTTTTATAATTGGTTCACCTGGAACAAGTTGTTCAGGTGAGGTATTAGCATCGTGCAGTGTCCGTGAGTGAGTGAGTGAAATAACTCGGATCTTTTTCTCAGAAACTACACACGAGTTTGATGAAACTTGACCACAACCTTCTTCACCCCTGATGTACTAAAGTTTATTCACACGACATTAACCCTTTGAACCCTGAGCTCCTCAGACTTTCGCACCCCCCCCCACCCTGCACCCCCACCCCCTACCCTTGGCTCCCTGGAGTAAAATCTGGCTGCTTGGGTAGATGTGAGTTTGAATAGTTGCCGGTATACCGGCCACTCGGGTATATGTAAGTTTGAATAGCTGCTCGTATACCGGCCGCTCGGGTATATGTAAGTTTGAATAGCTGCCAGGAAACCGGCCGCTCGAGTATATGTAAGTTTGAATAGTTGCCGGTAAAACGACTGCCCTGGTTCAAAAGGTTAAAAATATCCGGGTCGAGGTGATCCATTAGGGGAGGAGGGGAGTGGGGGGGGGGGCGGTTGTTCCCCAAAATATGTATTTTCTTTTTTCTCTGAAACCACACACACAATTCTGATGAAACCTGACCACAACCATTATCACCCGTGATGTACCAAGATTTGTTCACTGCATTAAAAACAAATCCATCGGTATTTACTTTTTCTCCGGTACATGTTTTGTGGGTTATCGACGCCCACCAGTGGTTCCCTGGTTATCTTATCCAGCAGGTGTATTGCCCCTATTTTTTGAAATGATCACGGCCTCTAGTGCATGCTGGGGTTCAACATGCAAGTATGATTCACCATCTTTTCCCGATATTTGTTTTTCCGACGTTCATTCTCCATTGCCCCTGCAAATCTTTACAAAGTCTTCCTTGTCTGGGCCATCCCTTGATGTTCTTATTTGTGATAACTGCAATCGCTGGCCACTAGACTACCCACTGGAAGGGGACCTGCTGCAGGGGTTCCATCACCTCCTGCATGGTCCTCGATGTACATGTCGCCGGTATCCAAACGTACTGGGAACCCGCAGTGGACGGTCACCCACTCTTCCTTGCCTTCCAAAGTATTTTTTCAAGAGACTTATCCTTGGGCCGAATGACGACTGTCGTTTTTGTCGTCACTCTAAGGACATCCTTCATGCTTCCATTGGATGCCAAAGACTGGTTCCGCTTTTTCAGCTCATACATTCTCTTTTTCCAGAAGTTTAGCCTGTTTTTCCTTTTGTGATTTTGTTTATTGTGTTCCGACACCTCGTAAGAACTATGAATTACAATCCTGGGTTGACAATCATGACTATAAGGTTTATGCCTCAACTGACACCTTTTTCTCTGACATGTTTTTTATTGCGGTAAGTTTGGTCACCGAAAAAGTTTTTGTTCCCAAACAAACTGCCTCTTTGGCCAATAATGTTCCCCCTCCCAACCATTACCATTATGGAACCTACTTCATTTACTGTCTAAGACAACCCAGCGTTAACCCGTAAGGTTTCTCATGGCAGCAACTCAAATGTTTGGGATGCCTTTACACTTGTATCCTATTTGAGAAAGAGGAGTACGCCTCAAAATGCCCCGAGGGACAGAAAAAAGTGGTCTGTCCATGAAAGAGTCCGTAATGTTGGACACAGGTGCATCCTTACCTGTTCCAATATCCACATGTAATCATTATGAGTCACATTATGTTTTTTTTTTGCGGGGAACACACAAATTTCTGGCATCCCAGGCTGAATGGAACCGCACGATGAGAACAGGGAACCTTAGCACTGAAAATTATTGCACTGCGGGACTTGCATTTCTGCTAAGCCCCCACTTCTGTCCATAACAAGTTTCTTTTCAAAATACTATTCCTGGTCACACAGGCTTCCTGGAATTTGGTGACAGATATATTCAATTTACATTGATAAATGTTTATTCACCTTCAAATATTACAGATCAACAAGGCTTTTATGCTCGATTGAAACCCTATAATCGGGCAAACTGGTCTACACAGGTGCATCACAGGGGTCTGTCGCGGAATCAATAGGGTAGCAATCCCTGTCACCGAATCAACACCAGAATGGTGAAAAACCTCATCCTGGGACGGTTAAATTGCCATATGACCGAGTGAGGAATTTTGGTCTCCATGATCTTTAGCACTTACAAAACCCAAGCATTCATCAATTTACCTGGTGTAAGGTAACCAATTATCAGATGTCCTTACTCCTTCGCAAGGCTCGATCGGTTCTGGACATGAACTCACTTTTCATCAATCTCTCCCCTGTTGCAGGAATATGTCCTTCTGGATTCACAGACCACCACCTGGTGAATTTGAGTTACCATTTACATTTGTTTTCAAATCATCACTCATTTTGGAAACTTAATGTCACTGTTTTAGATAACCCCTCTTTTAGGAATGCTTTTGACAATGTATTATATGGTTCTGTTTGTAAATCAAACATCACCCATACCAAGATTTGTTCACTGCATTAAAAACCCGAGTTTATAAATCAGCGGCTGGTGGGACAACGCATAGGTCCCAATTTTGGGATTTCTCTCAACAGTATCTTTTGTAACGACACAAGAAGAACGTCGAGCAAACGCGTAGTTGGTACGTGAAGTCTCACATCTCCAAACTAGACCGGCACTCAGTAGAGTGCATACCTCCGCCAGGCTGAACAGTTTACTTTGTTTATCCCACTGATAGGTCGGATCTGGATCCAGATCTCAACCACAATCGAATGGAATTGTTCTCGTCACCTCCCCAACTCATCCACCAAGTTTGGTCATAACCCATCCACAACTTGTTGAAATATCATGCGATACATAGTTTTTGGCCCCGTCTCGCAACGGTGACAAATTCCTTCAAATATTATGGTGCCTGGATTCGGATTCGGATCTTCACCAAAATATAATCAATTCGTCCTTGTCACAAACACAACCTGTGCACCATGTTTAGTCCGAATCGGTCGATAACTTTTTGAGATATCATACTCACGGACAAACAGACAAACAAGAAAAATGTCATGCAAAGCACGATACTTGAGAAATCCAAGTAAACAATCGTTGCCATGAAAACAGCAATTTTGTTATTTGGAAAATTTGACCTATCAAATGTTGATCACAACATGATGGAATGTTGTGAATAACAAATGTGGTCGATACATTTTGTAATTGCCGCCTAATAGGTGTTTTACATTGGTTTGGATGGCATTGACCTGACGCGTGACTGATTTTGACCAGGTTTTATAAACGTAAACCACACATACACACAAATAAACTGTGTACGTTTCTATCTGATATCTTGGAAAAAATTCCTGAGGTTTGTCATTAATAAAACCACAAAAATATCCCTTTCGATTATAATGGGATGAAATTGTTGTCATGGACACCGTTTTCTCTTTGAGATGTGGGAGTTTTTCCTGGCCATGAACCAACATGAGCAGAACCTGATAAAAAGAAAGATAAAATTAATAAACCGATTCTATTATGTGTCCTCGAAGCTTGCTAATGAGGTGCTTTGCCAATAGGAAGGGGGGGGGGCTTTTGATCGTGACTGGTGACCTTCTAGTTTTATTGCAGAAGACCCTCATACCAAAGGTCAGTGGGGTCTCTGGGGTTTCAGGGGTCTAAAGTTTATTGTGAGTCTTCGGGGTCTAAAGTGTTTAAAAGTTGTAAACGATCTTAAGGTATATATATGTATATATATATATATATATATATATATATATATATATATATATATATATATATATATATATATATATGTAAATGAATATATTCAGTGCCTATAGAAAATCTGCAATTTTCACCTTTCGTTACCTTATAGCCCGGAATGAAATTGCATTAAATCAGATATTTTTTCCCTGCACGTTTATTTACACATCGTAACCTAAAACTTTCAAGTGAAAACTTAATTTGACAAATTTCAGAAAATTCATTGAAAGTACAAAACTAGAATATCTTGGTTTGATAAGTGTCCACTTCCCTGAGTTAAAACTTGATGGAAGCACCTTTGACAGTAATTACAGCTGTGAGTCTGTTGGGATAGGTCTCCACCAACTTTGCACACCTTGATTGGGTAATATTTGCCCATTCTTCTGAACAAAACTGTTCAAGCTCAGTGAAGTTGTGTGGGGAGCGTTGATGGACAGCAATCTTCAAGTCATGCCACAGATTTTCCATTGGATTTAGGTTGGGGCTCTGACGGGGCCACTCGAGGACATTTATCTTTTTGTTCCTGAACCACTCCAGTGTATCTTTGGCTGTGTGCTTCGGGTTGTTGTCATGTGGAAAGGTGAACTTCTGTCCAAATTTCACCTTTCTTGCAGAGGGTGCAGCAGGTTTTCCATTCATTTTTTTTTCTGTATTTTCCCTTCTATCCTGACAAGTGTCCCAGTCCCTGTTGATGAGAAACATCCCCAGAACATGATGCTGCCAACACCATGCTTCACAGTAGGGATGGTGTTCTTTGGTTGATGTGCTGTGTTGGGTTTGTACCAAACGTAACGTTTTGCATTTCGGCCGCAAAGTTCCATCTTGTTTTCATCAGACCACAAAACGTTTTGCCACATGGCTTCAGAATCTCTGGAGTGGTTTTTGCATACCTCAAATGGAACTCAAGGTGGGCTTTTTTGAGTAATGGCTTCCTTCTTGCCTCCCGACCATACAGGCCAAACTTATGGAGTGCTTGGGATGTTGTCACATGTTCACAGTGACCAGTGTTTTTCATGAAGGCATGTAGCTCTTTCAAAGTTACCATTGACCTTTTTGTGGACTCTCTGATCAGTCTCCTCCTTGCTTGGTCATCCAATTTGGAGGGATGGCCTGATCTCGGCAGGGTCTGGGTATTGAGTGTACCATACACCTTCCACTTCTTGATGATTGTCTTGACTGTGTTCCAAGGGATATTGGAGGCCTTTGAAATATTTTTTTATATCCTTCCCATGATCTGTATGCCTGGTGTTGGCTTAATGGTTAGGGTGGTGGGCTTTGGATCCCGCTTAGCTGTTGAATTAATACCAAGTGGAGTTAACTCGGCCTGTCATCCTTCTGTGGTCAGCAAAATGAGTGTCAGCATGCTGGTATACTGGGTCGGAGTGGCGACCCGTCCAGGATTGTGCCCCAAATTCACAATTGCTATTATCAGGGGGTGGACACTTATCCAAACAAGATATTCCAGTTTTGTATTTTTAATTAATTTCCTGTTATTTGTAGGAAAAAGTCTGATTTGGTGAAATTTCATTTCAGGTGATAAGGCAACAAAAGGTGAAATTTTTAAAGTGGGGGGGGGGGTGAGGGGTCTCGACTTTCTATAGGAACTGTTTATATATTAGTGTTGATCAGCTCACTATGCTCGCCTTACCAAACGTCACTGCAGTGGGACAAACACCACCACGTTATTAAAAACACTTTACCACCACATAACCACGATGTTATTAAAAACACCTCACCACCACATAACCACCACGTTATTAAAAACACTTTACCACCACATAACCACGATGTTATTAAAAGCACCTCACCACCACATAACCACTCGTTATTAAAAACACCTCACCACCACATAACCACCACGTTATTAAAAACACCTCACCACCACATAACCACCATGTTATTAAAAACACTTTACCACCACATAACCACGATGTTATTAAAAACACCTCACCACCACATAACCACCACGTTATTAAAAACACTTTACCACCACATAACCACGATGTTATTAAAAACACCTCACCACCACATAACCACCACGTTATTAAAAACACCTCACCACCACATAACCACCATGTTATTAAAAACACTTTACCACCACATAACCACTCGTTATTAAAAACACCTCACCACCACATAACCACCACGTTATTAAAAACACCTCACCACCACATAACCACTCGTTATTAAAAACACCTCACCACCACATAACCACCACGTTATTAAAAACACCTCACCACCACATAACCACCATGTTATTAAAAACACTTTACCACCACATAACCACGATGTTATTAAAAAACACCTCACCACCACATAACCACCACGTTATTAAAAACACTTTACCACCACATAACCACGATGTTATTAAAAACACCTCACCACCACATAACCACTCGTTATTAAAAACACCTCACCACCACATAACCACCACGTTATTAAAAACACCTCACCACCACATAACCACCATGTTATTAAAAACACTTTACCACCACATAACCACGATGTTATTAAAAACACCTCACCACCACATAACCACCACGTTATTAAAAACACTTTACCACCACATAACCACGATGTTATTAAAAACACCTCACCACCACATAACCACTCGTTATTAAAAACACCTCACCACCACATAACCACCACGTTATTAAAAACACCTCACCACCACATAACCACCATGTTATTAAAAACACCTCACCACCACATAACCACCATGTTATTAAAACACCTCACCACCATGTCACCACCATGTTATGAAAACCACCTCACCACCACGTTATTAAAAACACCTCACCACCACATAACCACCACGTTATTAAAAACACCTCACCACCACATAACCACCATGTTATTAAAAGCACCTCACCACCACATAACCACTGTGTTTTTAAAACACCTCACCACCATGTCACCACCATGTTATGAAAACCACCTCACCACCACATAACCACCACGTTATTAAAAACACCTCACCACCACATAACCACCATGTTATTAAAACACCTCACCACCATGTCACCACCATGTTATGAAAATCACCTCACCACCACATAACTGCTATGTTATTAAAAACACCTCACCACATGTCGCTACAGAGACAGGCTTCTTTGAACTAAGGATAAGTCCGTGAGTTGCAGTGTTGTCATGATTTACACCAATCACAACACAAACATTTCTTTTGTACAGATTTATTGTAATATTTCTGCTCATTTTATACAATGTCTTATCTTATATATGATTAGTTATCGCTTGTGTAGAAACAGCGGTTAACACGAGTGTGTCTGTGAATGACTCGGTGCAATGATTAATCAATATGTCTGTGAATGAATAAGGGATTGGGGCAAATCCTTCAGGACCCCCACTCTTTGATGATGGGAGGGAAACCACGGGGTAACCTTCCCGGGTCAGATTGTGGTTGTGTGTCGGAGTGGTGCTGAGGTGTCGTTCACCAGACGGCGGTCTCCTTGGGTTAACCTGAGGCAGTCCCTTCGGGAGGGTGCCTGGACTGTCCTATCCCTAAGAGAGGATGATCACCTGTCTCTGTTATCATCTGAGCTCAAGCGTTTGGACATCGGTAATACAGCACTCTCTGAGGTTCAGAGACCGGATTGCGGAGAGATAATGGTGGGTGGTTACACCTACTCTTGGTCTGGTCACTCTGATGGTTACCATACTCAAGGAGTTGCTGTAGCTGTGGCCAATAAGCTGACCCCAATGATAATTGAGGTAACACCGGTCAAGGAGCGTATTATGAGACTAAGGATTTGTCACTCATTAGGTGTCATTTCCTTGGTCTCTGTTTATGCTCCGACTGAGGCGAGTGATCTCACCGTGAAGGACGCATTCTACTCCACACTCGAGTTTGTGGTTGATCAGTGCCCCAGACGAGATACACTTCTCATTTTGGGGGGTGTCAATGCATTGACTGGAACTGATAGGGATGGTTATGAGGTGTGTGTTGGTCCGCATGGGTCTGGAAATGTGAATCTGAATAGCACTAAGTTCCTTGATTTTGCAAGAAGTCATGGACATAGGGTGGCTGGTTCATGGTTTCAGTGCCCACAGGCTCATTGCTTGACTTTGCCACACCACCAGCGTTGGAATACAAAGGAGATGGACCATGTGCTTGATGCTGGTCACTGGAGGATGGTCTAAAACTTCAGGGTCTACTGGAGTGCTCAGTTCCTCAATACTGACCACAGGCTTGTTGTAGCAACTCTGAAGTTGCAACTTAAATCCAGGAGAATGGTACCATCCCAGCATAGGCTGGATGTTGGCAAGCTCAAGGATGAGAGGGTTGCTGAGGAGTTTGTAAAGAGGCTGAGTGGAGCTTTGCGGGGTCTGGGTGCTTTGGAGGGTCCTGAAGAGTTGTGGAGTGCCTTTGACACCACCGTCCTTGATGTTGCCTGTGGATGTCTTGGAACCCACCGTCGTGCGAATTACAATTTTGTCTCTCAAGGGACACTGGATACCATTGACCAGAGTCACAAGGCCAAGCTGAATGGCAGAGCTGAGATGTTCATGCAGCTGAGGCGTAAAACTGTACGTGCGCTAAGGGTGAACAAAGAGGCCTATGTGCGAGGAATCTATGAGGGGGTAGAGCATCACCTGTGGTCAAGTGATTAGCGTCCCGCTTACAGGGGAATTCGCGCATTACGTTCATCCAAGCCCATCCCTCGGTGTACTGCATTTGGAGCGGAGGGTGGTGGGCTCTTGACAGAGGAGTCCAAATTGAAGGGCCGTTGAAGTTCCTGTGATCTGTGGCATCCATTCTGAACTTCTCAAGTCTGATTGAAATGCTGTAATCATGTCGTTGCATGCGGTTCTGTGCTCTGCCTGGAACACTGGTACCATCCCAACTGACTGGAAGAGTGACCTTCTTGTGCCTCTCTAGAAAGGGAAGGGTGGTCGCCAGGCCAAAAATAACTACCGAGGGGTGCCACTGCTCTCAGTGCCGGGCAAGGTCTTTGCTCGGATAATTCTTGATAGGGTTTGCCGCCATCTGCTTGAGCACCAGCGTCGAGAACAGTCAGGCTTTACACCAAAGAGGTCAATGATTGACCGTATCCTTGCACTTCGTGTTCTCACGGAACGCAGACGAGAGTTTCGGCAGGGGCTGCTTGCAGCCGATGTTGATCTCTGTAAAGTGTTTGATTCACTGAATCGGGATGTCCTATGGAGGATTCTTGGTCTTCGTGGGGTGCCACCAAAACTGATCAATCTGATGTCTGAACTCTACTCTGGTACTGAGAGTACTGTGAGATGTGGTGGTACCATCTCTGACTTATTTCTAGTTGTTACTGGAGTTCGTCAGGGGGTGTATACTGGCTACCACACTTTTCAGCACTTGTATGGACTGTATTCCAGAGAGGATGTTTGAGAGATCAAGCTGCGGTGCATCGTTTGGAAATGTCAAGATCTCTGACCTTTATTTCACAGATGATGCAGTCATCTTTGTGGAGACTTTATATATCCTTTTTGGGGGCCCTCGAGGTGCTGAATGAGGAGCCAGAGCCGCTGGGATTACGGGTTTCCTGGGTCCAAGCTAAGATACAGGCTTTCGATGACATCTTGGATGCTGCTATCTTGTCTGTACCTGCTTGTGCTGAGGATGTTGAGGTCACGGAGAGATTTACTTCCCTTGGCAGTGATATTCATGTCTCTGCTGGCTGTGAGCCAGAGATCAATAGACGTCTGGGTCGGGCCTGGGGAGTCATGGATTCACCTGATCATGGGGTGTGGCGCTGTTGGTACCTGTGCAGGACGAAAGTCCAAGTCTTTATGTCCTTGATGCTTCCAGTCTTGCTCTACAAATGTAATAATTGGACTCTGACCAGGGATCTGAGACGGAGACTTAATTTCTTTCATACCAGGTCTCTTCAGAGAATCCTTGGTTATCGCTGGTCAGACTTTGTGTCCAACAAGCAGTTGGTGAGAGAGACAAATGAGATTTGTAATCTGCATCGTCCGTGAGCACCAGCTGCAGCTCTATGGACTCATTTTATGGACTCTATGGAAATGTGGCTCATTTTCCTGATGCGGATCCTACTCACCAGATTTTCTCGGTGAGGGAGTCTCGTGAGTGGAGGAGGCCAATGGGTTGACCACGTGCCTCATCATTGCAGCAGGTTGATCAGCATCTCAAGGAGATGAGGATGGGCCAGGCATCTGCCTGGGGGATGGCCAGAGAGAGGCTCCTGGAGTACCAGCGGAAAGTTGACGCAGCGACGCGCTGCTCCAGTGCATGACTGACTTGACCTGATGCTGAAGCAAATACTGGAACCAATATGAACAAGAAGACCCTTTCTTTGCACCATATTTCATTGGTTTCTCGGCTTTGCCTATTTCATATGAAAAACAAGAAAAGAGCAATCGGAGATTGTATTCTCTCACCAGGACTTGTTTTATGTGGTGTTTGTGTAATGGTTTTGTTGTGTAATTAATAAGGGACATAATTAGAACTGCCACTTCTTAACTGCTGGCAGTGATGACCGGGTACCAAGATGTTCCGCTTTGATGCATCCCCGCTTTGATTGGACACCTAACCATAACCCATGACATTTATTATTATTCAATTGAATTTAGAATGGGATTAAAATAAATTCAATTCAATTCAGATGGAAGACCAAATTGGTGCAGTCCTGCATTGGAGTAAACAGAAGGAACCCAAACAAGCAAAAGGAAAAGATTAAGTCATCAGGAGGAACGTGAATAGGATTCGCATTTCATCTGCTGCTCCTCCACCCTCAAACCCATCCAGGCACAGCCAAGTCAGTCTTATTCAATAAAATCCAAAATAACCCAGATTAAAATAATTAAATTATTCTGGCTGCCAAACCATCCGTCCGATCGGGTTGAAATTTAAAACCTGTTTTCCCCATCAGTTTCAGATCATAATTTTGAAGCTGCACGTCGATTGATGAAGCAGTTCAAGAGGAAGAATTTTTAAAAGATTTTTGTTCATTTCAATATGGCTGCCAGACCATGTGACCATCAATTATTTGTGAACACCCTGGTATCCCCAAAGCTTGGGGAACATGTGTGTGAAGTTTCCCCTCAATCTGCCCAGTTGCTCTGGAGAATTCAAGCGTTTAGGGTTAGTCCAATATGCCTGCCAAAGCATGTGACCTATGACATCATAGGTGTGAACGTTTTGTTCCTCATGGATAGGCGGTCATACTTGTAAAGTTTTGCCTTGATCGGTTCAGCTGTTTCAGAGAAGATTTTTGAAGGTTAAAAAAAAAAAAAGCAATATCGCTGCCAAATCATGTGACAGATGATGTGATCAATTTATTTTTTCTGTGAGCCAATTTATCCTGAGATGACCCACAAAAAAATTTCATACCAATTGGATGTAGTATTCGTTGTATGCAATTATGATGTCATAATGAAGGCACCTATAACATCATGAACAAAACACATTCCCCATGAGGAGAACTTGCCATGTGCCAAGGTTAAATTTCGTCCTTGGTGGGTTTCAGAGAAACAGTGGTCGAATTTTTTTCCTTTTTTCCAACACTGCTGCCACGCTGCGTGACCGATGACGTCATAATTATGATTTAAAACATTCTACATAGTAGTCGTACCTATAGTGAAAAATTAGCCAAATGATTTTGGTTGAATCGAACAGGAATCTGTTCTTTGCCATGTTTACATGTGTTTTATTTTGCCTTTAGGGTAATTTGCCTTTATTTCCACCATCTTTATCCTCCATCACAACCATATCACAACCACTGGCGGGCATTTTGTAAAATGGTTGCCACGGCCGTCGGAGGCCAAATCTACGAATCCCCAAAATGCAGATTTGTTCGATCATGATGTATTAGTGCATCTCTGTGCCTAGACCTTGGTCCTTCCACTGTGAAACGACGAAAAAAGTGGCATGAAAGGATCAACAGGTTTATTCTTTTTCATTTTAATATCATCCACTTAATTTGGTGACATGATGAGATTTTTCCAGGATTCTCGATGAGACGTAGCATTGACTAAATCAACGCCACTCAAGCTGGTATCCTTCTCGATGATACTTCGAAGGATAGTGAGGGGATGACCTCTTCTCCGGGGTTCCTCAGACCTCCAGAGTAGAACTTTCTTTGCAAGTTCTTCATGTCGTATCACATGACCAGCGAGGCAAAGGTGGCAGTCCCTCACAATGGAAGAGATGCAGGACAAAGAACCATGCAGATCCCTGTTAGTGATACGGTCTTGCCAATAAACATTCAGAACTTTACGAAGCAATCAGGTGTCGGTACCATCCATTGATTTCTCCAATATTTGGGACTAGGTCCAGGATTCGCACCCAGAGAGAAGAATCGACTCGACCGTAGATTTGAAGTCCCTCAGCTTACCCTGTCTGCGAATTGGAGATCTCCAAACTTGATGTAGGGTGTGAACTGCTGCCCAAGCCTGAGCTTTTCTGCATTCCAAATCACGCTGCGTGTTGGTGTAGGAACCGTGGTATTCAGTCTCTCTCTCTCTCTCTCTCTCTCTCTCTCTCTCTCTCTCTCTCTCTCTCTGTCTCTCTCTCTGTCTCTGTCTCTGTCTCTGTCTCTGTCTCTGTCTCTGTCTCTGTCTCTGTCTCTGTCTCTGTCTCTGTCTCTGTCTCTGTCTCTGTCTCTCTTCAGGCAACAGGAAGTAGAACACACTCAGCAGAAGGATTGACGTGCAGGTGCTTGGTCTTTTCAGCATTGAGTACAAGCCCAATAGATCTAGCAGCAGTTTCAACCTTGTGAAGTGGAAGTTCAGCTTAGCTTAACATGTTTGAGAGGAGCACTACGTCGTCAGCAAAGTCGATGTCAGAAAAGTGCTGGGCTGGATGTCTACAACTTCCATGCCCGGAGAGAGTTATACCATCACAGTCTTCAATCACAGTTCTTAGGGCATAGTCCAAGGCAATGGTGAACAAGTGAGGAGCGAGCGGGTCACCTTGAAGAACTCTGTTGTCGATTTGAAAAGTTACAGTCTCTCCTTCCAGTGTTGATACCACTGCACAGGTATCTTCATATGTAATTGGTATTGGCTTCACAATCGACTCGGATTCCATGTGCATGCAGAATGTTTAAAAGTTTATTCCTGTCCACGGAGTCGAAGGCTTTCCTGAAGCCTAAGAAGATGACAGCAGCCTCTTTTTGGTGATTACGTATTGGTGTGCCTGAGAGAAAGGATCTGAGAAGATGTAGATCGAAGAGGCCTAAAACCATCCCGATTCTGGCGCCGAATCATTTCGAATTCAGGGTAAATTCTGTGAAGAAGGAGGTGATTGTAAATTTTTGCTGCTGTTCGAGTTGTAGTTCTCAGTTAGTGTTAAAATCCCTTTCTTGGGTGTTGGTACATTACCTTCTCTCCCCCATTTTGGAGGGTGCTTTCCCAGGTATGCTTCATTGCAGAATTTCAATAAGATTGTTCTTAACTTTGGAAGTCGCCAAACTTCGATTGGAAAACCATCGAGCGCGGGGACTTCTCCAAGTTTCATTCGTTACAATCGCCGTGTCAAGTTCTGCAGATGAAAGGATGCCAGCTGGAGTTTTGATGTTGGAGTTGACCTCGAAAATGGGATTGAATGGATTGTTGGGTCGGTCAAGTTTTCTTGGAATTCTTGGGTAGGCCAGTATTGAGGAGAGCAGTTTTTGACTTCAGAATGTTCCTTGAACACGAATTTTAACAGGTTTTTGTGGGGGCAAATATACTCCAACTAACTTTATTACATACAGTAAATCAACGAAATGTTTATATTTGTGCTTGACTAAGTTCTTTATCAGATATCCCATTGAGTAGAGATTTGATTTTCGATTTAGGAGGCGATGTGAGGATCGGCCAACTGCATATGACAATTGGAGCATCACCACTGCAACCAAAGAGGGATTCGGTTCGTAGTCATCTGATACTTGGAGAATTGGCAACCAAGCCTAATGAGCTCCTCCTACCCATTGGTGTTCCATCAGAGTTTTCCTTCTCCTCGTCTCATTCCAAAATGGATAACCCACAAGACATGGGGGAAGAGGTTTCATGGCACCTCCGACTCGCCAGGTGATTGCATCATTGGTTAATTAAAGGATTTACCAGTTAACCAACTTCACCCTCAACAATCACCGCCGGATTATCCCCGACTGATTATGCAGTTGACCCTCATATATAAGGGTCATTCCACTATCCGCAACCTGTGGACAGGGCTGGTCGTGGATTGTCGCCTCCAGTGTTCTCGCATGAAAACACACCTTCCATAAACAAGTGGTGTTGAATTACGGGAGGGAAGTTCATTATGAGGTGGGGGCGAAACGGTTACCAAGGAATGGTAGCAGGAAATGAGGAGATGCAGGACGGCAGGAACTGGATAGAACACTGGACAGAACACTGGACAGAACACTGGACAGAACACTGGGCAGAACACTGGGCAGAACACTGGGCAGAACACTGGACAGAACACTGGACAGAACACTGGACAGAACACTGGATAGAACACTAAATAGAACACTAAATAGAACACTGGACAGAACACTGGACAGAACACTGGACAGAACACTGGACAGAACAGTAGATAGAACACTGGATAGAACACTGGACAGAACACTGGATAGAACACTAAATAGAACACTGGATAGAACACTAAATAGAACACGGGATAGAACACTGGACAGAACACTGGACAGAACACGGGATAGAACACGGGATAGAACACGGGATAGAACACTAAATAGAACACTAAATAGAACACGGGACAGAACACTGGACAGAACACTGGACAGAACACGGGACAGAACACTGGACAGAACACTGGACAGAACACTGGACAGAACACTGGACAGAACACTGGATAGAACACTGGACAGAACACTGGATAGAACACTGGATAGAACACTGGATAGAACATAGATAGATGGATGAAGAAGGGAAAGTCCCTGCTCAACCCACACAATGCACATGTCCCTCAACCCTTGAAACACGTGGAGGAAAATCTAATGTACAAATCCAATTGATGTAGCTCACTCTGGGAACCTGTGTCTGCATGCTTGGGTGGGGTGCGGATGCTGTGGGGGGAGGGTATTTGCAAAACCGCAACAACATATTGGGTGGTTTTGTTGTGGTGGGTGGTTTTGATGATATATTTGCTGGTTTGGTTGTGGTGGGTGGTTTTGATAGTATATTTGCTGGTTTGGTTGTGCTGGGTGGTTTTAATGAGATTTGAGCTGGTTTGGTTGTGCTGGGTGGTTTTCATGATATATGAGCTGGTTTGGTTGTGCTTCGTGGTTTTGATAGTATATTTGCTGGTTTGGTTGTGCTGGGTGGTTTTGATGATATCTGAGCTGGTTTGGTTGTGCTGGGTGGTTTTGATGTTATATTAGCTGGTTTTGGTTGTGCTTGGTGGTTTTGGTAGTATATTTGCTGGTTTGGTTGTGCTCGGTGGTTTTGATGATATCTGAGCTGGTTTGGTTGTGTTGGGTGGTTTTGATAGTATATTTGCTGGTTTGGTTGTGCTGGGTGGTTTTGATGATATATGAGCTGGTTTGGTTGTGCTGGGTGGTTTTGATAGTATATTTGCTGGTTTGGTTGTGCTGGGTGGTTTTGATGATATTTGCTGGTTTGGTTGTGCTGGGTGGTTTTGATAGTATATTTGCTGGTTTGGTTGTGCTGGGTGGTTTTGATAGTATATTTGCTGGTTTGGTTGTGCTGGGTGGTTTTGAGGATATGTATTTGGTTGTTTGGTTTCATCAGGTTTGTTGTTACCCCTTCCTCACAGTCATTCAGTTCATGAATCATTCGTCTGTTCAGGGTGTTTCGGTGCCCCCTCCATTTACCTCTGAAACATGTTGTGTTCACTGAACTGTTTTATGATGTTTGCATCATGTCGCCACCTGGAGGAATATGATATTTACTAAAAGTCTTTGGTCATGGCATTACAAGATCCCTCATTGAAACCCTCTGATAAATGTTCTCTTTCGACAAACGATGATTCTTTTTTTTACCTCATTCTGTCCAATTTGGACAATTTTTTTTATCTCAAATGTTTAAACATTTTTACCCATTCGTTACAATTGTACAATTTTTACGAAAACCCCAGTCAGGTCAGGTTCGATCTGTGACCTGCTACAGGTACCATGTAAACCTGTACTAACCTGTTCCATGGTCGGGTTGTCGGCGACTAAACCGTCTCCCCCACCAGGTTTTCTGGTGAGGGGGGGTGTTTGGATATGGACACCCAGCAGGATTAAAAACAAAACCTGTCAAAGGGCGGAGGAGCTCCTTGTGAGCCAACGGCCATCCATATCTAGTGCCCAACTGTGTCTGCAGACGTCCTCCTGCAGTTGGGTTACTTCTTATTAGGAGGTTTGTGGCAGGATTTGCACTCCGGCCACCGTAAAACCCTTCATTCCGCAAAACGCAAAAAAATCTGAAAACCCACTCCGTGGGAGTACCTCCTGTGCAGCTTCCCTACGCAGGGCAGCTCACCGGATGACGGGATTGGGGCAAAGCCTTCGGGACCCCCAATCTTTGATAGGAGGGAAACCACGGGGTAACATCCCTGGGACAGATTGCGGGAGAGTGTGTCGGAGTGGTGCTGAGGTGTCGTCCACCAGACGGCGGTCTCCTTGGGTTAACCTGAGGCGGTCCCTTCGGGTGGGTGCCTGGAATGTCCTATCCCTAAGAGAGGATGATCACCTGTCTCTGTTATCATCTGAGCTCAAGCGTTTGGACATCAGGATTGCAGCTCTCTCTGAGGTTCGGAGACCGGATTGCGGCGAGATAATGGTGGGTGGTTACACCTACTATTGGTCTGGTCGCTCTGATGGTTACCATACCCAAGGAGTTGCTATTGCTGTGTCCAATAAGCTGACCCCAATGATAATTGAGGTAACACAGGTCAACGAGCGTATTATGAGATTAAGGATTCGTCACTCCTTAGGTGTCATTTCCCTGGTCTCTGTTTATGCTCCGACTGAGGCGAGTGATCTCACCGTGAAGGATGCATTCTACGCCACACTCGAGTCTGTGGTTGATCAGTGCCCCAGACGAGATACACTTCTAGTCTTGGGGGATTTCAATGCATCGACTGGAACTGATAGGGATGGTTATGAGGTGTGTGTTGGTCCCCATGGGTCAGGAACTATGAACCAGAATGGCACTAAGTTCCTTGACTTTGCAAGAAGTCATGGACTTAGGGTGGCTGGTTCATGGTTTCAGCGCCCACAAGCTCATCGCTGGACTTGGTATTCCAACGCTGGCGGTGTGGCAAAGGAGATTGACCATGTCCTCATTGACGGTCGTTGGAGGATGATCCAGGACTGCAGGGTCTACCGGAGTGCTCAGTTCCTCAATACAGACCACAGGCTTGTTGTAGCAACTCTAAAGCTGCACCTTAAATCCTGGAGAATGGTACCATCCCAGCCTAGGCTGGATGTTGCCAAGCTCAGGGATGAGAGAGTAGCTGAGGAGTTTGTGAACAGGCTGAGTGGACACTTGGGGGGTATGGGTGCTTTGGGGGGTCCTGAAGAGTTGTGGAGCGCGTTCAAGACCACCGTCCTTGATGTTGCCGGTGGATGCCTTGGAGCTCACCGCAGGGCAAAGAAGAATTTTGTCTCTCAAGGGACACTGGATACCATTGACCAGAGTCGCAGGGCCAGGCTGAATGGCAGAGCTGAGCTGTTCAGGGCGCTGAGGCGTAAAACTGTACGTGCACTGAGGGTGGACAAGGAGGTCTATGTGCGAGGAATCTGTGAGGGGGTAGAACATCACCTGTGGACAGGTGATTCTCATCCCGCTTGCAGGGGAATTCGCGCATTACGTTCATCCAAGCCCATCCCTCGGAGCAATGCAGTTCGAGCAGAGTGGTAGGCTCTTGACAGAGGAGTCTGAAGTGAAGGCCCGCTGGGCCGGTTACTTTGAGCGGTTGTACCAGGCTGATCCCCCAGCTGTTGAGTTGGACGTCAAGGGTGTTACAATCCCTGTTGCTGACCCTCGAATCAACTGTGGTCCACCTTCGCTTGTGGAAACACGGGCTTCGGTGAACCAGTTGAAACGGGGCAAAGCTCCAGGGATATGTGGCATCCATGCTGAACTTCTCAAGGCTGGTGGAAATGCTGCACTCGTGTCGTTGCATGCAGTTTTGTGCTCTGCCTGGAACACAGGCATCATCCCAACTGACTGGAAGAGGGGCCTTGTTGTCGCTCTCTGGAAAGGGAAAGGTGATCGCCAAGACTGCAACAACTACTGAGGGGTGACGCTGCTCTCAGTGCCGGGCAAGGTCTTTGCTCGGATAATTCTCGATAGGGTTCGCCACCATCTGCTTGAGCACCAGCGTCCAGAGCAGTCAGGCTTTACACCAAAGAGGTCAACGATTGACCGTATCCTTGCACTTCGTGTCCTCATCGAACGCAGACGAGAGTTTCGGCAGGGGCTGCTTGCAGCCTATGTTGATCTCTGTAAAGCGTTCGATTCAGTGAATCGGGATGTCCTCTGGAGGATTCTTGGTCTTCGTGGGGTGCCACCAAAACTGATCGATCTGATGTCTGAACTCTACTCTGGTACTGAGAGTGCTGTGAAGTGTGGTGGTACCATCTCTGACTTATTTCCAGTTGTTACTGGAGTTCGTCAGGGGGTGTGTACTTGCCCCCACACTTTTCAGCACTTGTATGGAATGGATTTTAGGGAGGATGTCGGAGAGATCAAGTTGCGGTGCATCGTTTGGCAATGTCAAGATCTCGGACCTTGATTTTGCAGATGATGCAGTCATCTTTGCGGAGACTTTAGACATCCTCTTGGGGGCCCTCGAGGTGCTGAATGAGGAGTCGGAGCCATTGGGATTACGGGTTTCTTAGGTCAAAACTAAGATCCAGGCTTTCGGTGACATCTTGGATGCTGCTGTCCTGTCTGTGTCTGTTTGTGGTGAGGATGTTGAGGTCGTGGAGAGATTCACTTACCTTGGCAGTGATATTCATGTCTCTGCTGGCTGCGAGTCAGAGGTCAATAGACGTCTGGGTCGGGCCTGGGGAGTCATGGATTCACTGGATCATGGGGTGTGGCGCTGCCGGTACCTGTGTGGGAGGACGAAAGTCCGAGTCTTCAGGTCCTTGGTACTTCCAGTCTTGCTCTATGGGTGCGAGACTTGGACTCTGACCAAGGATCTGAGACGGAGACTTAATTCCTTTGGTACCAGGTCTCTTCGGAGAATTCTTGACTATCGCTGGTCGGATTTTGAGTCCAACGAGCGGTTGCTGAGAGAGACTCGGATGAGATTTGTTACCTGCATAGTCCGTGAGCGTCAGTTGCGGCTGTATGGACATGTGGCTCGTTTTCCTGACTCTGATCCTGCTCACCAGATTCTCTCAGCGAGGGAGTCTCATGAGTGGAGGAGGCCAGTGGGCCGACCACGTGCCTCATGGTTGCAGCAGGTTGACCATCATCTCAAGGAGATGGGGATGGGCCTGGCATCTGCCTGGGGGATGGCCAGACGGAGGCCCCTGGAGTACCGGCGGAAAGTGGACGCAGCGACGCGCTGTTCTGGCACATGCTCCCATACCTGACCTGACCTGACTCTCACTCTCACTCTTAATCTCACTCTCACTCTCACTCTCCCTCTTACTCTCACTAAACCTCACTCTCACTCTCTCTCACTCTAAATCTCACTCTTAATCTCACTCTTAATCCCACTCTCACTCTCACTTTCTAAATCTCACTCTCACTCTTAATCCCACTCTTAATCCCACTCTCACTCTCACTCTCACTCACTTTCACTCTCACTCTTACTGTCACTAAACCTCACTCTCACTCTCACTCACTCTTCATCTCACTCTTAATCCCACTCTCACTCTTGCTTTCTAAATCTCACTCTCACTCTTAATCTCACTCTTAATCCCACTCTCTCTCACTCTCACTCTCACTAAACCTCACTCCCACTAAACCTCACTCTCACTCTAAATCTCACTCTAAATCTCACTCTAAATCTCACTCTTAATCTCACTCTTAATCTCACTCTTAATCCCACTCTTAATCCCACTCTCACTCTCACTCTCACTTTCACTCTCATTCTTAATCCCACTCTTAATCTCACTCTTAATCTCACTCTTAATCTCACTCTTAATCCCACTCTCACTCTCACTCTCACTCTTAATCTCACTCTTAATCTCACTCTTAATCTCACTCTCACTCTCACTCTCACGAAACCTCACTCTCACTCTCACTCACTCTAAATCTCACTCTCACTCTTAATCCCACTCTTAATCCCACTCTCACTTTCTACATCTCCCTCTCACTCTTAATCCCACTCTTCATCTCACACTTAATCCCACTCTCACTCTCACTTTCACTCTCATTCTTAATCCCACTCTTAATCTCACTCTTAATCCCACTCTCATTCTCACTCTTAATCTCACTCTTAATCCCACTCTCACTCTCACGCTCACTCTTAATCCCACTCTCACTCTGCACTCTATGCACTCATTCTCACTCTTAATCTCACTCTCACTCTCACTCTGCACTCTTAATCTCACTTTCACTCCCACTCTTAATCCCACTCTCACTCTGCACTCTGCACTCTTTGCACTCATTCTCACTCTGCACTCTTAATCTCACTTTCACTCTCGCTCTTAATCCCACTCTCACTCTGAACTCTGCACTCTGTGCATTCATTCTCACTCTACATGCTTAATCATACTCTCACTCTGCACTCTGCCATCTTGCACTCATTCTCACTCTGCACTCTGCACTCTTGCACTCATTCTCACTCTGCACTCTGAATCTCACTCTCACTGCACTCTGTGCACTCATTCTCACTGCACTCTTAATCTCACTCTGTGCATTCTGTGCACTCATTCTCACTCTGCACTCTTAATCTCCCTCTCACTCTTACTCTCATTCACACACTTAATCCCACGCTGCCTCTTATTCTCATTCACACTCTTTATCCCACTCGCACTCTTTCTCTCATTCACACTCTTAATCTCCCTCTCACTCTTACTCTTATTCAAACTTTTAATCGCACTCTCACTCTCACACTTAATCATATTCTCCTGTGATTCATGCCCGGATAGTAAACGGAATTCGGGTCTTGTTAGAAAATCGTAGTCGAGCCCGGTTGGTTAAATGGACGGGAGTCGAGCCCGGTTGGTTAAATGGACGGGAGTCGAGCCCGGTTGGTTAAATGGACGGGAGTCGTGCCGGGTTGGTAAATGGACGGGAGTCGTGCCGGGTTGGTAAATGGACGGGAGTCGTGCCGGGTTGGTAAATGGACGGGAGTCGTGCCGGGTTGGTAAATGGACGGGAGTCGTGCCGGGTTGGTAAATGGACGGGAGTCGTGCCCGGTTGGTTAAATGGACGGGAGTCGTGCCGGGTTGGTAAATGGACGGGAGTCGTGCCGGGTTGGTAAATGGAGGGGAGTCGTGCCGGGTTGGTAAATGGACGGGAGTCGTGCCGGGTTGGTAAATGGACGGGAGTCGTGCCGGGTTGGTTAAATGGACGGGAGTCGTGCCGGGTTGGTTAAATGGACGGGAGTCGTGCCGGGTTGGTAAATGGACGGGAGTCGTGCCGGGTTGGTTAAATGGACGGGAGTCGTGCCGGGTTGGTAAATGGACGGGAGTCGTGCCGGGTTGGTAAATGGACGGGAGTCGTGCCGGGTTGGTAAATGGACGGGAGTCGTGCCGGGTTGGTAAATGGACGGGAGTCGTGCCGGGTTGGTAAATGGACGGGAGTCGTGCCGGGTTGGTAAATGGACGGGAGTCGTGCCGGGTTGGTAAATGGACGGGAGTCGTGCCGGGTTGGTAAATGGACGGGAGTCGTGCCGGGTTGGTAAATGGACGGGAGTCGTGCCGGGTTGGTAAATGGACGGGAGTCGTGCCGGGTTGGTAAATGGACGGGAGTCGTGCCGGGTTGGTAAATGGACGGGAGTCGTGCCGGGTTGGTAAATGGACGGGAGTCGTGCCGGGTTGGTAAATGGACGGGAGTCGTGCCGGGTTGGTAAATGGACGGGAGTCGTGCCGGGTTGGTTAAATGGACGGGAGTCGTGCCGGGTTGGTTAAATGGACGGGAGTCGTGCCGGGTTGGTTAAATGGACGGGAGTCGTGCCGGGTTGGTTAAATGGACGGGAGTCGTGCCGGGTTGGTAAATGGACGGGAGTCGTGCCGGGTTGGTAAATGGACGGGAGTCGTGCCGGGTTGGTAAATGGACGGGAGTCGTGCCGGGTTGGTAAATGGACGGGAGTCGTGCCGGGTTGGTAAATGGACGGGAGTCGTGCCGGGTTGGTAAATGGACGGGAGTCGTGCCGGGTTGGTAAATGGACGGGAGTCGTGCCGGGTTGGTAAATGGACGGGAGTCGTGCCGGGTTGGTAAATGGACGGGAGTCGTGCCGGGTTGGTAAATGGACGGGAGTCGTGCCGGGTTGGTAAATGGACGGGAGTCGTGCCGGGTTGGTAAATGGACGGGAGTCGTGCCGGGTTGGTAAATGGACGGGAGTCGTGCCGGGTTGGTAAATGGACGGGAGTCGTGCCGGGTTGGTAAATGGACGGGAGTCGTGCCGGGTTGGTAAATGGACGGGAGTCGTGCCGGGTTGGTAAATGGACGGGAGTCGTGCCGGGTTGGTAAATGGACGGGAGTCGTGCCGGGTTGGTAAATGGACGGGAGTCGTGCCGGGTTGGTAAATGGACGGGAGTCGTGCCGGGTTGGTAAATGGACGGGAGTCGTGCCGGGTTGGTAAATGGACGGGAGTCGTGCCGGGTTGGTAAATGGACGGGAGTCGTGCCGGGTTGGTAAATGGACGGGAGTCGTGCCGGGTTGGTAAATGGACGGGAGTCGTGCCGGGTTGGTAAATGGACGGGAGTCGTGCCGGGTTGGTAAATGGACGGGAGTCGTGCCGGGTTGGTAAATGGACGGGAGTCGTGCCGGGTTGGTAAATGGACGGGAGTCGTGCCGGGTTGGTAAATGGACGGGAGTCGTGCCGGGTTGGTAAATGGACGGGAGTCGTGCCGGGTTGGTAAATGGACGGGAGTCGTGCCGGGTTGGTAAATGGACGGGAGTCGTGCCGGGTTGGTAAATGGACGGGAGTCGTGCCGGGTTGGTAAATGGACGGGAGTCGTGCCGGGTTGGTAAATGGACGGGAGTCGTGCCGGGTTGGTAAATGGACGGGAGTCGTGCCGGGTTGGTAAATGGACGGGAGTCGTGCCGGGTTGGTAAATGGACGGGAGTCGTGCCGGGTTGGTAAATGGACGGGAGTCGTGCCGGGTTGGTAAATGGACGGGAGTCGTGCCGGGTTGGTAAATGGACGGGAGTCGTGCCGGGTTGGTAAATGGACGGGAGTCGTGCCGGGTTGGTAAATGGACGGGAGTCGTGCCGGGTTGGTAAATGGGAGTCGTGTGATGGTTAAATCATTAAATTATCCACAGTGTTTTTTTCGTTTAAAGTTGGGTGAGCTGGTTTATAAATGTAGTATATAGTGTGATGGTTAAATCACTAAATTATACACAATGTTATTGTAGTTTAAAGGAGAGTTCGCTTCTGCTTTTGTCTGCTTGTATGTTTGTCTCTGTACATGATGTCTCAAAAAGTTGTGGACGGATCTAAATGAAATTTTGTGGACAGATTCGGTGTGTCACAATGACGCACTGTTTAGATTTTGGTGACGATCCGGATTCGAATCCGACGACTAGAATTTTTCAAGTGATTCTTCACCATTGAGAGATTGGGCCAAAAACGATATGCAGCAAATATTTCAAAAAGTTGTGGACGGATTCGGATGAAACTTGGGGGGCATGTTGGGTGTGTCAGGTCAGGTCAGGTATGGGAGCATGTGCCAGAGCAGCACGTCGCTGCGTCTACTTTCCGCCGGGACTCCAGGGGCCTCTGGCTGGCCATCCCCCAGGCAGATGCCTGGCCCTTCCCCATCTCCTTGAGATGCCGATCAACCTGCTGCAACCACTAGGCACATGGTCGGCCCATTGGGCTCCTCCACTCACGAGGCTCCCTCATTGTGGGAATCTAGTGAGCAGGATCAGCGTCAGGAAAACGAGCCAGATGTCCATACACCTGCAGCTGATGCTCAGGAACTATGCAGGTAACAAATCTCATTTGAGTCTCTCTCACAACCGCTCGGACTCAAAGTCCGAACGGCGATAGCCAAGGATTCTCCGAAGAGACCTGGTACCAAACGAATTAAGTCTCCGTCTCAGATCCCTGGTCAGAGTCTAAGTCTCACATCCATAGAGCAAAACTGGAAGCACCAAGGACCTGAAGACTCGAACTCTCGTCCTCCCACACAGGTTCCAATAGCGCCACACCCCATGATCCAGTGAATCCATGACTCCCCAGGCCCGACCCAGACGTCTTTTGACTTCTGGTTCACAGGCAGCAGAGACATGAATATCACTGCCAAGGTAAGTGAATCTCTCCACGACCTCAACATCCTCACCACAAACAGGCACAGACAGGATAGCAGCATCCAAGATGTCATTGAAAGCCTGGATCTTAGTTTTAACCGAGGGAACCCATAATCCCAGCGGCTCTGACTCCTCATTCATCACCTCGAGGGCCCTCAAAAGGATATATAGAGTCTCTGCAAAGATTACTGCGTCATCTGCGAAATCAAGGTCAGAGATCTTGACATCTCCAAACGATGCACCGCAGCTTGACCTCTCTGACATCCTCCCTAGAATGCAGTCCATCAAGCGCTAAAAAGTGTGGGGGCCAGTAGACACCTCTGACGAACTCCAGTAACACATGGAAATAAGTCAGAGATGGTACCACCACATCTCACAGCACTCTCAGTAACAGAATATAGTTAAGACATCAGATTCATCAGTTTTCATGGCACCCCATGAAGACCAAGAATCCTTCATAGGGCATCCACATTCACTGAATCAAACGCTTTACAGAGATCAACATAAGCTGCAAGCAGCCCTTGCGGAAACTCTCATCTGTGTTCGGTGAGGACCCGAAGAGCAAGGATACATTCAATGGTTGACCTCTTTGGTGTAAAGTCTGACTGCTCTGGACGCTGGTGCTCAAGCAGATGGTGGCGAACCCTATCAAGAATTATCTGAGCGAAAACCTTGCCCGGCACAGAGAGCAGCATCACCCCTCTGTCGTTGTTGCAGTCTTGGCGATCATCCATTCCTTTCCAGAGAGGGACAACAAGGCCCCTCTTCCAGTCAATTGGAATGATGCCTGTGTTCCAGGCAAAGCACAGAACTACATTCAACGACACGAGTGCAGCATTTCCACCAGCCTTGAGAAGTACCACCAGAATTTGAAGAACTTGAGAGAAGTTCCACCAGCCACAGATCCCTGGAGCGTTACCACATTTCAACCGGTTCACTGCAGCCTGTGTTTCCACAATCGAAGTTGGACCACAATTGATTGGAGGGTCCGCAACAAGGATTGTAACACCCCTGACATCCAACTCGACAACTTGTGGATCAGTCTGGTACAGCCACTAAAAGTAATCGGCCCAGCGAGCCTTCACTTCAGACTCCTCTGTCAAAAGCCCACCACCCTCTACTTTAACTGCAGTACACCGAGGGATGGGCTTAGAGGAACGTAATGCGCAAATTCCTCGGTAAGCAGGACGATAATCACTTGACCACAGGTGATGCTCCACCCCCTCACAGATTCCTCACACACTGGCCTCCTTGTCCACCCTTCTTGCACGTGCAGTTTTACACCTCAGCTTCCTGAACAGCTCAGTTCTGCCATTCAGCCTGGCCCTGCGACTCTGGTCAAGAGTGTCCAGTGTCCCTTGAGAGACAAAATTCTTCTTCGCCCTCCGGTGAGTTCCAAGGCATCTACCAACAACATCAAGGACATTGGTCTTGAAGGCACTCCACAACTCTTCAGGATCCCCCAAAGCACCCAGACCCCACTAATCTCCACTCAGCATGTTTGGAACCTCCTCACCTCTCATCCTCTCATCCCTCTCATCTCAGCTACCCTCTCATCCTTGAGCTTGCCAACATCCAGCATAGGCTGGGATGGTACCATTCTCCTGGATTTAAGCTGTTACTTCAGAGTTGCTACAACAAGCCTGTGGTCAGTATTGAGGAACTGAGCATTCCCGGAGACCCTGCAGTTCTGGATCATCCTCAACTGACCATCAATGAGCACATGGTCAATCTCCTTTGCCACACTGCCAGCGTTGCAATACCAAGTCCAGCGATGAGCATGTGGGCACTGAAACCATGAACCAGCCACCCTAAGTCGATGACTTCTTGCAAAGTCAAGGAACTTAGTGCCATTCAGGTGCACAGTTCCAGACCCATGGGGACCAACACACATCCCGTAACCATCCCTATCAGTTCCAGTCGATGCATTGAAATCCCCCGAGACTAGAAGAGTGTCTTGCCTGGGGCACTGATCAACTACAGACTCGAGTGTAGCATAGAATACGTCCTTCACAGTGAGATCACTCGCCTCAGTCGGAGCATAAACAGAGAACAGGGAAATGACACCCAAGGAGTGACGAATCCTTAGTCTCATAATATGCTCGTTGTTCGGTGTTACCTCAGTGATCATTGGAGTCAGCTTATTGGCACAGCAACAGCAACAGCAACAGCAACACCTTGAGTATGGTAACAATCCGAGCGACCAGACCAATAGTAGGTGTAACCACCCACCATGATCTCGCCGTAATCCGGTCTCTGAACCTCAGAGTGCTGCAATACCGATTTCCAAGTCCTTGAGCTCAGATGATTTTGGTGAAGATCCAGATGTGTGTGTGTGTGTGTGTGTGTGTGTGTGTGTGTGTGTGTGTGTGTGTGTGTGTGTGTGTGTGTGTGTGTGTGTGTGTGTGTGTGTGTGTGTGTGTGTGTGTGTGTGTGTGTGTGTGTGTGTGTGTGTGTGTGTGTAGAGGATTAATGGGGCTTCTAAGGCAACCATGCAAATGAATGGGGCGAAGGTGAAAAACTCTGAATTGATCCCTGAAAACCCCTAAACAGGAGTCTAATTCCTCCCCCTCCCCCCTCCAAACAAATGTATAGGGAGAACTCTGACTCGAAACCCATCAGGACAAAAAGAGAAGTATGATTTTTTGCCATACAAGCTCATATTAAATTGAGACTGTCTCAGGGCCCAAAAAAACCTCAAAGAAATTAATAGGGGAAGCTTTCTTGATCAAGGCCCATCAGGTCAAAAGAGGAGAATGATTTTCTCTCCCCCCTCCGACTCTCGGTCCATGGGGTCAAAAGAAGAGATCGATCTCTCCCCCATTACTTACTCCATTCAAAGAGTGAGCCAATGAATATTTGATCATGTTATACTTCAGGTAATAAATTACTTTTCCGATTTCATTCATCGCCATCGAGTATGTTCACAAATATTAATTTAGAACTTAGTTCTTGGTCTAAGTATTGTTACGGCTGTGGAAATTCGCAGAACACCATATAGGTCCTTCGTTCAGTTATGCCGATAAGTCTGTGTTCAGTTAGATTTCCCCACCGTTGTTTAATGGGAATTATCCGTGTGGACAGGGCTGTGATCTTTGAGTTAGCTGTTTTTCTTTACTTTCGTTATTTTGGACCAACCACAACGCCACCCACCAACCACCATGCCAACCACCAACCACGTTCTCCATGCCACCCACCAACCACCACGTCAACCACCAACCACCCTCTCCACACTGCCTTCATAACAACGACATCTCCCCACCATCTCCTAAACCGCATCTCCCCCAATAGACCAACCCGAATAACATCGTCTCACCTTCATCCCCGAAGCGACGCCACCTTTGCACCAGCCACGGCGAGTCTGCATCGAACGGCATTGCTGCAGGCACACGCGGGGGTTTGCTCGCCGCGCAAGTTTGGTGATCTCGCGCACATCCGCTCTCCGCGCAAGTTTGGTGATCTCGCGCACGTCCGCTCTGTGGAAGCTTCACCTCGGAATTCGGATCAAAATAGAGAAAGGGGCGGGGCCTGTGGGGGTCGAAGGTCGGAGAGCGGAGGTCAGATCTCGTCTCTCGAACCCTATAAAAGGCCGAGCGGAGCGCCAGTTCGCAGTCTGGAGTCGGTGGAGAGTCATTCTGGAGAGGTCGGGGAGCCGAGTGGAAGCCTGAAGCCTGGAGAACACAATCAGGGGAGAATTCCAGGAGAGCGGAGGACACGCGAGCTGGGGGCATGGCCAAACCTGCTGTGCCGTGCAGACCTGCGCGTTCGTGTGGAGAGAGCCAGAGAGAGCTCGCCAGCTAGCGCCAAACGGTCTGAGGTGATCGGGCTTTGGCACAGTTCGAGCATCGCTGAGGGACGGACGGGTTCTTACAAAGAGCATCAACTTTGGAAGAGTATCAAGACCCGTTTGTTCCTCTCAATGTGTCGCCGGCTGAGGCCCGAATCACCCGGCCGCTTGGCAAGGCCTGGACTCAACTGCGGCTATGCTAGCTGCTGTGGGAACGGGACGTCGCGGGTCGCCCCATCAAGGCACCACGAGGGTGGAGGTAACCTGCAACGGTCTCGTGGAACTCCTTCGGTCCACCAAGCTCCAGGTTATAAAGGCCTACGGGTCCAGTCTGACAACCTTGTCTTTGAGGGGGTCTTTTCTTTGCTTTTGTGTGAATGTTGTGGCGCCATGTCCGCAAGTAGAACTGTATAAGTGACTGTACAGATAAAACAGACGGTATTAGCTCTTTCCTTTGCATTGTGTTTGGCTGTATAATTGCATGAGTGTGTTTTTGTATTGATTCCATACCTGCATGACTGTATACGTGTAAAAAATAAATGTGCCTTGTTTAAATGTCACCCGTTCGTTGTGTCCTCTTTCCCCAATTGAACTGCTATCTTGCCTTCGGAAAATAGCGGGCTTTTTGATAGCCGATAAAAGAATCAGGTCCAGCGAGGTCTTGCGATAATACCCCGCTCGGTTATCCCAGAACGGAACGAACCGCTTAAGCGGTTCCTGTCCAAGCAGACCTCGCTGAGGTACAGTCTCGCTGTAGGCTGCCTGCACGAATAATTGGGTATATCGACAATTCGGCGATTGACCCTGTCACGCGCGGGTAGAATATTGACTAGGCCGTGGTGTGCGCTTGGAGGACACCCGTGACTCGTTTTCGAGGTTGTTCCGAAAAGTCGCGACTGAATTGTCCGTTCGGTGGGCGAGACGACCGCCATTGGCTAAAGCTGCTGTCCGCACGCCGGCAGGCGCAGATTCGTAACAATATCTTTGTTGAGCAGAAATAAAATGATAAACTTCTCTCAATGTTCTTGTTTGACCACCTCCTGATCCACATATCATTTTGAGATTGCAGTAAATTGTTTTTCCATTGTTTAATTGATAACCATCAAAGTTTTCAGTCCATTCAAGGATATTAATATTTTTCTTTACATCCTCTAACTCATTTGTAATTAAATTTATCCGCTTATTTGTTTTATATTCTTTTTCCCGGTTATTTCTTCAATAAGTCTAATTTGATATTTTTTACATTCTTTATGTTTTCCATTAAGTACCAAGGCTGATTACATCTCCACTATTTGGTTTGGTTATTGCTTGGTTCTATCATTTATAAATCAGTAAAAGAGGGTAGTAGTCCCTCAGCACTTATACTTATAACCATAAGGGAGACGATTAATTCCATTCTCTAAAATATATCTTTTATCATCAAAAGCTCCTTATGCTTTCTTATTTATTTCTTCTGTATATAATTGATCTTTATAACTTCTTATTTTATTCGTTTTTCTATATCCTTCCCTCTTTAAGATTAAACAGTTGTAATAATGTTAAAAGATTATTGTTTCATCTCTTATTTTTTTCTTTATTCACTTTAACTTCTTTTTACACCTTTCAATATTATTGTCAATATATGTAAAAGCATAAGCCTTTGATCTCAATCCTATAAATTCACTCATAACCTTACCACCCAATTCATCTTTAAACTTACCAATAACCTTTTCGTTATTTGATGAAAACAACACGTCACCAGGTTTATAATTACTTGTATCATATATGTCAATATTATCAATCATAACCTCGTATACATCTCCAGTCTTTTTTTCTAATCTAAAACTATCTGTATCCATATATAACAGACACATTATCCTTATACTTTAATTTTAAATTATTATAGTAATAGTCATACATAAACAACTTTGACAAATCAAGAATTGATGTTCCTATATAAATAGGTTTATTCATTACCTTCGCATTCTGCGACAGGTTATGTTTTGGTCGGCGTGTATTTATTTATTTGTAATCTTGTGATTCGTATAACTCAAAAAGTATGAAACCGAAATGCATGAAATTTGGTGGGATGATTGGTTATTAGCCAGGAAGCATTCGATTAGATTTTGGGATCGTTCAGGTCAAAGGTCAAGGTCACGAAAAGGTCAAAATGGTCTTTTTACGATAACACGGTCAATTTTTATTCAATTTGCATGCAACTAACGCCAAAATGTTCAGAATTCAACGCCTCATCTTGTGATATGCAATATGACACAATGACGCCCATACTCTTGTTACCGGTTAGGGGTCAAAGGTCAGGGGGGTCACGACCTTGAAAAATATGCGGTTTTTGTCATAACGCGGTCAATTCTTGTCCGCTTTACATGAACCCAGCACCAAAATGTTCAGAATTTAATGCCCAATCTTGTGACACAATGACGTCATAACACATGTCACCGGTTGGGGTAAAATGTCGGGGGGGGGGGTCACGCCCTTGAAAAATATGCAGTTTTCGGCATAACTCAGTCAATTCTTATTCGATTTGCATGAAACCAGCATCAAACGAGATTACCTTCTCTTGTTGAAACGTTGTATTCATCGAGCTTGCGAGTGAAGACTCGCCAAAATGACGCGAGTTGATTTTTGTTTAGTCCGTAGCCCCCGAAAGTTGGGGGGGTCATGACATTATAGATATGTGGTTTGTGTCATAAGACCATTCATATGAAACCAGTTCCCCACACTCATACCAAGAACAAAAAAAGTAGTGGCGGCAAAGGTATGCGCTCTATGAGTGCCCGTTCTAGTTCATTAATTTATAAAAGTCCTTCTCAAAATCTGTTTCTGCTTTTTGTATTAAAATCAATATAATCCTTTAACCAATGACTTTGTTTAAATTTCAAAATCCGATGAATTTTCCTCACTCTCAACACAGCAGATAAATATTGTCTCAAGTTCCTTTGATGTAAAACATAACTTTCTTTGTCATTTGATGTTGGAAGTAGTTTTTCTGAAGATTTAGCTTTTATATTAAATGACTGTTGGTAATCACTTAACCATTCTTTTATTGGACTTTCTTTATCGGAGGCATAGGGTAGGTCTTTATGTTTATGATGAAGATCACTCGGGTACCTCAAATCAACTTCAAAATAATAACTTTCTTCTCCCTCATTCAATTCCTCTTGAGAAGAAATAACAATGTTCATCAAAACTTTTTCATAATCCTTTCCTTCCACCCACTCTAATTTACAATAAGGCAGAGATTGATACATTGCCCATCCATACAAATTGTTAGCATCATAATACATCAGGGAAGAGGTGTCCTCATTCTTCTTATAACACTGAACAACAAATTTCAAAAAAATTTTTTTACTGGAGATGTGTAAAGTGATTAAGACTAATTTGGGTACGCTGATTTCAAAAATCATAACCGTTTTGCTGTATCACGTCAGGATTTTCAGGAACAGAAATATTCCCATTGCCTAGAAGTCAGGATTTCAATGAAATTTACATATGTCTTTAACATGTCTATTTCGTACAATTGTTGTTAACTTGTGTTATATTTCTTTCTTTCAGATAAAGATGAGTAGGCGTTCCTGTACCAATCATCCTGACAACTTCTGTTATGTCTGTGGTCGGTATACCAAAAAGATCAACAGCGAAGTATATCTACAGCAGTGAAAATGAAGGCCGCCTACTTTCACTACTTCGGGTGTAAGGTGGGGGACCAAGAACAGAGCTGGGCACCACACATCTGCTGCACAAGCTGTCACACAACCTTGACTCAGTGGTTGGTGGGCAAGCGCGCGAGCATGCCATTTGCGGTGCCCATGATATGGCGTGAGCCGCAGAATCATCATGATGATTGTTATTTCTGCTGCACAAGCATCGCCGGCTTCAACAAGAAGAATAAAGGTCACATCAAGTACGCTGACTGCGTCTCTGCTCGTAAACCTGTGCCTCATGATGACGAGAACCCCGTTCCAACACCTCCAGCTGATCAGAACATAGCTGTAAGCAGTGGTGAAGAGGATGGTGATGATGAACCTTTTGAACCCGACACTCAAGAATCACACCTTCTGAACCAGGGAGACTTAAATGATCTTGTAAGAGATCTCTCGCTGTCAAAGGCGAAGGCAGAGCTGCTTGGATCAAGGCTGCAGCAGTGGAATCTACTTGAACCTAACACCAAGATATCCTTGTTCAGAGCACGTCACAGAGACATGGCTGAGTTCTTTGAGATGGAAGACATGATGACATTCTGCAGTGACATCAACGGTCTGTTGAAAGAACTTGGGTGTGATCACGATCCTGCAGACTGGCGCCTCTTCATCGACTCGGGGAAGAACAGCTTGAAGGCTGTTTTGCTCCACAATGGCAACGAGAAACCATCAGTCCCACTGGCTCACGCGTTCGGCATGACAGAGACCTATGAGACTATGCGGCAGCTGCTTGATTCCATCAAGTACAATGACTTCAACTGGCACATCTGTGGAGACTTGAAAGTGGTGGCACTGTTGTTAGGGCTGCAGTCAGGCTACACGAAATACATGTGCTTCCTTTGTCTCTGGGATAGCAGAGACGACAAGAATCACTGGACGAAGAAAGATTGGGAAGAGCGAAAAGAGCATGTACCTGGTCGACACAACGTGAAGCATGTCGCCCTTGTCGACCCAGCCAAGGTTTTCCTTCCACCACTCCACATAAAGCTCGGCTTGATGAAAAGTTTTGTACAGGCAATGGATCTGAATGGGCGTGGGTTTTTATACCTCAAGGAAAAGTTTGGCAACACCTTGGCGGAGGCCAAGATGAAGGCTGGTGTCTTTGTTGGACCGCAAATCCGACAGATTATGAAGGACGAAACTTTTCCGACAACTCTAAACCCCAAAGAGCTGGCAGCGTGGAGGAGCTTCAAAGCTGTGACGGACAACTTCTTGGGGAACGAGCGCGCGGACAACTATGAAGAAATAGTGCAGCAGCTGCTGGAGTCCTTCAGGAAACTTGGCTCCACGATGTCCCTGAAAATCCATTTCCTACACCAGCACCTGAAGTTCTTCCCTGACAACTTGGGAGCAGTCTCGGATGAGCACGGCGAGCGATTCCACCAAGAGATTTCACTCATGGAGACGCGTTACCAAGGGCGGCACAACCCGAACATGATGGGCGATTTCTGCTGGTTCCTGCATCGTGAAACTGACACAGAGCAGCACAAACGCAAAGCCAAATGCCTAAAGCATTTTTAATTACATTCTAGTGGAGTTTTTCTGTAATTTCTATAATTTTGAAGCATTCATGATGAAATAAATGAATAAATGAATTTTTGTAAATTTCATTGAAATCCTGACTTCTAGGCAATGGGAATATTTCTGTTACTGAAAATCCTGACGTGATACAGCAAAATGGTTATGATTTTTGAAATCAGCGTACCCAAATTAGTCTAAATCACTTTACACATCTCCAGTAAAAAAATTTTGTTGTTCAGTGTAATCAGGAAGATATTTGTTATTTGCTTTAGCATATCTCTTGGAATATACTTGAGATATTCCTCCTCTTTTAGCCTTCTCTATCATTAAAAGCATATCTATATCACTGATTAATTCCAAATTTTGTTTTGTCATTTTTAACATAGCACTCCAAGCCAACCCCGGCGCCGTGTAATAGTGAGCGGGGTCTAATCCATAAGAATTTTTATTATGACAGACTTCTAAAAGTTTCAAACACATCACTTAATACAGTACATCAGTTTTAAGATATAAATCATGATATTCCCCAAGATTCTTTACATTAAACTTCTCCCAAACCTTTTTAGCTTGTGTATGTATAATCTTCATCAGAAATGAGTATTATTTAACTTTCCATAGAAACTTTCCCTTGAAGGAAGTTGTGTTTCTTTAAATTTCTCAAATGAATCCATATAGTCATATGGATATATTCCCTTTTGTGATAAGAGATCAATCTCTTATTGATTTGAAAAATATGATTTGAGACTCAGAAAGTTTTTAATATTTGATGCTAACTCAGATAATGAATCTCCCATAAACTTGTACGTGTCAAGAAATCTGATATGGGTTATGGGGGATGTATAAATCATTTTTGTGAATGAGATGTATTTTTGATCTGTGTTTCGAATGGTGAAAATATTTCCGAATGTCTTTGAAAGTTCATTTATAAATAGATGTGTGTCATAGTGAGCATTGTTGTGAAGAAAGACAGGAATAAAATTTGGAGTATTGTAATTAATATTACAATAAGAATGAGCGGGACATCTATATTTACCAGTAATATGACAGTGATCCCTAACCTTGGCCTCTCCCTCAATTTCCTCATCACAAATATGACAGATACTGTTCTCTCTAAATTCCTCTTCCTCTTCCTGTGTTATTGACATTGATTTATAGGTTTTCACCATTATTTCTCTTAGTCTTATGCAATCTTTTTCCAATCGTCTTACAAACTCCTCTGAGGCATCTTCCCCCCTATAAAGTTCTAACTTGTATTCTTCACCAACAGCTGATTTGATATAATAACAGAATCCACAAGGAGTATGTTTCTGGTATATATTTGTGTATGATTTATTTGGATTTGGAGAAACAGTATCTATCTTTTCAAGGATACTTTCAAAATCGGCATATATCACAAACGGATGTTTTATAGATATGTTAAAATCTTTGAATGATATGTTTGAACCTGCTTTTGGTAAATTAATTACTGTTGATTTATGATTATTACAATATTTTGAATGTTGATTCAATCGTTCTTTTGAGTGAAAGGAGTTGAGGCATCTCTTACAAGGATACGTTTTACATTTTGTCTTATATATTTGTGATTTGGTTAATCTTGAGAAATTTTTGATGAAAGCATAATGTGATTTTTTCCTCTGAAGTAAAGTGGAGAAGATCAATGTGTGTTTCATCATTTTTATAGTTGTTTGAAATTTTTAATATCTGAACTTTGTTTGTATCCGTTAATCCATATACATGAACAGATAGATTATTCATTTTCTCAAATTTAGGAATATCTCTCAATGACATTGGAAACTTTAAATCTTTAACATTTAATGTATTCTCGTATTTCTTATAATGTTTAACCCTTTTCAGGATTCCATTGTGGAGGATGTAAGTGAGCAAGAACAGACCATAGAAAACATTTATTATCTTTGTTTTGAATATTAACAACCGCTTTCTTAAGTTTTATCTTTTTTGGTAAATTAATATATGAATAAGCTTGAAGAGGATCTGATTTTAAGATGTGTATATCTAAAAAGATTATTTTTGTGATAGTAAATCCACTACCTACTACAATGTTATCAACATCTTGTTCTTGTCTCTGGAGATAATTGTAAACATCACATCTTACAAAATCTTGAAATGATAAGATAAAGTGAGGGGTTATCCTCATATAGGGAGTAGTTTCATCGTCTTGTGTTACCATTTTCAATTTTACTCCCATATAAAACTAAAAAGTTTCATTTCACTTAATGTGTTTTTAATTATAGTTTTAATACTTTGTTTAACCATATCAACAGCTTCCATGATTGAGGATGGTCCAGGGTCTTGAAAACGAAACAATCTTATTTTTATATGCCCTTTAAATGCCCCATCAGAGTTTTCAATGGAGAATTTAGCTTCCCTTTCTTCATTAACCTCCGCCATCTTTGAAGATGGATGGAGGTTACTGTTTTCACCCCTTTCTGTTTGTTTGTTTGTTTGTGAACAGTATTACGGAAAAACTCCTCGACGAAACTTGGTGGGGGGGGGGTTCGGTATGGTCTAAGGATCATGCCATTAAATTTTGGACTTGGTCCCCCCCGCCCACCCCCCCCCACAAAAATTTTTTTTTTTTTTGCATTTCTACATGTTTAAAGTGATTTCCAGCCCCTCCCCAAATTGTTACCCCCCCCCCCAAAAAAATTGTTAGTGAAAATTTTTTTTTTTGCATTTCTACATGTTTTAAGTGATTTCCAATGCCCCCAAATTTCTTTTACCCCCACCCCCCAAAAAAGTTTTTTGCATTTCTACATGTTTCAAGTGATTTCCAGCCCCCCAAATTGTTACCCCCCCAAAAAAAATTGTTAGTGAAAATTTTTTTTTTTTTTGCATTTCTACATGTTTTAAGTGATTTCCAATGCCCCCAAATTTCTTTTACCCCCCACCCCCAAAAAAAGTTTTTTTGCATTTCTACATGTTTCAAGTGATTTCCAGCCCCCCAAATTGTTACCCCCCCAAAAAAAAATTGTTAGTGAAATTTTTTTTTTTTTGCATTTCTACATGTTTTAAGTGATTTCCAACCCTCCCCCAAAAAATGTCACCCCCCAAAAAAAGAGAATTTTTTTTTTGCATTTCTACATGTTTTAAGTGATTTCCAACCCCCCCAAAAAAATTGTTCGAGAAAAAAAAAATTTTTGCAACTTTTTTTTCGATTTATTTATTTATTTATGTATTTATTTTTGCATTTTTACATGTTTTAAGTGATTTCCAACCCCCCCCCCCCCAAAAAAAAAGTTGGAGAAAAGAACTATAACTCTGTCAGCACTGTTGACATCATATTCAATGAATAAGATATAAGGTTCACTTGAGTGACCCAGCAGTATTGGCGGCAGAGGTTTTGCACTCTCCCGAGTGCTCCCCCTCTAGGTGTTCTTGTGTTTGCATGATTGAAGGTGTTTATTATAATTTTTTTTAAGAATATCATTATCACATCTCTCACAATGTTTTGTTTTTTGGTCAAGTGGAGATATTTGTTTGAAAAGATTGTATGTGTGTTTGTTGGTTTGAAGGTGTTTTTTATAATATTGTTGTGGTTGACGAAATTCGCAAACCACCATTCAGGTCCCGTAGGTGAGATATCCCTGTAAGTATATGTGTAGTAGCCCAAACCCGTTGTTTAGAGGGAATAAATGTCATTCATTCGGGCTGCGACCCTTTTAGATAGCCGTTTTTCTTTTACTATCTTTATTTTGGACCAACCGCCATTACTACCACCACAACCACCACCAACCGCATCTCGACAACCACAGCCACCTTCTCCAGAACCGCCTTCACAACATCCACCTTCTCCACAACTGCTTTCACACACCAACCACCAACCGCAACGCCACTTCACAACAACAGCAACGCCAACAGCCACGACCTTTACCGTCACATCTCGCTTTCGCAACCATTGCATCACCGCCATTCCCGCGCCGCTTGTGGGCACCGATCCTGGACTCGTACAGGGCGTGCACCGAGCAGCGGGTGCAAAAACACCAGCCTTTCTGAGAAATCGGATCAAGAATGATTCACGCCCACTTCTGTTCCGTCCTATCAGCGAGCGTGGGGCGATTTGGCCCCGCCTCCAGGCGTGTCGGAGTATAATCGCTATATGCAGATTCGCGGATCAAGAATGATTCACGCCCACTTTTCCTCTGTCCAATGGGGAGCGTGGCTCCGCCCCCGAGCCATTCCTGATCCAAAAATCTGCATATGGTTTCTCCTGTCGCACTATAAAGCGCCGAGCGCGGAGCGAATCAGGGCAGTTGGACGGAGTTGAGGGGTTGGGAAGAGTTGGAGGGAGTTGAGAAGAGGAAAGAGTTGGAGAGTTGTGGCGGCGGCGAAATCAGTTGAGAGAGTGTCTGTCGGGGTCCGGGGAGGCTGGAGAAGCCAAGGATCTTTGTGGAGGTCTGCGCTCGTGTCAGAGTCGGGGAGCTGCGGAGAGGGGAGGCCGGTAATGCGACCGAGGTCGCAGTGGAGTCGCTCGTCGCGGGACCCAAGCCAGCCAGATATCCTCATTCCCCCGAGCATCAACAACCCCCTCCTGTTTCCCCCCCGCGCTGAGATAGTGTGAGAAGGGGGCCCCGTTCCCACCCCATTCCAAGCAGTGCCAGCCAGGCCCGCGGAGTCGGGGCGCCGCCGCCATTTTGCGGCTCATCACCAGACGGGTAGGCTCGACGCGGTCTCGGCCCCAGGCCCGTCTGCCCCCTTGTCGATGAGGGTGGCCCCTTTTTCTTTTGCTTTGGAGTATATGTGTTGTCGGCGCCGTCTGTGAAGTAAAACTGTATAAGTGTTGCCGTGTGCTCGGTATTCTGTAGTAGATCTGCATTGTGTCTCTTTTGTTGCATTTGCTTTTTGTGCAGAATTGTCGTGTTACTTTTACATTTGCTTTTGGTGCATAATTGTTGTGATTGTATATGTGTGCTTTCCGTTTGCCGCGGAATAAATGTGCTTTATGTTGAACTGTTTCTCCCGTTTCGCTTCGTCTTTTCTCTAATTGAATCTCCATCTTACTTCACGTAAAGGGTTGGTCGTGGGCTAAATACGCCCGATAATTAATCGGAACCGTCGAGGTTGACGATAACACCGCTCGGTTATCCCGATAGTACGGAACGGGTCGCTTAAAGTGGCCCGTGTCCGAAGTCGACCTGCGGCGAGGTGCGATCGCCCGGTCTACCCTCCGTGTGGGTACTTAGGTAGGTCGAATTTGGCGAACAACCCTATCCCACGCGGGGGGCCGATTGGCATGATCGTGGTGAGGCCGAAAGGCCCACCCGTGACTAGTTCCCGGCGTTAGTCCGAGAGGGTCACGACGGGATTGTCCGTCCGGTGGGCGACGTGCCGCGATTCGAGTTACGTGGCCGTTCGCACGCCGGCGGGCGCGAATCAGCAACACTGGTGTCAGGAGTGGGACACAAACCCATCCCCCTCCTCGCGGCACTGGTATCGGAGAGCGGGAAAACGGGCTCTCCTGTCTCCAGCTAAATTCACGGGAATCGGTCCAGGGGTGAGAGGAGCGACCCCCGATTCCCTCCAAATAACGAGCGATTTAAATTAACCCTTTACGATAAATAAAATGGCGTCTCAAGGCGAGCGGGAGCCGGGGGTATTAGGTATGTGTCGTCATGTAGGATCCATGGCCCAGGTCGGTTCTTTTTATAATTATAACCCCACCACTAACTGTGGTCAGTGGGAGCGGCTTGAGCATGAACTTTGCTGGCAAACGGAGTCGCACAATGGCAGCGCGATCGCACCTCAGCGCAGCACGGAGCGGGCTGATATTAATGGCACAGCACGAGGCGTGAGCTCCCAGTCACCGGTTCAAGGCACGTGGTCACGGCATGTGCCATGGCAGGCGTGGCAGGATGACTATGCGAGCATTGGCAGGCTTCAGGCACAATTGGGGGATGTCTTGGAAAAGGTGAAGCGTTATGAAGAATATATCGAGGAGGTGCAACGTGGAGTGGACGAGTCACAACGGCACGTGGACGCGCTTCAGAAAAATTACGTGTACGGGGGGACACAGCGATTGGACGATTTACTGGAACGAATTCGGTGGCAAAAACATGACTTGGCCAATAGAGTCGACAAATTATGTGGGAAAAAGAATTTGGTAGTGTTTTCTACCCGTCAGTTGGAATATGCAAAGAGCAAACTGAACAAAAGAATAGAGGAACAGCAGATTGGTATCTCCCAGGAAAGGAAACAATGGGAGGAAGAATGGAAAACCGAGCTCGAAAAGAAACAAAAGGAGCACGACTTGGAAGTAAAACAATTAATGGAAAAATTATTGGAGGAAGCAAGGCGGTTCAAAGAACTGGAGGGGAGAGTGAGGGAAATACAGTTGGAAGAGAAAAAAATGTGAACACGATGGGGAGTTGGAACAATTGAAGGAAGAGATAAGAACAGGCAATCAGGAAAGAGAAAGCCTAGAATGGAAGATAAAAAGAGGAGAGAGACAGCTCGAGGAAAGGGCGGAGGAATTGCTGGAAAAGTCAGAACAGTTCGAAGAACTGCAGGGAGAATTGAGGGAGGAAGGAGAAAGGAAAACAAAGCTCGAAAAGGAAAAACGCAAACAAGATGGGGAATTGGAACTACTGAAGCGAGAGGTAAGGGCAAGCCAGTTTAAAAGAGAAATCCTGGAAGGGGAGATTAGAATGGGAAAGGAATGGCAGAAAAAACTAAATGAATACAGTAAAAAAAGGGACGAATTGAGGAGGGAAGCGGTGGAAAGAAGAGATGAAATGAGTGAAGAAGCACGCAAATTGAGGGAGGAATTACAAACAAAAACTTCTGAGATACTGAAACAAGAAAACAAAGAAAGAGGATTACAAGACGAACTGAGGATGTTAAAAGAGGAAAGCAAGAGAACAGAGAATGAAACGTTAAGGAACCACACTGTACAGATCGAACAGCTGGAAGCGAAGGTCAGATTAAAGAATGAGGAACAAGAAAGAGTACTGAAAGAACAAGGAATGAGACAGGAGAAGGAAATCAGCCAACTGAAGGAAACCACGAGATTGCAGAATGAGATGCAAAAAAGAGTAATGAAGGAAGAACGAATCAGACAGGAGAAGAAAGTCAGCCAACTGAAAGAAATAACGAGATTGCAGAATGAGGAACAAGGAAGACAGTGGAATAGGAAATACAAAGAACAAGGAATAAGACAGGAGAAAGGAAACGATGACATTGCAGAACGAGGAACAAGAGAGACAGTGGAATAAAAAACTGAAAGAGTATGAATTTGAAACTGAACGACAAAAGGAAAAAAATAGGTTGGAATACGAGGAGAAGTTGAAGGAGCAAGGAATGAAGCAGGAAGGAGAAATCAGGAGATTGAAGGACACAAGGAGATTGGAGAGGGAAGAACGAGAGGAACAATGGAATAGAAAACAAAAAGAACATGAATCTGAGGTTGACCAATTGAAAGAAAAGCTGAGGCTGGAGTACGAGGAGATAGACAAAGAACAGCGAATGAAACACAAAATGGAGATGAACCAAATGAAGAAAACCATGAAACTGGATAAGGAAAGACAGGAGAGGAAAAAAGGAAGAGTAATGAGAAAGCAACAAATGAAGTACAAAAAGGAGATTAACCAAATGAAGCAAACCATGAAACTGGAGAAGGAAGGACAGGAGAGGAAACGAGGAAGAGCAGTGAGAGAACAGCGAATGAAACACAGGAAGGAAATGAGCCAATTGAAAGAAACAATGAGATTGAAAAAAAAAGAGCAGGAGGAACAGTGGGAGAGAAAACAACAACTATATGAGTGTGAAATTGAACAACTAAAACGGAGAGCGAGATTGGAGTCAACGGAGATTGAGGAGCTCCGGAGGGAGAACGAACAGCTAATGGGGCTCAGAGAGAAAGAACGACTCAGATGGGAAGGAAAAAGGAACCAGGAAGAGACAGAAATAAGGAACAAGGAGAGAAAATGTATAGAGACACGGGAGACAACAGACGAGGTGAAAGTAATTGGGAGGGAGAGAAAAGAACAATTAATACGGAAAGCAAGGATGAGGTACGCGGAGATCGTGAAAGAGCAAGGAGTGAAAAACAGGGAAGGACGGGAGCGACTTAAGGAGAAAGCAAGGTTGACCTACATAAAGGTAAGGGAAAGACGCCAGAAAGAAGCAGAGACCAATAGACACGAGGAGACGACAGAAAGAATAAAATGTATAGACACGGGAGATAGAGGGTGAATTGGACAAGGTTAGTGATGCACACACACACACACACACAGAGGTAGTGGAGGACCATGAGGGGGAGCTGGCGGACTGGGTGGAGGCCCAGTGCGAGCAGCTGGATGGTCTCCTCCAGGAACGAGGGGAGGGAGTATGCCCCCTTGAAGCGAGTCACGACCAGGTGGGTTCGGTCGTGTCGAGCGAGTTCGGGGAGAGGAGTGCTGCGAACGGGTGCACAGAGAGCTTGGGGGGGTATAGAGGCCCCGGAGACCCTTGTGGGGACACGAATCCCCAGTGTGGTTGTCCCGGTGTGTGTGGTGTCGAGGTGTGTGTTCACGAGTGTGGCGAAATGCGTGCTGCAACGCACGCATAGCGCGGGTGCAAGGGCGTGTGTAAGAGCGACCGGGTGGGTGACAAAGACCCCGTGTGCGGAAGCGACCCCGTGTGTGAGTGGTGTGGTGGTAAGTGTGCAGAAGATCGTGCTTCCCAGCACGCCGTGTGTGGATGAGGCACCGCGAGCGAGTGCCCCTGCGTGTGTGAGTAGTATGGTTTGTGTGAGGGAAATGGCACGAGTGAGTGAAAGGCCGCGAGTGATTGGAGCCACGTGTGCAAGAGTAATGGCATGCGTGAGTGAGCGGCCGAGTGTGAGAGAGACAGCATGTGCAAGGTCGCTGTGTGTGAGGGAGATGTCGGTGGGCATGTGTGAACATGCAGCCGCGTCTCCCGGTGTGAGTTTAATGGTGAGGTGTGTTAGCGTCGTAACACGCGGGAGTGCGTGTGTTGAATGGCGACGGAGACTGCGACAGAGGAAAGAAAGCCGAGTAGCGGCTGTAGATGTTTTGCGCACCGCGCCGGGTTCACCCAGCAGCGAGCGCGAGGTCCGTGCTGTGCAACGCACGAGGCCCCTGTGGTGAATTGAAGGACGTGACGTGTGATCACATGTCGCACGGCTCGAGCACGGAATAGATAAAGCTAAGATTCCGCTCGGTCGGGGGGATTGTCCCAGGGGCATTGTCGTTTACGGCGGCGGCTCACTTGGTGCTCGTTGAATGGTGAGAATTGAGAGTATATCGGACTCCGTGCTTATACTGATTTATTTTGCGGTGACTCGTTGCACGTGTCTACCTTACTGCTTATGTACTCCTTGCTGCACCTGTATCCCCTGGTGTGCCCGTAGAAGCGGCTTCAATCAAATGGAATAAAGCCTACACTCTGAAGGTTCTTCTCTCGCTTTCATTTCAATATTTCAATAAAATATTCAGCACCATCGATTTGCGAAGCGCCTATCATCAAATTCCCATCCGAGAGGAAGACAAACCTTACACCGCGTTCCAGGCAGGTAGACGCCTCTACCAATTCAGGAGGATTCCGTTCGGTGTCACGAATGGAGTAGCTTGCTTCCAACGAGTTATGGACGACATCATCTCAGATGAAAACCTCAAAGACACTTTTGTTTACGTGGACAATGTCACAGTGTGCGGTAAGGATCAGGGGGAACATGATATGAATCTGGACAGATTCTTGAGCATTGCTAGAAAATATAATCTGACCCTCAACTACGAGAAATGCGTATTCTCGGCAAGGTCAATTGACCTTCTCGGCTACACAATAGCCGACGGCACGATTAAGCCTGATCCTGAACGATTGCGCCCACTTCGTGAGCTACCCCCACCTCAGGACCTGCAGACAATGCGCCGGGTGATCGGCATGTTCGCTTACTATGCAAGATGGATTTCCCAATACTCCGAGAAAATACATCCCCTAGTGCATTGCAAAAACTTCCCACCAGATGCCGCTGTTGTAAAAGCTTTCCACAGCCTCAAAGATGATATCAGTAATTCCGTGGTCTTATCGATCGATAGCTCGGTGCCCTTCGTGGTGGAAACAGATGCTTCTGATCACGCGATAGCTGCTACGCTTAACCAGTCTGGGCGACCTGTCGCGTTCTTCTCGAGAACTCTCTCTGGAAGCGAGCAGAGACACTCAGCAATAGAGAAGGAAGCGTACGCTATTGTCGAAGCCCTACGTAAATGGAGACACTATTTACTGGGAAACCATTTCACGCTCGTCACGGACCAACGATCCGTGGCATTCATGTTTGATGGGAAAAATAACGGGAAAATTAAGAATGAAAAAATTATGAGATGGCGGATAGACCTAGCCTGCTATAGTTACGACATTGTTTACCGGCCCGGGAGGGAAAACCCTGCTGCAGACACCTTCTCTCGGGTCTACTGTTCGGCGACAATCAGTTGGGCTTTGCAAGACCTCCATGTGTCTCTGTGCCACCCGGGGGTAACCAGAATGGCACATTTCGTGCGCGGACAAAACCTTCCCTATTCTATCGAAGATATTAAACAAATGAATGCTTCATGCCCTGTTTGTGCTGAACTAAAACCCAGATTCTATGGCGCAGCTTCTGGCAGATTGATCAAGGCCACTTCTCCCTTCGAGAGACTAAACATCGACTTCAAAGGACCCCTGCCGACCGAGACAGACAACAGATACATATTCACTGTTGTTGATGAATATTCAAGGTTCCCTTTCGCATTTCCATGCTCGGATATGACCTCGGGCACTGTCGTGAAATGTCTGTCTGACCTCTTCGCTATGTTTGGGAAACCTTCGTACATACATTCAGACAGAGGGCCGTGTTTCATGTCGGCCGGGCTAAAACAATTCCTATTAGAGCACGGCATAGCAACTAGTCGAACGACGGGTTACAACCCACAGGATAACGGGCAGGTGGAACGATATAATGGAGTTATTTGGAAAGCCGTAACTCTGGCGTTGAAATCAAGAGGACTGGGGCCCGAGCGGTGGGAGGTTACCCTTCTCGACGCTCTGAATTCCATATGCTCTTTGCTCTGCACGTCCACCAATGCAACTCCTCACGAACGAATGTTTACTCACCAGCGACGTTATGTTGACGGCCAATCGGTGCCCAACTGGCTAACCCATCCCGGAACAGTGTTCATGAAACGCCCGGTACGACAAAGCAAGTATGAACCCATGGTGGAGGTGGTCGAACTCATCGATACTAATCCAGAGTATGCTCATGTCAGGCTCCCGGATGGCAGGGAGACCACTGTGTCGGTTCGCCATTTGGCTCCCTCAGGTACTCCTCCCGCAGGTACACCACCATCTGGCACTCCTCCCTCTGACATCCCCTCCCCAGGTGTTCCCCCCCCCAGGAACTCCACCCGAGAATGGTGGCGATGGAGCTGCCGCGTTCCACCCGAGAGCGATCGGGGAGTCATCTCCGGCACGAGTCGAGGCTCACCAAGAGGATCGGAAGCCTCCCTCAAGTGAAACCGCCATTTACTCCCGGAGAGGTCGACGGATAATACCCCCTCGCCGACTCAATCTGTAAAGGGGATTATCGGCATCCTCGATGCTCATGCTCCTATATGCTCGTTACATCATATATCGATGCTCATTACCATGCTCCTACAACTCAAAATAATCCTCACTGCTTGGCATGTATGCTTCTGTAGTTTAGATAGTTCGCGTTGCTTGAAATGTATACTCCTGTAGCGCTGAAGTAATCATGGTGCGTTAGTTGGGCCTCTAGTTACATTTTAAAGACGGGGAAAATGTGGTGAATTGAAGGACGTGACGTGTGATCACATGTCGCACGGCTCGAGCACGGAATAGATAAAGCTAAGATTCCGCTCGGTCGGGGGGATTGTCCCAGGGGCATTGTCGTTTACGGCGGCGGCTCACTTGGTGCTCGTGGAATGGTGAGAATTGAGAGTATATCGGACTCCGTGCTTATACTGATTTATTTTGCGGTGATTAAGGCCTGGTCACACCTTGACGTTTTAGCCAACGTATGCCGATTTTTGAATTTTTTTTCTAAAATGCTGGCACACGTTGAATACGTTATGGGTAAGTTTTGATAACATTGAGAGCACGCTGAAAAACACTGCCATACGTCGTTGTACGCTGGCTTTAAACGTTGTACTTTTTGGTTGTCCTCAAATTTTTTCATGCTTGAAATTTCACGACGTATGCCGGCGTATGACTCACACGTTCCGCTACGCTGGCCACAAGTTGTAGGCACGGTCTGCGATCGTTGACAGACGTCAACACATGCTACTTGTAAGTTAATCATAAGTTGAGACACGCCGAGGTAATGTTTAGCGTACCCAAAACTTATTTCTAACCTATGATTAACGTGTTGTTGGCACGTTACGCGATCGTTTCCACACATCGATAGACGTTACTTTTAAGTTACTCATAGGCTGAAAGACGTCGGTATAATGGATCGTCCTTGCGTCAGCGTCCACGGCCACGGCCAGTACACTTATTTGCAGCATTCTTCAAACTTTTCTTCGGCATGACGAGGATGTTCACACTTCGATGTCTAGCTTGGCTATGATTCCAATTGTCCATCGGCAGCGTCTATTTAAAATAGTCGAGTTTGAGCGTTTTAACACGTTCAGAAGAAACGCTTCAAATTTACAAACCCCAGCGTCAAAAAACAAAGGCGAGTGACAGCAATTTAAATCGTTCATTGTAAACAATGAAACTAGCTGAGTGGTACCGTTTAAAAGTCGTTGAGTGTAAAAAAAATCCAATTGTTGAGCGCAAGCGTCTACTTTCAATAGTGGAGATGCAGCCATTTAAATCGTTGAGTGGCAGCCTATGAACCTACCCGTGGACACGCGGACGCAAGGACGATCCATCATAACCTACACCCTCCCCCTCACACCCACCTACTACTGCCAACATGAACAAACTACTACTACTACTAATACTAATACTGATACTGATACTGCTGACATGGACATCGACTCAAAAAGGACTCGAAAACACTGTTGGGTTCCCCTTTTATGAACACCATTTTTATATACCAATTCCCAAAACCGCTGGGAACACGTCTTTATATGGCAGTTGTAACCTAGAAACACGTTAATTTTTTATTTTTTTGTCGACCGGAAGACGTCATTGGAATACGTCTACATACGTCGATGTGTGTTGGGACTACGTAAAGAATTGGTTCAAAGCACGTCAAACATAAGTTAGAAATAAGTTTCGCGTAAAAAAGACATTACCGCGACGTGTTTCGACTTATGAGTAGCTTATAAGTAGCGTTTGTGGACGTGTGTAAGCGTCCACATATCGTGTGTAAAACTTATCCCCATCGCATGCAGAACGTGTGTCATACGCCGAGTACGTCGTAAAATTTTGAACATGTTTAAAATTTCTTGACGTACTCTACTTACTACGACGTATGATAGCGTACTTTAGCGTTCTACTCACGTATACCAAACTTACTCATACCGTATTTGACGTGCCCCCAACGTTTTAGACACATTTTTCTTAGGTCGGCATACGCTGGCAAGATCGCCAAGGTGTGACCGCGATGTTGACACTTCCATTTCTACGGCAGTTATGATTCGAATCGTTGTGCGTCAGCCTTTTAATAGGCTACGTCACGACATCGTCGGCGATGCGTGCAACGCGCTATGCCGAAGTTAGACTATCGTTGGGCATCGGTTGTGTAGGTCGACAACAGGTTCAGCATTCGTTGGTATAAGTTATCTATAACACAACGAAACGTTCTGTGTCCATTACTAATATGTTATGCATACGACCAACTCGTTATGAATACGTCCGAATCTTAAAAAAAAAACATCAAAAGTTCAACGTCAGCCAGCGTTTTACATACATTTTAATACGTTGCCATCGCTGGCTAAAACGTCAAGGTGTGACCGGGCCTTTAGTTGCACTTGTATACCTTACTGCTTATGTACTCCTTGCTGCACCTGTATTCCCTGGTGTGCCGGAAGAAGCAGCTTCAATCAAATGGAATAAAGCCTACACTCTGAAGGTTCTTCTCTCGCTTTCATTTCAGCCCCCACGTGCTCGCTTGCGAGAGTGAAGTCCCGGTCCGGAAACGCACGCGGTGGATTTGCCGATCCCGCGGACGGACAAAGTTTAGGCAGGATTATGGATTTGGACCGGACGGGTTCTCCACGCGATCGTGTGTGTTAAGCTCCAACGGGCAAAGCACATGTGTTCGCGTGGGGAACCCCTCGAGACGTGGGGCTTGTGTTTTTTTTATGCGCACGGTGACGTCATGGTTGCACGCGGGGTTGGAATCCGGCAGGAGGGGTATCCCTGCCGGATGGTACCGTCCAAGGAGGGACGAGGTACACTTGCAGCTGCATGACGTCACGGGCAGGTGCAAAGTGCGCGAGCTGTGAGTTGCCGCGCTGGTGCTGCGCATGTGAAAAAAAAAAAAGCAAGCCTCACTTTCGGGTGCACAGGATTCCCGGGCAAGGGGTGGAAGACCCCCTTACCAGGGCACAGGATGGAAACTAGTTAGGGGGAAGGGTTAGCTTAGCTCGACCGGCTCCATGGGGCAGGGGTAAGTCCTCATGGGGCCCGTGGAATGGATTAGTTAGAGGGATTGTTCGTCAGATTTAGGTTGGGAAATTGATTAATGAGATTATTTGGAGACAGTGACTGACAGTGAGTGTGTAGAGGGGACGTAGTTTAGCTACGTAGTGTTAAAAGGAACGTGCTGTAGTGTAAGGGACGACGTGGGAGCACGAGGTAGTTAGAAGGATGGCAGAATTCAGCGGGGTGTGTGTTGAAGAGGAGTGAGGTGAGTACATGATGAGTGAGTGAGGCCAGCGGGTCTGTGTGTATGGAGCGAATGGGGACTGCATGGTGCGATGAGTGATTGGGGGGAGGAGTGACTCCCGCCCAAGGGACCCCGGGGTCAGTGTAGAGTGAGTTAGCTGGGTTAGTCAAATTGAAAAATGGAGGTCGTTTTGTTGTTGGTGGGAGTGTAGGCTCGAAACCCGTTTGGAGGGGTGCAGGAGCCCTGTTGACGGGCTGGGAGCGTGGCTGCGAAAGGTGAGTATCGCTGAGTGGGTACCCCGGGCACCAGGCTAGTCGGCCGTAGTAGGCCAAGGGCCCATGGGGGGCCGGGATAGCGTAGTGGGCACGGGTGCGTCTGCTTGGTGCGGGGGCCTGGGGCGCCATTAGCCGCGTGGGCAGTGTTGTGGGCACAGGGTGACCCTCGGAAAGGGGCCTGGGAAGCCAGCCTGCCACGTGTGCATTTCAGGGGAGGTGCCATGGGGGGCACTCCCCGGTGTTTAGGGAGCTGGTAGGCTCGGAGGCAGTGTAGTGCCCGGGGGTGCCATAGCTGGAGATTCGGCAGAGGGTCGTGCCTACCAAAGGGAGCCACGCGTCCCAGCCATGAGACCGTGTGAGGGCACGGAGAGAAAATTGGGGGGCGAGGCCCGAAATTGTGAGGACACCAACACAGGCGACGGGAATCTGGGTTGTTAGAACCAATAGTTTAAGCGAGAGGCGCTTGTTGGAAGCCCCGGGGTAGCTTAACAGTTAAATGGTTAGGGTAGATTAGGAAGTGTACCCCTCCGCACCATCCATCCCTTCGCTCTCGTTGTGGGCCGCTGGACCCACTTTGTGTTATAGATCGCTGAACTCTGGGGAGGCCATCCTGAGGCTTAGATTGGGCCTCGACACAGGACGCTAGCTCTCCCTTGTTCCCCTCCGGGAAGGGCACGTAGGGGTTGGGAGTAGGCTAGGTGACAGGATAGGTTAGCCGAACAAGGACAGTACAGGGGGTTAGGGGACGATTTATAGTGGGGAAGTAGAAAAGGAAATAAAACAACAACAAAAAAAAAATTGGGGTTTGACAAATTAAGGGAGTGGGTATAGACAGTGACAGGCAAAGGCGATAGGTTGGGAGGGAGACCGTAGGGTAGGTCCGAGCTCGCCTTCCGAGTGGCCAGCACCACCGCACTCCCTCCACCAACCTCCACTGAACGGCGAAGGCTGGCCAGCTTCATCGGCAGCTGTTGTTTTGCTGCAGGGCCTGTGCCAGCTGGATCGGCTGCAGCTGCTGTGCTGCAAGGCCTGTACCGGCCGGATCGTCTGCAGCTGTTTTCTGCAAGGCCTGTGCCGGCCAGTTCATCTGCCGGCTGTGTTTGCCTGCAGCGGCCTGGTTCTGCAGGCTGTGTTTGCCTGCTGCCTTTGCCATGCCATGCCCACTGCCCCTGTTCACCAGCCCCGTTCAATTTTTGCTTCGCCCCTCCCCCCCCTGTTCATTTCCATGTGCGCCAGGATCAAGGCAACAGTTTGCAAGCTGCGAGAACTGCCCTGTTGGCAGCTACAACACGGGCCTGCAGTGGCGGCCCGTGCACCGTGTTTGCGCCCATCCATCCATTGTGCTCATTGCGTGTGCCACTTGAGCTGGCACGGAGACTGCGTTTGTGCAGCCCATGCACAGTTGTGGTTCACTGGGTTCATTTCAAAAGGGAAGGCCTTGGACTGCATGTGAGCAGCCGGCCACGTTCCCTGTCACCTGCATTGTTTGAGCCAGAGACTGCGTGCGAGCAGCCTGGCTCCCTGCTAACTGCTTTCTTTTTGCAGAGACCATTGATCCTGGGCCATGGTTTAGTGTAAAATTTGTAAGTCAAGGTTAAGCTGTACTGTAAATATGAGTGCGCCCCCTGCATGTCTGTCTTAGCGCCGGCAATTTTATTTAAGTCGTCCGTGTGAGTGGGTTTGTTTAGTTAGTTACTCAGCCCTCAGGTTATTTATTTTGGGGACACGAATACCATGAATGTCGCACTCAGGGATCCATAGGTAAAATGTACTAGGGGAGAACTACACATGATGGCACACGAAAATTTGACGACTCGGGACGAGTCTGTAAAAAGGGGAGGGGGTAGTGTTGTGGTTGACGAAATTCGCAAACCACCATTCAGGTCCCGTAGGTGAGATATCCCTGTAAGTATATGTGTAGTAGCCCAAACCCGTTGTTTAGAGGGAATAAATGTCATTCATTCGGGCTGCGACCCTTTTAGATAGCCGTTTTTCTTTTACTATCTTTATTTTGGACCAACCGCCATTACTACCACCACAACCACCACCACCCGCATCTCGACAACCACAGCCACATTCTCCAGAACTGCCTTCACAACATCCACCTTCTCCACAACCGCTTTCACACACCAACCACCAACCGCAACGCCGCTTCACAACAACAGCAACGCCAACAGCCACGACCTTTACCGTCACATCTCGCTTTCGCAACCATTGCATCACCGCCATTCCCACGCCACTTGTGGGCACCGATCCTGGACTCGTACAGGGCGCGCACCGAGCAGCGGGTGCAAAAACACCAGCCTTTCCGAGAAATCGGATCAAGAATGATTCACGCCCACTTCTGTTCCGTCCTATCAGCGAGCGTGGGGCGATTTGGCCCCGCCTCCAGGCGCGTCGGAGTATAATCGCTGTATGCAGATTCGCGGATCAAGAATGATTCACGCCCACTTTTCCTCTGTCCAATGGGGAGCGTGGCTCCGCCCCCGAGCCATTCCTGATCCAAAAATCTGCATATGGTTTCTCCTGTCGCACTATAAAGCGCCGAGCGCGGAGCGAATCAGGGCAGTTGGACGGAGTTGAGGAGTTGGGAAGAGTTGAGAGCAGTTGGAGGGAGTTGAGAAGAGGAAAGAGTTGGAGAGTTGTGGCGGCGGCGAAATCAGTCGAGAGAGTGTCTGTCGGGGTCCGGGGAGGCTGGAGAAGCCAAGGATCTTTGTGGAGGTCTGCGCTCGTGTCAGAGTCGGGGAGCTGCGGAGAGGGGAGGCCGGTAACGCAACCGAGGTCGCAGTGGAGTCGCTCGTCGCGGGACCCAAGCCAGCCAGATATCCTCATTCCCCCGAGCATCAACAACCCCCTCCTGTTTTATCCCCGCGCTGAGATAGTGTGAGAAGGGGGCCCCGTTCCCACCCCATTCCAGGCAGTGCCAGCGAGGCCCGCGGAGTCGGGGCGCCGCTGCCATTTTGCGGCTCATCACCAGACGGGTAGGCTCGACGCGGTCTCGGCCCCAGGCCCGTCTGCCCCCTTGTCGATGAGGGTGGCCCCTTTTTCTTTTGCTTTGGAGTATATGTGTTGTCGGCGCCGTCTGTGAAGTAAAACTGTATAAGTGTTGCCGTGTGCTCGGTAGTCGGTAGTAGATCTGCATTGTGTCTCTTTTGTTGCATTTGCTTTTTGTGCAGAATTGTCGTGTTACTTTTACATTTGCTTTTGGTGCATAATTGTTGTGATTGTATATGTGTGCTTTCCGTTTGCCGCGGAATAAATGTGCTTTATGTTGAACTGTTTCTCCCGTTTCGCTTCGTCTTTTCTCTAATTGAATCTCCATCTTACTTCACGTAAAGGGTTGGTCGTGGGCTAAATACGCCCGATAATTAATCGGAACCGTCGAGGTTGACGATAACACCGCTCGGTTATCCCGATAGTACGGAACGGGTCGCTTAAAATGGCCCGTGTCCGAAGTCGACCTGCGGCGAGGTGCGATCGCCCGGTCTACCCTCCGTGTGGGTACTTAGGTAGGTCGAATTTGGCGAACAACCCTATCCCACGCGGGGGGCCGATTGGCACGATCGTGGTGAGGCCGAAAGGCCCACTCGTGACTAGTTCCCGGCGTTAGTCCGAGAGGGTCACGACGGGATTGTCCGTCCGGTGGGCGACGTGCCGCGATTCGAGTTACGTGGCCGTTCGCACGCCGGCGGGCGCGAATCCGCAACAATATTTATATTCGTGATTACAAACATCGCAGTACGTTGTCGTCACCATATTTATAGAATAAAACTTTGCTTAAATTAAAATTTTCATGATGAAAATTTCGTTTAATTTATAGGTGAATCTGTGCTTAAAACCATTTTATCCTCCAACTTTTTTCACTTTATAAATACAATGTTTCAAGACACAAAAGACAAGTTTCAATCAATATCTTCATTTGTTAAAGATGCTGAGAAATATGTCAAGGATGTAAAATTGAACAAAGATAAATATAACAACTATTGGATAAAAAAATTATGGCGAATAATTTGAGTTCTTCAGTGGAAGGGCTTTTAGTATACCTGGAAGAACATCAATTAAAGTATCTCCAACAAAAGTTTCTCCTCTCCTTCTGGCAATATATTCAAAACTAGAAAAAGCAATGAAACAAGAAAAGGTTTCAAAAAATAAAATCCTTATGGATGAAGCTCTAGAAAGAAAAGATAAGACCATCTGTAATATGTGAGGAGAAATTTGTATTTTTTTCAACAACCCTAAAGATGTAAATCCTGATGAAATAAAGGATGTTAATATATCAGGTGAAATGACATTTCGTTCAAAAGTAGCTAAGGATCATTTTAAAATTACCTTTAATATAAAAAATGTTGTCATTGAATCTGGTAATGAAAAAAAGTATATAGATATCAATGGTAATGTTGTTTCTACAAATTAAATATGAGTCAATATTCAACTGAAGATTTTGAAGATTATGAGAGTGATTATGATAGTTATGAAAGTAGTTTTATAGACGATTCCGAAGATGAATTTTAGTTTCAGCAAGGTTTTACTTTATAAATATGATAGATTTTGAGCCTCTTGAATTCTCTGATTCTCCATATGACAAATTTGAGAATTGTCCTGCGTGTGATAGAGTGGGATTAAACACAGAGTCAAAAGCCGATAAACAATGTATATTCTGTGATTATCTTCTAATTAATGATAATAAAAAATATAAAAAGGAAAATAATTCTTTTAGATTTACACCAAAAATGAATTACTTGACAAGATTGATTAGATAAATGAATGTAAAGTATGAGGAAGATAACACACCTTTCCTTACAAGGGAAGAAACTGAACGTGTTTGAGAAATGTAAGATAAAATAGATAAAATAATGTTTTGAGAAGATAAAATAATGGATTATCTTGAAATTAAACCCGAACTGAGAATAAAATATAGAGTTTTTAAAAAAGCCAATAGTAAATTAAATGACCTGTTTTCCAAATATAAATGATTTTTTACCCATTTGGGAAAATAAGATAAAATTTAACAATCATAAAAATCTTCCAAATTCATGAAGATGCCTCATAGTTGGTTCAAGCAGATGGGGAAAAACCTGCTTACTTTTGAGGATGCTCCTGACTCCCAACTTTTTAGATTATGATAATTTAATAATTTTCACAAAGTCAAGTTTTCAACCAGAGTATCAAGTACTCTCACAAGGTTTTAATGCTGGTCTTCAAAAAGAAGATATAATCGGTTTATTTAAACTTCAAAAAAACCCGAAATGATTATAACATTGAAGATATAATACAACTATTTTGTGATACAGAGAGTTGTAAAAAGAAAACAAAACCAATAACTTGTATTCTTAGTGATAATACGGATGATATGCCATCTCCCCAAGATTTGGATAAATCAAAAAAGAACCTCGTTATCTTTGATGATTGTGTTAATGAGAGAAACCAAATGGTAATGGATAGCTACTACACAAGAGGGAGACGTTCTTCTTGTAATTGTATTTATCTTAGTCAATCATACTTTCAACTTCCTCGTCGTTCCATCAGAAACAATGCTTATACTTTTATTTTATTCAAGTCAAATTCAATAGATATAAACAATTTTTGGAGAGATAATCGTTCTACATTATGTGGTAAAGAGGAATTTGGGGATTACATGAAGCACACAACTGAAAAAATATAAACATATTGTTGTGAAACAAGATGAGATATTAAATGATATTTTCCAATAAATCAATGGATGTGAAAGAAAGAGCAAGAAGATTTAAGGAACATCAAGAGTTGGTTTCAAAAGTTGTAAAACAACAGGAAGACATATAGAAGAAACGCGGACAGAAACTAATGGGTGAAGAAGCATTTGAAAGAAAAAAAGAGAAAAAATTTTTAACCACTTTTAAAAACTTCTAAAGAAAAAAATTATAGATGTTTCCACAGTTCCCACAATAGAATATTCTCCGAAAAAACTTCAAATGATAAAAGATTTCAGTCAAATGATGGAGGAAGAATTAGAGCATATAGGAGAATTAGAATATGATGATGAAGGATTATTTTAACAAATGAAAGAGATTAATCGAACCCTGATTATATTGTGAATGCTCTTCAAAACAATGAATATTCAGCGGAATCAAAAACCAAAGCAGGTCTCATTCCAACAGAACAACCAGCAATATTTCATCTTGTTCAAGAAAAGATATTGATATTTAATCATGAATTAAGGTTCTTGAGTTCTGCTCAACCCCCCGTTAAATTAACCCCCAGATTAATGTTTCTTCTCACAAAAGATGGAAGACAAGCTTCAACTGTGAGGTATGAATCAAAGTATATTAAAAAAACTATTGGATATGAAAAATAATGATGAAAGAGTATATATTGATCTGCTGAACACTCTTAATTATAGGGTTAGTATTTCTGGTAAAAGTAGGAAGAATGAGAAGGAGAAACACATTATTCAGGCTTTAAGTATCCTTGGTTCAGGTGTTAGTTTTCTTCCAAATGACCCATCACAATTAGTTCATAGACTTATTGCTGTTCGGTAGAAAGAAGGCTGGAAATAACAATTGTTTTAATGAAGCATCAGCCATTTTAGACCTGTTGATGAACATGAAAATAATTGATAAATATCAATATAAAGACATTTTATCTCATATTAAATAAGATGAGAAGCACAATCCTTCGTTTTAATTTCACAACAAGCGACCACACATCTTCATTCCCATACCCACTACAACTTGACCCAACAAAAGAATATGAGGCATCTTTATTGTCCATGGAAACTTATAATACCTTATTTAATATCACCGAGAAAAATGACAAGTTTAGTTATAATCCGGGAAATGGATACAAATTGATAACAGTTTCACCCGGAGCATATGAGATTTCTCAAATATCTTCCGAAATTGTTCGTCTTATGAAAGAACAGGGTGATGAACCAAAAAAATATTGTTATAGATATTCAAAAACATACTTCAAAATCAACGATTTTACTTAAAAATAACTACAAGGTTGATTTCACAATTGATAATTTATTTAGAGAGTTATTGGGTTTCTCCTCAAAAAGGATTGAAACTAATGGGATGTTTTACAGTGATGATGTCATTCAAATATACTCAGGAATAAATTCGGCATTTATTCACTGTGATTTGATTGATGGTGCTTATAATGATGGAATAAAAACAAATACAATATTTTCATTCAGCACACACTCAACCCCAATTGGTTATAAATTCAATATGGAACCCAAAAATTTGGTTTATCTCCCTGTGTCAGGAAAAACCATACAGAGAGTAAATTTTAGGATAACCGACCAAGATAATCGTATGATTTATTTTCATGGAGAAGTGTGTGTGTTTATGTGTGTGTTTATGTGTGTTTGTTGTGTTTGTGTGTGTGTGTGTGTATGTGTGTGTTTATATGTGTGTTTATGTGTGTTGATGTGTTGTTTGTGTGTGTTTATTTGTGTTTATGTTGGTGTTGTGTGTGCGTTTATGTGTGTGTTAATGTGTTTATCTGTGTTTATTTGTGTGTTTGTGTGTGTGTGTTTATGTGTGTGTTTGTGTTTGTGTGTGTTTGTGTTTGTGTGTGTTTGTTTGTGTTTATGTATTTGTGTGTGTTTGTGTGTTCTCTGTGTGCTTGTATGTGTGTATTTGCGTGTGTGTGTGTGTGTGTGTGTGTGTTTATGTGTTTGTATTTGGGTATGTGTTTGTGTGTGTGTGTGTGTGTGTATATGTTTTGTGTTTTTCTGTGTTTGTGTATGTGTGTGTGTGTGTTTGTGTTTGTGTGTGTGTGTGTGTGTGTGTGTGTGTGTGTTTGTATTTATGTGTTTGTTTGTGTTTGTGTGTGTGTGTGCTTGTGTGTGTGTGTGTGTGTTTATATGTGTGTTTGTGTGTGTGTTTATGTGTGTTTGTGTGTGTGTTGATGTGTTTGTGTTTGTGTGTGTTTATTTGTGTTTATGTTGGTGTTATGTGTGCGTTTATGTGTGTGTTAATGTGTTTATCTGTGTGTGTATGTGTATGTGTGTTTATGTATTTGTGTGTGTGTGTGTGTGTGTGTGTGTGTGTGTGTGTGTGTGTGTGTGTTGTTGTGTGTTTGTTGTGTGTGTTCTGTGTGTGCTTGTATGTGTTTTTTGTGTGTGTGTGTGTGTGTGTGTGTGTGTGTGTGTGTGTTTGTTGTGTGTTTGTGTGTTCTGTGTGTGCTTGTATGTGTGTATTTGCGTGTTTGTGTTTGTGTGTGTGTGTGTGTGTTTATGTGTTTGTATTTGGGTTTGTGTGTGTGTTTATGTGTATGTGTGTGTGTATGTTTTGTGTTTTTGTGTGTTTGTGTTTGTTTATGTGTGTGTATGTTTGTGTGTTTTTGTGTTTGTGTGTGTTTTTGTGTTTGTGTGTGTTTTTGTGTGTGTGTGTGTGTGTGTGTGTGTGTGTGTGTGTGTGTGTGTGTGTGTGTGTGTGTGTGTTGTTTTGTCTGGTTCTTTCTTGGGACTCATGTGCAGTAATTGGTCTTTCTTTTGATTTCGGGAGTATATAACGTGGCTCGTGTGGTAAATTCACCCTCTCTGCTCCTCCTCCGTGTAAAACATTGTTGTTTGAAGTGAACATATTTCACATTCAGCATGAAAGGATATTACAGTAATAGTTTCGATATCAGCCCATATTTTGAGGTTACATGGGAAGAATCTCTCAAAGCACGACTTGCACCTCTTTCCTTCCTGTCGCGGACGCCGCGCCCATCACATGTCCGTGTCATGTCATCTCCGCTGAAGTGAACATTTTTCAGGAATGGATCGTTGGTGTCCCACAGCGAAAGACACCCTGGGCGTCGGTAAGAACGGAAGTGGTTGTTGAGGAAAATTGGAGAAGGGAGATCAACGGGTCTGAAGAGCAGTTTGTGGACTTGGGGACTTTCAGTTTAATCCGCGGCTTGTGTCTGTCTCCTCGAGGAGATGGGCTCCGTGTGGTGGGTGTGCCCTCGAGGGGATGGGGTCCTTGTAGTGGGTGTGCCCTCGAGGGGATGGGGTCCGTGTGGTGTGTGTGCCCTCGAGGGGATGGGGTCCGTGTGGTGGGTGTGCCCTCGAGGGGATGGGGTCCTTGTAGTGGGTGTGCCCTCGAGGGGATGGGGTCCGTGTGGTGTGTGTGCCCTCGAGGGGATGGGGTCCGTGTGTTTGGTGTGCCCTCGAGGGGATGGGGTCCGTGTGGTGGGTGTGCCCTCGAGGGGATGGGGTCCTTGTAGTGGGTGTGCCCTCGAGGGGATGGGGTCCGTGTGGTGTGTGTGCCCTCGAGGGGATGGGGTCCGTGTGGTGGGTGTGCCCTCGAGGGGATGGGGTCCGTGTGGTGGGTATGCCCTTGAGGGGATGGGGTCCTTGTAGTGGGTGTGCCCTCGAGGGGATGGGGTCCGTGTGGTGTGTGTGCCCTCGAGGGGATGGGGTCCGTGTGTTTGGTGTGCCCTCGAGGGGATGGGGTCCGTGTGGTGGGTGTGCCCTCGAGGGGATGGGGTCCGTGTGGTGGGTGTGCCCTCGAGAGGATGGGGTCCGTGTGGTGTGTGTGCCCTCGAGGGGATGGGGTCCGTGTGGTGTGTGTGCCCTCGAGGGGATGGGGTCCGTGTGGTTGGTGTGCCCTCGAGGGGATGGGGTCCGTGTGGTTGGTGTGCCCTCGAGGGGATGGGGTCCGTGTGGTGGGTGTGCCCTCGAGGGGATGGGGTCCGTGTGGTGTGTGTGCCCTCGAGGGGATGGGGTCTGTGTGGTGGTTGTGCCCTCGAGGGGATGGGGTCCGTGTGGTGGGTGTGCCCTCCAGGGCATGGGGTCCGTGTGGTGGGTGTGCCCTCGAGGGGATGGGGTCCGTGTGGTGGGTGTGCCCTCGAGGGGATGGGGTCCGTGTGGTGGGTGTGCCCTCGAGGGGATGGGGTCCGTGTGGTGGGTGTGCCCTCGAGGGGATGGGGTCCGTGTGGTGGGTGCGCCCTCGAGGGGATGGGGCCCGTGTGGTGTGTGTGCCCTCGAGGGGATGGGGTCCCTGTGTTTGGTGTGCCCCCGAGGGGATGGGGTCCGTGTGGTGGGTGTCCCCTCGAGGGGATGGGGTCCGTGTGGTGGGTGTGCCCTCGAGGGGATGGGGTCCGTGTGGTGTGTGTGCCCTCGAGGGGATGGGGTTGTGTGGTGTGTGTGCCCTCGAGGGGATGGGGTCCGTGTGGTGTGTGTGCCCTCGAGGGGATGGGGTCCGTGTGGTGTGTGTGCCCTCGAGGGGATGGGGTCCTTGTAGTGTGTGTGCCCTCGAGGGGATGGGGTCCGTGTGGTGTGTGTGCCCTCGAGGGGATGGGGTCCGTGTGGTGTGTGTGCCCTCGAGGGGATGGGGTCCGAGTGGTGTGTGTGCCCTCGAGGGGATGGGGTCCGTGTGGTGGGTGTGCCCTCGATGGGATGGGGTCCGTGTGGTGGGTGTGCCCTCGATGGGATGGGGTCCGTGTGGTGGGTGTGCCCTCGAGGGGATGGGGTCCGTGTGGTGGGTGTGCCCTGCGGAGGATGGGGTCCGTGTGGTGGGTGTGCCCTGCGGAGGATGGGGTCCGTGTGGTGGGTGTGCCCTGCGGAGGATGGGGTCCGTGTGGTGGGTATGCCCTGCGGAGGATGGGGTCCGTGTGGTGGGTATGCCCTGCGGAGGATGGGGTCCGTGTGGTGGCTGTGCCTTGTGGAGCATGGGGTCCGTGTGGTGGGTGTGCCCTGCGGAGGATGGGGTACGTGTGGTGGGTGTGCCCTGCGGAGGATGGGGTCCGTGTGGTGGGTGTGCTCTGCGGAGGATGGGGTCTGTGTGGTGGGTGTGCCTGGGGGGATGCAGGTCCGGGTGTCGGGTGTGCCCTGGTAGTGACATGGAAATGTGGATACGCATACAAGGGTTCGAGCAGTGGGTGATGTAGATCTGTGTGGCAGAGGGGAGCTGTGGGGGTTATGGACCCATGCTGGGGTACATGAACCCATGCTGCGGGGATGAGGAGCCATGCTGCAAGGCCGTGGACCCATGCTGCTGGGCCGTTGACCCATGCTGCTGGGCCGTGGACCCATGCTGCGGGGCCGTGGACCCATGCTGCGGGGCCGTGGACCCATGCTGCGGGGCCGTGGACCCATGCTGCGGGGCCGTGGACCAATTCTGCGGGGCTCAAGCTGTGGTTAGTGTGGGTCCATGTGATGAGGCATTAACTAGAGGTGGCTGCATCAACGTAGCGGAGTGCAAGCTTCAGGTCGCTGGATCTGCCCGGTATTGTGGGAGTTGTTGTTGTGAATCCGTGTTGGATGTTGATTGCTGTGATTGGCATGGATCCATGACGCCGGGGTTGATCTTCCTGCTGGGTTGATCCATGTGACTTTGTGCGAGCTGCTTATGGGGTTAATCCTTGTGTTTGGGTGAGAGCTGCTCATGGGGTAGATTGATTCAATTAGCAAGGTGTGAGTTGTGTGTGTTGTGGATCTTTGTGGAGAGTAAGAGTTCTGAGGTGCATGTGACAAAGATCCGCATGGCCAGTATTAGCTCTGGGTGGTGTGGATCGGCATGGTCCATCTGGTGCCAGCTGCACGTAACACCGATCTGCTTGGTGTGGTTGCTTGCTGTGTCTGGGTGGATCCAGAGGTGGTTTGGGTCCTTGCTGTGTCTCCTGGTTCTTGAATGACTGAGTTGAGCGGTGTACTAATTGTGCTGTGCTGGTTTGGACCCGGTTTCCATTTTCTTGATTTAGAGCTGCTGGGTTCGACTGCATTTTTAAGCGGTACCAACCGCTTCAATATTTGGTGTGTCCCTCCTTCCGCCCGTCTGTCAAAAAAAAGAACCAGAGCCTTTCTCACCCAAACCCTGTTTCCTTTGTTTCTAGTTGTTTGATATTTTTGTTGTTGAGTTTGCATGATCAGCACAGTAAAGTCACCCCGTCTGTTGGGGTAGTAACTGTCAGTCCCCACAGGGACACTTTTTAAGTGGTGCAGCCGCTTCACTGCACCGCTTCCTTCGGACATTTTTATTTATTTATTTTTGTTGGCAAGATCAACCACATCTAAGTTTGTCATACACCTGGATACTTTTACACCGGTTGTAGAGTTCCTGAAGTTGCTTTGATCAAAGTTCCACTGTGGATCCAAAGGTGTACGTTTGCTTAATTAAATAACATTGTGGCAGATGTGCAGACACAGCCGAGCCAAAGCTTGTTGGACAGGTTTGTTTTTCTGTGTAAAGACTTGTTACCACCCTTGAGCTGTTGCACCAAATCTGTCCCTTGTTTGGAAATATGTTCGGTCCATGCAGTACAAGTCTTTGTGTTTACATTTGTCCAAGTCTTTCTGTTTGTATTTGTACGAGTCTTTGTGTTTACATTTGTCCAAGTCTTTCTGTTTGTATTTGTACGAGTCTTTGAGTTTACACTTGCACGACTCTTTGTGTTTACTCTTGTACGAGTCTTTGTGTTTACGCTTGTACGAGTCTTTGTGTTTACGCTTGTACGAGTCGTTGTGTTTACGCTTGTACGTGTCTTCATGTTTACGCTTGTACGAGTCTTTGTGTTTGCACTTGTCCGAGTCTTTGTGTTTACACTTGTACGAGTCTTTGTGTGTACACTTGTACGAGTCTTTGTGTTTACGCTTGTATTTTACATCATGCAACAGCAAGTCCCAAGTGTTGCTCACCTTAAAAAAAATAGATCAGAATAAAGCTTATTGATTGAAATTAATTGTTTATTCCAAATTTGACTCACCACATCCGCCGCCTGCGCCACATCCGCCACCTCTGCCTGTTTACTCCACCCTTGACTTGTATCACTTATTTGCCTGTGACACAAAAACTATTGCATATTTTTTTCTTTCTGTTTTTTCCACATTAAACCAGACAAAATTACCTTTCTTCTCATACTAAGATATCTAGATATCTGTGGTTTTTCTGGTCTGTAGTTAAAAAGGAAAGTGGATGTTTTGTAAAACATGTAACAACTCCGCCTTTTTAGGGTGACCAGTTCATGAACTACGACCATGAGTCTTTGTGTTTACACTTGTACGAGTCGTTGTGTTTATGCTTGTACGTGTCTTCATGTTTACGCTTGTACGAGTCTTTGTGTTTGCACTTGTACGAGTCTTTGTGTTTACACTTGTACGTGTCTTTGTGTGTACACTTGTACGAGTCTTTGTGTTTACGCTTGTATGTTGTCGTAGTTCATGAACTGGTCATCATTTGCGTTACAGGGTCAAAATATTCAATTTTTCAGTTTTCTCTGTGTTGATAGACATCTCCAAGCGACATGCACTTGTGTGAAATTTTTTTTAGCAAAAACCACTAATTTCCGGCGAATATTGTATTTTTAATTATGAACTTTAATGGATAATGCATTACAAGGAAAACACATTTTCGCGTTTATCTCAAATTCACCCTTTCTGAGTAAATTGGATGTGGATCAGTTCTCCTTTGGCCGTTTTGGACAATTCAAGTGCCAAATTAATCCTGAGAATCTGCTCGATACATAACTATGTAAAGATATTTACGAGATCTCTTTTAGAAGTTTGTACATATTGGTCAGGGCTTGCTGAATAATTACGAGTTGAATAATCAATTTTGCATCATGCAACAGCAAGTCCCAAGTGCTACTCACCTAAAAAATCACAAAATAGATTAGATTAAAGCTTATTGATTGAAATAAATTCAGTTTATTCCTAATTTGACTCACCACATCCGCCGCCTGCGCCACATCCGCCGCCTCCGCCTGTTTACTTCACCCCTGACTTGTATCACTTATTTGCCTGTTACACAAAAACTATTGCATATTTTTTATTTCTGTTTTTCCCACATTAAACTAGACAAAATTGCCTTTCTTCTCATACTAAGATATCTAGATATCTGTGGTTTTTCTGGTCTAGAGTTAAAAAGGAAAGTGGATGTTTCGAAAAACATGAAACAACTCCGCCTTTTTAGGGTGACGAGTTCATGAACTACGACCATGAGTCTTTGTGTTTACGCTTGTACGAGTCTTTGTGTTTACACTTGTACGTGTCTTTGTGTTTACACTTGTACGAGTCTTTGTCTTTGCACTTGCACGAGTCTTTGTGTTTGAACTTGTACGTGTCTTTGTGTTTACACTTGTACGTGTCTTTGTGTTTACTCTTGTACGTGTCTTTGTGTTTCCGCTTGTACAAGTCTTTGCGTTAACGCTTGTACGAGTCTTTGTGTTTACTCTTGTACGAGTCTTTGTGTTTACTCTTGTCCGAGTCTTTGTGTTTACTCTTGTACGAGTCTTTGTGTTTACGCTTGTACGAGTCTTTGTGTTTACGCTTGTACGAGTCTTTGTGTTTACGCTTTTACGAGTCTTTGTGTTTACGCTTGTACGAGTCTTTGTGTTTACGCTTGTACGTGTCTTTGTGTTTACGCTTGAACGTGTCTTTGTGTTTACGCTTGTATGAGGTCGTAGTTCATGAACTGGTCATCATTTGCGTTACAGGGTCAAAATATTCAATTTTTCACTTTTCTCTGTGTTGATAGACATTAGCAAGCTACATGCAGTTGTGTGAAAAAAATTAGCAAAAACCACTACTTTACGGCGAATATGGTATTTTTAATTATGAACTTAAATGGATAATGCATTACAAGGAAAACACATTTTCGCGTTTGTCTCAAATTCACCCTTTCTGAGTAAATTGGATGTGGAACAGTTATCCTTTGGTCGTTTTGGACAATTCAAGTGCCAAATTAATCCTGAGAATCTGCTCGATAAATAACGATGTAAAGATATTTACGAGATCCATTTTAGGAGTTTGTACATATTGGTCAGGGTTTGCTGAATAATAACGAGTTGAATAATCAATTGTACATCATGCAACAGCAAGTCCCAAGTGTTACTCACCTAAAAAAAAAAAAGATCAGAATAAAGCTTATTGATTGAAATTAATTCAGTTTATTCCAAATTTGACTCACCACATCCGCCGCCTCCGCCACATCCGCCGCCTCCGCCACATCCGCCGCCTCCGCCTGTTTACTCCACCCTTGACTTGTATCACTTATTTGCCTGTTACACAAAAACTATTGCATATTTTTTCTTTCTGTTTTTTCCACATTAAACCAGACAAAATTACCTTTCTTCTCATACTAAGATATCGAGATATCTGTGGTTTTCTGGTCTCTAGTTAAAAAGGAAAGTGGATGTAAAACATGTAACAACTCCGTCTTTTCAGGGTGACCATTTCATGAACTACGACCATGAGTCTTTGTGTTTACACTTGTACGAGTCGTTGTGTTTACACTTGTACGAGTCGTTGTGTTTACGCTTGTACGTGTCTTCATGTTTACCCTTGTGTCTTCATGTTTACGCTTGTACGAGTCTTTGTGTTTACGCTTGTACGAGTCTTTGTGTTTGCACTTGTACGAGTCTTTGTGTTTGCACTTGTACGAGTATTTGTGTTTACACTTGTACGTGTCTTTGTGTATACACTTGTACGAGTCTTTGTGTTTACGCTTGTATGTTGTCGTGGTTCATGAACTGGTCATCATTTGCGTTACAGGGTCAAAATATTCAATTTTTCAGTTTTCTCTGTGTTGATCGACATCACCAAGCTACATGCACTTGTGTGAAAAAAAATTAGCAAAAACCACTAATTTCCCGCGAATATTGTATTTTTAATGATGAACTTTAATGGATAATGCATTACAAGGAAAACACATTTTCGCGTTTATCTCGAATTCACCCTTTCTGAGTAAATTGGATGTGGATCAGTTCTCCTTTGGCTGTTTTGTCAATTCATGTGCCAAATTAATCCTGAGAATCTGCTCGATACAGAACTATGTAAAGATATTTACTAGATCTCTTTTAGAAGTTTGTACATATTGGTCAGGGTTTGCTGAATAATTACGAGTTGAATAATCAATTTTGCATCATGCAACAGCAAGTCCCAAGTGTTACTCACCTAAAAAATCACAAAATAGATTAGATTAAAGCTTATTGATTGAAATAAATTCAGTTTATTCCAAATTTGACTCACCACATCCGCCGCCTCCGCCTGTTTACTTCACCCCTGACTTGTATCACTTATTTGCCTGTTACACAAAAACGATTGCATATTTTTTTATTTCTGTTTTTCCCACATTAAACTAGACAAAATTACCTTTCTTCTCGTACTAAGATATCTAGATATCTGTGGTTTTTCTGGTCTGGAGTTAAAAAGGAAAGTGGATGTTTCGAAAAACATGTAACAACTCCGCCTTTTTAGGGTGACGAGTTCATGAACTACGACCATGAGTCTTTGTGTTTACACTTGTACGAATCTTTGTGTTTACACTTGTACGAGTCTTTGTCTTTGCACTTGCACGAGTCTTTGTGTTTGAACTTGTATGTGTCTTTGTGTTTACACTTGTACGTGTCTTTGTGTTTACACTTGTACGTGTCTTTGTGTTTACTCTTGTACGTGTCTTTGTGTTTACTCTTGTACGTGTCTTTGTGTTTACTCTTGTACGTTTCTTTGTGTTTACTCTTGTACGTGTCTTTGTGTTTACTCTTGTACGTGTCTTTGTGTTTACTCTTGTACGTGTCTTTGTGTTTACTCTTGTACGTGTCTTTGTGTTTACGCTTGTACGTGTCTTTGTGTTTACGCTTGTACGTGTCTTTGTGTTTACACTTGCACGAGCCTTTGTGTTTACACTTGCGCGAGTCTTTGTGTTTCCACTTGTCCAAGTCTTTCTGTTTGTATTTGTACGAGTCTTTGTGTTTACACTTGCACGAGTCTTTGTGTTTGTGAATATGCGCGAGTCTTTGTTTACTCTTCTACGAGTCTTTGTTTACTCTTCTACGAGTCTTTGTGTTTACTCTTGTACGTGTCTTTGTGTTTACTCTTGTACGTGTCTTTGTGTTTACTCTTGTACGTGTCTTTGTGTTTACGCTTGTACGTGTCTTTGTGTTTACGCTTGTACGAGTCTTTGCGTTTACGCTTGTACGAGTCTTTGCGTTTACGCTTGTACGAGTCTTTGCGTTTACTCTTGTACGAGTCTTTGCGTTTACTCTTGTCCGAGTCTTTGTGTTTACGCTTGTACGAGTCTTTGTGTTTACGCTTTTACGAGTCTTTGTGTTTACGCTTGTACGTGTCTTTGTGTTTACACTTGCACGAGTCTTTGTGTTTACACTTGCGCGAGTCTTTGTGTTTCCACTTGTCCAAGTCTTTCTGTTTGTATTTGTACGAGTCTTTGTGTTTACACTTGCACGAGTCTTTGTGTTTTTGAATATGCGCGAGTCTTTGTTTACTATTGTACGAGTCTTTGTTTACTCTTGTACGAGTCTTTGTTTTAATCTTGTACGAGTCTTTATGTTTACGCATGTACGAGTCTTTGTGTTTACGCTTGTACGAGTCTTTGTGTTTACCCTTGTATGTGTCTTTGTGTTTACGCTTGTACGAGTCTTTGCGTTTACGCCTGTACGAGTCTTTGCGTTTACGCTTGTACGAGTCTTTGCGTTTACTCTTGTCCGAGTCTTTTTGTTTACGCTTGTACGAGTCTTTGTGTTTACGCTTGTACGAGTCTTTGTGTTTACGCTTGTACGAGTCTTTGTGTTTACGCTTGTACGAGTCTTTGTGTTTACGCTTGTACGAGTCTTTGTGTTTACGCTTGTACGAGTCTTTGTGTTTACCCTTGTATGTGGTCGTAGTTCATGAACTGGTCATCATTTGCGTTACAGGGTCAAAATATTCAATTTTTCACTTTTCTCTGTGTTGATAGACATCAGCAAGCTGCATGCACTTGTGTGAAAAAAAATAGCAAAAACCACTACTTTACGGCAAATATGGTATTTTTAATTATGAACTTTAATGGATAATGCATCACAAGGAAAACATATTCGCGTTTATCTCAAATTCACCCTTTCTGAGTAAATTGGATGTGGAACAGTTATCCTTTGGTCGTTTTGGACAATTCAAGTGCCAAATTAATCCTGAGAATCTGCTCGATAAATAACGATGTAAAGATATTTACGAGATCTCTTTTAGGAGTTTGTACATATTGGTCAGGTTTGCTGAATAATAACGAGTTGAATAATCAATTTTGCATCATGCAACAGCAAGTCCCAAGTGTTACTCACCTAAAAAATCACAAAATAGTTTAGATTAAAGCTTATTGATTGAAATAAATTCAGTTTATTCCAAATTTGACTCACCACATCCGCCGCCTCTGCCACATCCGCCGCCTCCGCCTGTTTACTTCACCCCTGACTTGTATCACTTATTTGCCTGTTACACAAAAACTATTGCATATTTTTTCTTTCTGTTTTTTCCACATTAAACCAAACAAAATTACCTTTCTTCTCATACTAAGATATCGAGATATCTGTGGTTTTCTGGTCTCTAGTTAAAAAGGAAAGTGGATGTAAAACATGTAACAACTCCGTCTTTTCAGGGTGACCATTTCATGAACTACGACCATGAGTCTTTGTGTTTACACTTGTACGAGTCGTTGTGTTTACGCTTGTACGTGTCTTCATGTTTACCCTTGTAAGTGTCTTCATGTTTACGCTTGTACGAGTCTTTGTGTTTGCACTTGTACGAGTCTTTGTTTTTACGCTTGTACGAGTCTTTGTGTTTGCACTTGTACGAGTCTTTGTGTTTGCACTTGTACGAGTATTTGTGTTTACACTTGTACGTGTCTTTGTGTATACACTTGTACGAGTCTTTGTGTTTACTCTTGTATGTTGTCGTGGTTCATGAACTGGTCATCATTTGCGTTACAGGGTCAAAATATTCAATTTTTCAGTTTTCTCTGTGTTGATCGACATCACCAAGCTACATGCACTTGTGTGAAAATTTTTTTAGCAAAAACCACTAATTTCCCGCGAATATTGTATTTTTAATGATGAACTTTAATGGATAATGCATTACAAGGAAAACACATTTTCGCGTTTATCTCGAATTCACCCTTTCTGAGTAAATTGGATGTGGATCAGTTCTCCTTTGGCTGTTTTGGACAATTCAAGTGCCAAATTAATCCTGAGAATCTGCTCGATACAGAACTATGTAAAGATATTTACTAGATCTCTTTTAGAAGTTTGTACATATTGGTCAGGGTTTGCTGAATAATTACGAGTTGAATAATCAATTTTGCATCATGCAACAGCAAGTCCCAAGTGTTACTCACCTAAAAAATCACAAAATAGATTAGATTAAAGCTTATTGATTGAAATAAATTCAGTTTATTCCAAATTTGACTCACCACATCCGCCGCCTCCGCCTGTTTACTTCACCCCTGACTTGTATCACTTATTTGCCTGTTACACAAAAACTATTGCATATTTTTTTATTTCTGTTTTTCCCACATTAAACTAGACAAAATTACCTTTCTTCTCGTACTAAGATATCTAGATATCTGTGGTTTTTCTGGTCTGGAGTTAAAAAGGAAAGTGGATGTTTCGAAAAACATGTAACAACTCCGCCTTTTTAGGGTGACGAGTTCATGAACTACGACCATGAGTCTTTGTGTTTACACTTGTACGAATCTTTGTGTTTACACTTGTACGAGTCTTTGTCTTTGCACTTGCACGAGTCTTTGTGTTTGAACTTGTATGTGTCTTTGTGTTTACACTTGTACGTGTCTTTGTGTTTACACTTGTACGTGTCTTTGTGTTTACTCTTGTACGTGTCTTTGTGTTTACTCTTGTACGTGTCTTTGTGTTTACTCTTGTACGTGTCTTTGTGTTTACTCTTGTACGTGTCTTTGTGTTTACGCCTGTACGTGTCTTTGTGTTTACGCTTGTACGTGTCTTTGTGTTTACGCTTGTACGTGTCTTTGTGTTTACACTTGCACGAGCCTTTGTGTTTACACTTGCGCGAGTCTTTGTGTTTCCACTTGTCCAAGTCTTTCTGTTTGTATTTGTACGAGTCTTTGTGTTTACACTTGCACGAGTCTTTGTGTTTGTGAATATGCGCGAGTCTTTGTTTACTCTTCTACGAGTCTTTGTGTTTACTCTTGTACGTGTCTTTGTGTTTACTCTTGTACGTGTCTTTGTGTTTACTCTTGTACGTGTCTTTGTGTTTACGCTTGTACGAGTCTTTGCGTTTACGCTTGTACGAGTCTTTGCGTTTACGCTTGTACGAGTCTTTGCGTTTACGCTTGTACGAGTCTTTGCGTTTACGCTTGTACGAGTCTTTGGGTTTACGCTTGTACGAGTCATTGCGTTTACGCTTGTACGAGTCTTTGCGTTTACTCTTGTACGAGTCTTTGCGTTTACTCTTGTCCGAGTCTTTGTGTTTACGCTTTTACGAGTCTTTGTGTTTACGCGTGTACGTGTCTTTGTGTTTACACTTGCACGAGTCTTTGTGTTTACACTTGCGCGAGTCTTTGTGTTTCCACTTGTCCAAGTCTTTCTGTTTGTATTTGTACGAGTCTTTGTGTTTACACTTGCACGAGTCTTTGTGTTTTTGAATATGCGCGAGTCTTTGTTTACTATTGTACGAGTCTTTGTTTACTCTTGTACGAGTCTTTGTTTACTCTTGTACGAGTCTTTGTTTACTCTTGTACGAGTCTTTATGTTTACGCATGTACGAGTCTTTGTGTTTACGCTTGTACGAGTCTTTGTGTTTACCCTTGTATGTGTCTTTGTGTTTACGCTTGTACGAGTCTTTGCGTTTACGCCTGTACGAGTCTTTGCGTTTACGCTTGTACGAGTCTTTGCGTTTACTCTTGTACGAGTCTTTGCGTTTACTCTTGTCCGAGTCTTTGCGTTTACTCTTGTCCGAGTCTTTTTGTTTACGCTTGTACGAGTCTTTGTGTTTACGCTTGTACGAGTCTTTGTGTTTACGCTTGTACGAGTCTTTGTGTTTACGCTTTTACGAGTCTTTGTGTTTACGCTTGTACGAGTCTTTGTGTTTACGCTTGTACGAGTCTTTGTGTTTACGCTTGTACGAGTCTTTGTGTTTACGCTTGTACGAGTCTTTGTGTTTACCCTTGTATGTGGTCGTAGTTCATGAACTGGTCATCATTTGCGTTACAGGGTCAAAATATTCAATTTTTCACTTTTCTCTGTGTTGATAGACATCAGCAAGCTACATGCACTTGTGTGAAAAAAAAAATAGCAAAAACCACTACTTTACGGCAAATATGGTATTTTTAATTATGAACTTTAATGGATAATGCATCACAAGGAAAACATATTCGCGTTTATCTCAAATTCACCCTTTCTGAGTAAATTGGATGTGGAACAGTTATCCTTTGGTCGTTTTGGACAATTCAAGTGCCAAATTAATCCTGAGAATCTGCTCGATAAATAACGATGTAAAGATATTTACGAGATCTCTTTTAGGAGTTTGTACATATTGGTCAGGTTTGCTGAATAATAACGAGTTGAATAATCAATTTTGCATCATGCAACAGCAAGTCCCAAGTGTTACTCACCTAAAAAATCACAAAATAGTTTAGATTAAAGCTTATTGATTGAAATAAATTCAGTTTATTCCAAATTTGACTCACCACATCCGCCGCCTCTGCCACATCCGCCGCCTCCGCCTGTTTACTTCACCCCTGACTTGTATCACTTATTTGCCTGTTACACAAAAACTATTGCATATTTTTTATTTCTGTTTTTCCCACATTAAACTAGACAAAATTACCTTTCTTCTCGTACTAACATATCTAGATATCTCTGGTTTTTCTGGTCTGGAGTTAAAAAGGAAAGTGGATGTTTCGAAAAACATGTAACAACTCCGCCTTTTTAGGGTGACGAGTTCATGAACTACGACCATGAGTCTTTCTGTTTACACTTGTACGAGTCTTTGTCTTTGCACTTGCACGAGTCTTTGTGTTTGAACTTGTACGTGTCTTTGTGTTTACACTTGTACGTGTCTTTGTGTTTACACTTGTACGTGTCTTTGTGTTTACACTTGTACGTGTCATTGTGTTTACACTTGTACGTGTCATTGTGTTTCCACTTGTACGTGTCTTTGTGTTTACGCTTGTACATGTCTTTGTGTTTACGCTTGTACGTGTCTTTGTGTTTCCACTTGTACGTGTCTTTGTGTTTACACTTTCACGAGTCTTTGTGTTTGTGAATACGCACGAGTCTTTGTTTACTCTTGTATGAGTCTTTGTGTTTACCCTTGTACGGTTCTTTGTGTTTACGCTTGTACGGTTCTTTGTGTTTACGCTAGTACGAGTCTTTGCGTTTACGCTTGTACGAGTCTTTGCGTTTACGCTTGTCAGAGTCTTTGCGTTTACTCTTGTCCGAGTCTTTGCGTTTACGCTTGTACGAGTCTTTGCGTTTACGCTTGTACGAGTCTTTGCGTTTACGCTTGTACGAGTCTTTGTGTTTACGCTTGTACGAGTCTTTGTGTTTACGCTTGTACGAATCTTTGTGTTTACGCTTGTACGAGTTTTTGTGTTTACGCTTGTACGAGTTTTTGTGTTTACGCTTGCACGAGTCTTTGTGTTTACGCTTGCACGAGTCTTTGCGTTTACGCTTGTACGAGTCTTTGCGTTTACGCTTGTACGAGTCTTTGCGTTTACGCTTGTCCGAGTCTTTGCGTTTACTCTTGTCCGAGTCTTTGCGTTTACGCTTGTACGAGTCTTTGCGTTTACGCTTGTATGAGTCTTTGCGTTTACGCTTTTACGAGTCTTTGCGTTTACGCTTGTACGAGTCTTTGCGTTTACGCTTGTACGAGTCTTTGCGTTTACGCTTGTACGAGTCTTTGCGTTTACGCTTTTACGAGTCTTTGCGTTTACGCTTTTACGAGTCTTTGCGTTTACGCTTGTACGAGTCTTTGTGTTTACGCTTGTACGAGTCTTTGTGTTTACGCTTGTACGAGTCTTTGTGTTTACGCTTGTACGAATCTTTGTGTTTACGCTTGTACGAGTTTTTGTGTTTACGCTTGCACGAGTCTTTGTATTTACACTTGCACGAGTCTTTGTGTTTACACTTGCACGAGTCTTTCTTTTTTCAGATGAAATTTGGTCGTCAGGTTTGGTCTATGACAAGGAAGAGCTGATTCATTTTTGGTGAAGATCTGGATACAAAATATTTATTTATATATTTTCTTTAAAAATTATTTATTTATTTAATTTTATTACCTTCGCAAACTTTGTTGCGAAGGTTATGTTTTGATCGCTGTGTATTTATTTATTTATTTGTGAATATGTGTGTTTGTTTGTTTGTTATTCGCATAACACCAAAAGTATTGAACTGAATCACAGCAAATTTAGTGGGATGATTGGTTATTATCCGAGGACTAATTTGATTAGATTTTGGGAGTGATTCGGTCAAAGGTCAAGGTCAAGTCATGAAAAGGTCAAAATCGTCTTTTTATCATCGCGCGGTCAATTTGTATCCAATTTGCATGCAACTAATGCCAAAATGTTCAGAATTCAATGTCCCATCTTGTGATATGTGACATGACACAATGACGTAATAACCCTTATTAGTGGTTGGGAGTCAAAGGTCGGGGGGGGGTCACGACATTGCAAAATGTGCGGTTTTAGTCATAACACGGTCAATTCTTATCCGATTTGCATGAAACCAACACCAAAATGTTGACTGTTCTGTTCCCCACACTCTAATACCAATTACAAAATTAAGAGTACAAAGGTCAAGGTCGAGGTCATGAAAAGGTCAAAATCGTCATTTTGCCATCGTGTGGTCGTTTTTTCTCCAATTTGCATGCAACCAATGGCAAAATGTTGTGAATTCAATGCCCAATTTTGTGATATACGATATGACACAATGACGTCATTACCCTTGTTAGCGGTTTGGGTCAAAGGTCAGGAGGGTCAACGACCTTTATTATCATAACGCGGTCAATTCTTATACAATTTACATGTAAGTAGATTCAAAATGTTTAGAATTCAATTCCCTATCATGTGATGTGTAATATGTGACATTGACTTTATTGGTGAGTTTAAAGCATTGGGGGGGGGGGGGGTGTCACTGAACTTACAAAATGTGCATACCTTAGTGGCACGTACGCACACTAAACAAACAATGTTCCTTTTTATAAACTAGGAGCCAGCTGACATATTACTTTTGGATTGCGCAACCACAACCAGCTGATGTCAACCATTCTAAAAAAAAGCACGATCACCTGATGTGTGCTTCAAATGTGTCATTCTTATGTGCCATGATGCTTTTGGCTGCTGGTGCAATTCGAAGATATTAAAAAAAATAAAAGTTGTGCACATTTTACAGTTGTAAGGATGCAGGTAATAAAAACGGATTAGCAGGCAAAAACATAGTTCTCTCCATGCAAACCAATGGGACTTTGGCACCAGGAGAGGCGTATTTCACAACGTATAGTTCTATTTATCGATAGTACTTCAACCCCCTATCGTGCAACTAGCTAATGTCATACGCTCTACATATAGTACACACAGCTGAATTAGTACTTTCAGATGTCATACTTTCTGAAAATGAATGTTTGTTTGTTCACAATAAATAACTTATTTAGAAAAACAGAACATCGTGTGTGCTAAATGCCCCTAAAATGCAAGAAAATAATTTCTTATAATGTGACCAGTTGTCATCAGATTGACTTGACACCGACACCCAAAAAGGTCAGGGAGTTCATACAGAAATTGTACAATGTACGTGAATCAGTGTCAAACAGCAGGAAATTTAATGTTTTTAAGCCATCATAACACAAATGAGATGGCAGATGTGGTATGGGATTAAATACCCTCACAATCAACGGTTTCTGGGGGGGGGGAGGGGGGGCAAAATGTAGCGTTGGCGAAGGTAAGCACTCTACTGAGTGCCCGTTCTCGTTTTATTTTGTTTTATATTTTTTAATTTTCCAAGCGATTGTTCACCATTGACAGGTGTGGCCAAAACAATATAGACGAAAGGGTATAGCATGATATTTGAAAAAGTTGTTGATGAGTTATGCCATGGCTTGGTGGATGAGTTGCTTAGGTGATGAGATGAGAACAAGCCGATTCGATTTTGGTTCAGGTCTGGCTCCAGATCCAGCCTACAGTGGGATAGAAAGCGTATACTATTCAGCTTGGTGCAGGTACGTGCTCCTCCGAGTGCCTTTACTAGTTACCGCCGCCACCGAAGGTGGGTGCAGGTAATGTTTTCATCCCTGCCTGTCTGTTTGTTCCTTGCGAAATTAATGCTTACACTTGTGAAATCGAAGGTAACTGAACACACCCCTGGTATTGGCTTAATGGATAACATGGCTGGCTTAAGATCTTCGGGCCTTGACATTGAGCCCCTGTCAAGCCGTTAAATAACACCAGGTGGGTTGACTCGGCCTGTCATCCTTCCGAGGTCGGCAAAATGAGGACCAGCTTCCTGGGAACGTGGGTCATTGGATCAGTGGCACAGCCATTTTCCCAGCAGTGATGCAACCAGCAGCCACGGGCTGAACATGAAATCTAATACCGCATGAGGAATCCTGTTCTCTGAACATTCTCGTTGCATTTTGTAACGAGCCGGTATTTTAATTCCACCACCGACAATGTCATTATGTTTTCATGTTGTCCGTCCATGTGTCCGTGATGGGGTTTTTTGAACAGCTGAAGGGATTTAAATAAATTTTGGTTCCTTGGTACAAGTATGAATTAATTTGAGAGGATGTTAAATCGTTTCTTGATTATTTATGAGAACACAATGCTGGGAATTGTAGTTTATGTGCAAGTTATTTTCAGCACAATTTGGTAAATGTAAATGTGTGTTCAAGTGTGAACTACACAGATACCGTTTGTAACATTGAGGAAGTGCCCACATCAAATAGTCAAAAATTGAGTGAAAATACTCACCATATTGACCACCAACTTCCTCAATGTGCGACACTTCGACACCACTTCTCATTTCTGGTTTCCCTCCAGCTCTGAGTGTGCAATCAAAGGCAATTTGACTTTATTTATTTATTTATTTATAAATGTTGAAGATCTTGGAAACGCTCGGTGTGTACGGGAAAGGATCCACAGAGTCGGGAAGCTGTTTGTTCTAGCTTCGGGGCCGTGGAGAACAGGTGGAATTTGAGGCAAACAGAGTGAAGATTTTCTTTTCCAATGACTAGTTCTGTGCTTGATTTGAACAGTTCATGAGGTGTCCATTTGGAATGATGATCTGTGATGATGACCATTACAGTATGATGTCACGATTCAAAATGCTTTAAGTAGGTTTATTTTTTTTTTGTCCTGAGTGTATAAAACCAGCGATCTCATGAGGAACCGAACCCCCCCCAAAAATCAATCAAAAATGGACTGCTTGGCGCCGTTTATTGTATGTGATGATTTACCTTGTAAATGTCGAACTGAACTGGGTCGATTCACACAGTTTACATATAGCAGACCACCATCATGATTGAAAACATGCACCAAGTTTGTGTTTCTCCTCCATCTTTTACCTTCCTCGATGATGTACTTTGGTGGTGCCTTCATGGTAAAGGCAGTTCGCTTAAGATCTTGAGGTCTTGAGTTCAATACCCCAGCCGTGCCAAAACAACCCATGAGGGTCGACTCGGACTGTCATCCTTCCAAGGTCATCAAAATACTATGTGGCAGGGATTGAGCCAGTCGAGTATCCTGTGTCAGAGTGGTGATCCATCCAGGATTGTGCTCACAAACTGATGAAACTGCCTCGGCAGGCTTCTATGCCCGATGGCATGAGGAGGAACATCAATGTTGCCTTCCTATAATTTGAAAAACATCGGTTTGATCACTTACTCCTGTTGTACATGTTCTCGGTTACGTACCTCTGGAGTTCTCCGTCACCCACCTCAGGCTCTCAGTCATGATTATGAGGAGAAACTGTACTTTCCAACTCCTGAAAGTTGTTGAATATTAAAGGTACTGGACGTTGAAACAACGGGGTGTTTTTACCTGCGACATGTCACACCTCTGCAAGGGCTATGTGTTGCTATTGCTTCTGCTGTTCTTGTTGGGAGGGGTCAATTTTTGAAATGTGCACTCAATGGTTGGACAACTACCAGACCACACCCACATCTGTCCCTTGACTCCACCCACCATGAAACCCAGACAAAATTTTATGGCTGCCATCTTGTCTTTCGGGTGGGCCTAACACATTAAGCCTGTTGGCCTCAGTTGACTACATTTCCTGGGTTGGCTTTTTTGCATCACAGGTTGTGACCACAGTATAGTCATTTCTCACTTATCAACGTGAACACAACTATTGTACATATGTATAACACAATAACTATAAAGGAAATGCTAGCATGGGTACCTAGTTTTCCTCATGCCAGTAAATTATGCAGTGTATTTATCATTGTAGGCCCATGGCCTTCATGGCATTAAGAAGTGCAAGGTGTGTTGCAGAGGTGAGGTGGGGTTGCGCGGAGGGGATGGGAATGGGTTGAAGCCAGAGAGTTGTTTCAAAGTAGACATCTGGTTGGTATTGGAGAACCACTTCAGTGCTGTCGAGTCTGACATTTCACTCAGGCTGACTGGCAGGGACTTCAAGCAGCCATCAAACTTCTAGACTGGTCTCCCATCTCTACTTTCTACGACATCAACTCGTCCTGGGAATTGTTTCAAAGAAACTTGCTGTCTCTCGTGCACAGATTTATCCCATCTCGTCTTCAGCTGAAGTTTGTGGCGAGGCAGGTGTCCTGAAACAACTTGCCTTCACCTCATGGAAGGCAAATCCAAATTAACACAATCTCAGTTCTTTCTAGAAAGCTTGTGACAAGTGTGTGTCCACCCTAAAGAGAGCCAGGAAACAACAACTTTCTAATCTCAAGTCTGAACTCTCAAACCTCTCTCTCTCCCTCCTCCAAATACTGGTGGTGTCTAGTTCAGTCTGTTTCTGGTGTGTGTTCCCCCTCCACCCCTCCATTACCTCAAATGGCCGCACAGCTGAAACTGCACGTGAAAAGGCTGAATGCCGAAACCCTGTGTTTACTTCTAAATATTGCATCCAAAACCCATCGCTTTCTGTACCCACCTAACCCAGTCAAACCCAGCTATTCCTGGACTCCGTGTCCTTTTCTCCTGACTAGGTGGAGAGTTTGCTGCCAAGCCACGGCTCAGATTCTGCAGACTGCATCAGCCCACATGTCCTAAAAACCTCCTCCTCTGCTCTTGCTCACCCTCTCTCTGTTCTGTTCACCCTCTCTAATTTTCTCAAGGTCATCTGCCATCTGCTTGGAAATCAGCAAACATTACCACTCTGAATAAATAAGGTGCAAAAACAGATCCCTGCAACTACAGACCAATCAGCCTTAAAAAAAAAAAATTGTATACCTTGTCGAGGCTCGTATGGAGCAAACACACAACGCACAGCAAGGGGGGCATGAGACAAGAGGGGCGGGAGTGGGAAGCACAAAACAGTGGGGAACAGAGACATTAGGAGATCTGTGGAAGGGAGAGTGATGGGGGTGGGGAACACGGGGTACACAAGATGGACATTGCAGGGACATTCAGGAAGGAAAGCAGGGAATTTGAAGGAGGTGGGTTTGAGGTGCATTAACGGGGGTTGAAAAGATCGATGATTTGGATGGGGGATGATAGGTGGTGGTGAACAGCTATCTTCAAGACCTGGAGGGAAGAATGGGATTCAACAGAGTGAGGGAGTTTATTCCAAAGGTGGGGGAAAAAAAGTGAGCCTTCTCCCAGTCATCAGCATGGTTATGGAATCCATCATCACTTCCAATATTAAATCCTTTCTCTTCTCCAATGGCTCAATTTCTGATCATCAATTTGGATTCAGACCAGTTCCCTCTATCCTGAATATGTTGCTTCTGCTCTCCCAACAATGGATGGAGGTACTCAATGCCAGACATGAAATCAGAGCCGTATCCCGAGACATATCGCGTGATTTTGACACGGTCTGGCACCCTGCCCTGCTCACCAAACTCTCTTCCTCTGCTATCCAAGGCCATCTCCTTGGATGGCTCACAGATTTCCTCTCCTGTCGCAGTCAACGTGTCCCTTAATGGAGTTCTCTCATCCCCTCTTCCTGTCCAGGATGGAGTTCCTCAAGGTAGCGTATTGGGCCCTTTTCTTTTTCTGATTTTCATCAATGATCTCTCTAACTCGATGGAAAATCTTCCTTATCTCTTTGTTGATGACTCCACCCTCTGCCGTACCATCTGTCATCCCTCAGTCCGGCATGCAGCAGCTTCTTCGCTCACTGCAGATCTGGATAAAATCACAAACTGGTCCAACACGTTGAACATGTCATTTAATCTGGACAAATCTCACACTCTCACTATGTCTCTCTGAAAGGACCATTTGTCAACCCCCCCCCCCCCCCCGATCCACTTTCTCAACAATCCTCTGGAAGAAGTCCTTTCATTCAAGCTTCTGGGTTAACTGCCTGCCATGATATTTCCTGGGAAAGCCACATTTTAAAGTTGGCCTCCAATGCCGGTCGCTGACTGGGAATCCTCCATCGTGCAAAGTCCTTCCTCGGCCCACCTGAGCTCCTGACCACATACAAAGCTTTTGTTCGCAGCCTGATGGAGTACTGCTCTCCCCTCTGGTGTGGTGCTCCTGCCTCTCACCTTTCTCGGCTTCACGCTGTGGAAACCAAGGCATTTCGGATCATTGGCATCTCCCGCGATAAAGCTGAGTCTTTGGGTCTCTCACTCTCTCACCGCAGGCAGGTTGGTGGTCTTTCTCTTTTCTCCTGTCTCCTCTCTGGCCTGCCCCTCTGCCCTGTCTGCGATATGTCCTCCATCTATGTTTCCGCAGGGCGCTCAAGGTCCCCCAGCAACCCCCTTCTAAAACCACCAAAATCAAGAATCGCTGCTCACTTTCACTCTTTCATTCCTCTTTTTTTTCCTGCCTTTGGAACAAACTCCCACACTCTCTTCAATCCCACTCTTCCCTCTCGGTCTTCACAACAACTGTTCACCACAATCTCTTATCTTCCCTCATCTAAAACCATGATCTTTCCTACCCCCGTTAATCCATCCCAAACCCACCTCCTTCAAATTCCTTGCTTTCCTTCCTGAAAGTCCCTGTGGTGTCCATCTTTTTTACCCTGTGTACCTTGCCCCATCCCTCTCCCTTCCACAGATATCCTCATGTGTCTATGCCCCACTGTTTTGTTCTCTCGTCTCCTGCTCCCCTTGTTGTACATTCTGTGTGTTAGCTCTCACATGAGCCTCGACAGTGCATACAAAATACATAAATAAATAAAGAATTAAAAAAAGGAGAACATGTGGTTGGGTGGGGTGGGGGGGGGGAGGGGGGAACAGGTACAGTAATGCTGAGGAAGCGGTAGTGAAATGGATAGGCTCAATTGACCCGAATTAGTTCCTGTGTGGCAATATGATACGAATATAACATGTTTTGTTTTGACTTAAACAATGGTTGATTGAATTTCTATTTCTTTGCAGTTATTTTCAACTTTCAGGCAAATGGGAACCAACAGCTTCCGTTGCAAATTGGAGACACAGTCCACATCTTGGAGAGTTCTGAAGGTGTGGATTTTTTTGAAGGCCGATATATTTTTCTGGTCATAAATAAAACGTAATATCCCCATTCCCCAAATTGCCTTTTCATCAATGTCCCACAAACCAGCTTTTATATCAATGTCCTCCAAACATCTCTTTACATCAATCTCCAAACCTCCTTTTACATCTATCTCCTCCAAACCTCCTTTTACATCTATCTCCTCCAAACATCCCTTTACATCGATCTCCAAACATCCCTTTACATCAATCTCCAAATATCTTTTTTCATCGATCTCCAAACCTCCCTTTACATCGATCTCCTCCAAACCTCCCTTTACATCGATCTCCTCCAAACCTCCCTTTACATCGATCTCCTCCAAACCTCCCTTTACATCGATCTCCTCCAAACCTCCCTTTACATCGATCTCCTCCAAACCTCCCTTTACATCAATCTCCTCCAAACCTCCCTTTACATCGATCTCCAAACCTTCCTTTACATCGATCTCCAAACATCCCTTTACATCGATCTCCAAACATCCCTTTACATTGATCTCCAAACCTCCCTTTACATCAATCTCCAAACCTCCCTTTACATCGATCTCCAAACATCCCTTTATATCATTCTTCTCCGTTTAAAGAAAGCATTAATGAATGCCTGTTCCATCCTCTAACCTCAGGGTGGTATCGTGGATACACACTCAGAGACAAATCCCAAAAGGTGAGTTTGAAATTGTTTTGAGGGCTCTGCTATAGGCTCTCGTGCTTCTTTACCAATTGCTTGTTTTGAGGTGCCGTGCCTCATGTAACGTTCTTCTTGTGCAGGGCATTTTTCCATCATCGTACATAATCGAGAGAAATGCATCAGCTGATAAAAAGAGGTGAGTGCAGGTTTAAGTCTCGTAAATGGTTGTTTGGTTATTGATGGATGGAAGACCAAATCCACAGTAAAGCCCCATCGTGCAAAAAATCGGGGTTACACAAAGGGTTGTACCATTTTGGATCATTCGTACAGGACAACCACACGCACACCCACTTATTGTTACCCTTCGTCATTGCTATTTGCCCAATATATGAAAACATAGCAAGTTTGTCATAACCAGAAAATGTACTCCATAAGCTTACGTCATTCATATTGGCTTTATAGTTGTCAGATAAGTGTGTACGAGATGTGGTTTCTTGAACAAGAACATAAAATGAAAAGGGGGTCTTTTGATATAATAGTTATTGATTCTCATTTAATTTCCCAACAATAGTCTGCAAATCACATCTGTATAAAAACATGTATAATATGCAGTATATACAATATATATCGACATCATAAATCAGGAGTGTCTGTCCGTCCCCGAACTACTCCCTCAGTTTTGGGGATAGCCCCGCCAAACCTTCTGTGGAACATTTTGGGGTCCCGGCTGGTGTCCTCAGGTGGGTGGGAGGTTTCATAAATATCTCAATACAATTATGATTTTGAGTTTCGATCCGTACGAAGCTGCTCCCGATCCAGATGTAACGCCAGAGTGACGTTTATCTTCGTTTGCCTCACGAGTGTTTGTAATATTGTATTTTGTTAGATTAATGGTACGGTATTAATTAGTGATCAAATGATGCTTTTTGGAATGAAAATATAGACAGATTGAGTTGAAAGCAGAATGAGGGAATCATGTGAGGAATACAACCCGTGACATTCGCGGATTTGGCACTTGTAGCTTTGCCATCTTTTTTCCCAAGTCCTTCACGAACAGGCAATCCAACAGCTATCTAGCAGCTGTCCAGCCCCACCCGTGCATATACAAAAATGATATAAAAACGATATATCACTTTCCATATTTGGTGAATGGCTGCTATGACTATTGGTCATATCGCTACTGTGACCACAGGTACTTTCAATGTGTAGATGTGAAGTTTCAGGGAGGTTAAATAATATTTGTGTTGAAATGTATGGTTGAACCATCACAGCTTTTTTTGTTTTGGATGAATAGTGGTGAAGGGGTCATCACTAATGAGTCACCATTGGTGCAAGAAGTTACAAGTACTCTGCGAGAATGGGCCGGAATTTGGCGGAGCCTTTTTGTGGTGAGTACCATTTTGTAGTGTGTTTTGTACAGGCATTGCATGTGCATATTGCAGATGCTTTGTGTGTAAATAGCATCAGAGATCAACTTGCAATGAGACTGCGAGACAAGCAGACAAAAGCCATTGTTAACTTTTGCGGCTTTTTATTTTTATTTGTATTTTTTGTTTGGGTTAAGTTAACTGAGTTAAACACCGAGTTAAAGCTTGTGTAAGAGCTAAAATGCTGAGCAGACCAGGACGCAACACAACAAAAGGATTGAGAGACATAGACAGACGTGTGGAGGGATATAGGGATATAGATATACTGCACTAATAAATATCAGTCATTGTGCGAGTCTCCTCGATAACTCCAAAACCATGAAACCTAGCAGCCCCGAACTTTGCATGCACACAAAGGGAACTCCAAGGGAGTACATGAATGAAAACTGGGTGTTTGGATTAATTTAAACACCCCTTTTGAAGATGAATAATGGCCTTATTTAATTATTCTTTATCCAGGTGTCAATCCTTGGTCACCTTGCTCTCTCTCGTAGGGGTCTTAATTCACCATTTTTTTTGACCTGCTCAACAATGACTTAACTTGGAACAGGCTGCAATGGTTTCTTAACGATAAAGCTCTCAATTTTTTTTCACTTTCCTCAGTCATTTCATCGAATGCCTGATCTTCATACCTATGCATCGATGTTTGCATTGCTTTTGTAAGTGCTATAGTTTTCGAATTGGCATCATGGAGCGATTTTATGCATTATATTAGGGTTGGGCACACATCGACTTTTTTTCTGTTGTCCCGTTGAAAGGAGTGTTTTTTATGGCCATTTTTCACGCTGATCACGAATCCGTTGAAATTTTTGACCTCGGATGATGCCTTAGGTTGGTAAAATGCAAAAAATCAAAATGTCCGCCAAATTTACCCACTTTTCAGGTAAAATTTGATAATTATGGCTTACTAGGGCATTTAATATGTCATTTCTTATGTTTTCAGGGTCGCTGATATCGATAATCATACTTTTAAACTCGTACAGCTCAACCAGACTGCCCCAGGATGCATATTGCGATAAAATCAGCACAAAAATGTGAGCGTGACCATAATTTCAAAGAATCAAATTAAGATATCACAAATTTCCGTAAACTACTACTTTAATCATCAGATCAACATCTCCTCAACATTCAAAGCACTTTTTCAGCAATATATCGACAGAAACATTGTCCTCAGGTTTGACAGCATTTCTGATAGATGTTTTCAGTTCGTCTACACTGAACTTCTCAAACGTGAAATTTTTTTTTTTCCGTCGGTACATTTCACTCTACGCTTCTGGTGTATATCGGGCGCCACTGTCGATCTAAGGTAGCCTATTTCCTTGAGTAGTGATTCATTAAGTCTCTCAAGAGAGTCAAGGGAAATAGGAGTCACTGGACCTCCATGCTTCTTACACTCCTCAAGTACCACCATACAGCCATCATGTGTCACTGTTTTGACCTCGTATTCGATATCAGCGACCCTGAGAACATAAGAAATGACATATCACATGCCCTAGTGAGCCATAATTATCAAATTTTACCTGAAAATGGGTAAATTTGGTGGCCATTTTGAATTTTTGCATTTTACCAACCTAAGACGTCATCCTATGTCAAAAAGTCCAACGGATTCGTGATCAGCGTGAAATTTGGCCATAAAAAAACACTCCCTTCAAAAAAAGTATGGTTGTATGCCCAACTCTAATTATATGATGCAATTTTTCCAACATCTACTCTCATGGACTAAATAAAGTATAATAGAAGATAACCCACACAAAGCATGGCATAACACGGATGTGATGCTGTAGTACATCACAAAATGAGTGCCTGTTATCGAAAAAAGCAGAGCATACTTACTAATGTTAACCTAGTCCACCGTAAACGATGTTATCTGTGTAGTAGAAGCCGTCGTTGTGTTGACTTTTCATGCAATCATTTTCTTCTCGTTCCAGTAATTCGGTAGTGTGCTTATAAGCACTTACGAATGGATTACAGTCATGCAGGACTGCCTGTAGGTTTTGAAGCAAATCACAGTGCAGGTCACTGTTTCATGCTGTTCGATGAGCGATTTCTTTGGCAGTGTCGTAGATATCGATTTGTGAAAACTTCGGCGGTTTACCGTTCTCGGGGAAAGAAAATGTCCGATTCTATGATAAAGACTGCCATGGATTCTGAACGTATATGCGCCCCTTGTAGGTAACACATCTTCCTATACACCCAATGACGCGAACGCTAAACTCGAGTTGTATGCCCGAATGTTGGATCAAAATCCCTTGCTTCAGGTGTGCAGTCAGTGAAAAGGTGTTGCAAGAGGGGAGGTGGTTCACTGATGTTGGGAAGAACAATTTTTCTTTGCATACAGCAGGTGGAAAATTTAGCGTTCACCCCGAGGCAACCGGAATGCAGTTCAGCTTTCCACATGTACGCACCACAGGAAGAGCACATAGTGTCCATCTTGCCAATGCTGTGTGAGGGGGAAATGTTCTCTCATTGTATTCTTGCAATTCACCGAGAGCATGTGACGAGATATTCTTTTGATAGCTGCGCTTCCTATTTCGTACTGCTGTTGCACGCGTGTCTGCATTTTTACATTTCGGCATCTTGTGGCTTACAGAATGCTCACTACAATCTGGAAGGACTCAAAGGAAATAAACAGGGCCTCACTTTATGAACGCGGTTGGAAATGTCACCACGCTATTGGCTGAGCGGTTGCACGCACTCCATCTTTCCACGCTATTCGCCCGGTGTTCATATGGTGGGGGGTTATAGGCTGTTTCAAGTTGTGGACCCATCACTGCAATTTTGGACCCTTTTGTCATGGAACTCCGATCATGAATCCGTTCCAAAAGGGGACATTTTTAATCCGAAGCAATACTGGACATGTGTGCCAAAGCTCAGACTCATCCCTCCGCTACGCGTCTCGGAAACCGTGGCAGTTTGTTCATTTAATAGTATAGATAATAGAAATATAACTTCTGTTTTTAGGATTGGATAACGTGGATTAAATAACTGTCAAAATTATTGTCAGGTCATGTCAGGCCAGATCATATCTGTGACTTGCTATCGGTATCATGTAAACCTGTACTAACCTGTTTCATGGTCTTGTTGTCGGCTACTAAACTGTTTCCCCCACCAGGTTTTCTGGTGAGGCGGGTGTGTAATATGGATACCCCGCAGGATTAAAAACAAAACCTGTCAAAGGGTGGAGGAGCTCCTTGTGAGCCAACGGCCATTCATATCCAGTGCCCAACTGTATCTGCAGACATCTTCCTGCAGTTGGGTTACTTTGTGTAGGAGGTTGGTGACAGGATTTGCACTCCGGCCGCCGTAAAACCCTTCACTCCGCGAAACATAAGAAAACCATAAAGAAAATCGAAAACCCACTCTGTGGGAGTGCCTTCTGTGTAGCTGCTCTCTGCCGGGCAGCTCACCAGATGATGGGATTGGGGCAAATTCTTTGGGACTCCAGTCTTTGATGATAGGAGGAAAACCACGAGGAAACCTTCCCGGGTAAGATTGCAGTTGTGTGTGTCGGGGTGGTGCTGAGGTGTCGCTCACCAGATGGTGGTCTCCTTTGGTTAACCTTAGACAGTCCCTTTGGGTGGGTTCCTGGAATGTCCTATCTCTAAGAGAGGATGATCACCTGTCTGTTATCAACTGAGCTCAAGCATTTGAACATCGATATTGCAGCACTCTCTGAGGTTCAGAGAACGGATAGTGGCGAGATCATGGCGGGTGGTTATACCTACTATTGGTCTGGTCATTCTGATGGTTACCATGCCCAAGGACTTCCTGTAGCTCTGTCCAATAAACTGATTCCAATGATAATTGAGGTAACACCGGTCAACGAGAGTATTATGAGATGAAGGATTAGTCACTACTTGGGTGTCGTTTCTCTGGTTTCTGTATATGCTCCGACTGAGGCGAGTGATCTCACCGTGAAGGACACATTCTATGCCATGCTCGAGTCTGTGGTTGATCAGTGCCCCAGGCGAGATACTCTTCTCATCTTGGGATTTCATTGCATCAATTGGAACTGATAGGAATGGTTATGAGACATTTGCAGGTCCCCATTGGTCTGGAACTGTGACCCAGAATAGCACTAAGTTCCTTGACATTTCAAGAACTCATGGACTTTTGGTGGCTGGTTCGTGGTTTCAGCACCCACAGGCTCATCGCCTGACTTGGTGTTCCAACGCTGGTGGTGTGGCGAAGGAGATTGAACATGTGCTCGTTGATGGTCGGTGGAGGATGATCCAGAACCGCAGGGTCTCCAGGAATGCTCAGTTCTTCAATACCGACCCCGGGCTTGTGGTAGCAACTCTGGAGTTTCATTTTAAACCGGGAGGATGGTACCTACCCAGCCGATGCTGGATGTTGGCAAGCTCAAGGATGAAAGAGCAGTTGAGGAGTTGGTGGACAGGCTCAGTGGGGATTTGTGGGGGGGGGGGGTACTGAGTGCTTTTGGGAATCCTGAAGAGTTGTGGAGTGCCTTCAAGACAACTATACTTGATTTTGCTGGTGGATGTCGTGGACCTCACTGTAGGGTGAAGAAGAACTCTGTCTCTCAAGGAACACTGAATACTTTTGACTAGAATCGCCGGGCCAGGCTTAATGGCAGAGCTGAGCTATTCAGGGAGCTGAGGCGTAAAACAGTACATGTGCTGAGGGTGGAAAGGAGGCTTATGTGCGAGGAATCTGTGAAGGGGTATAGCATCACCTGTGGCCAAGTGATTATCGTCCTGCTTAAAGGCGAACTTGCGCATTGCATTCCTCAAAGCCCATCCCTCGGTGTACTGCAGTAAGATCAGAAGCTGGTGGGCTCTTGACAGAGGAGTGCGAAGAGAAGACCCGCTGGGCCGGTTACTTTGAGCGGCTGCACCAGGCTGATCCACCAGGTGCTGAGTTGGATGTCAGGGGTGTTACTATCCCTATTGCTGACCCTCCAATCAACTGCGGTGAACCGGTTGAAATGGGGTAAAGCTCCAGGGATCTGTGGCATCCATGTTGAACTTCTCAAGGCTGGTGGAAATGCTGTACTCATGTCGATGCATGCAGTTCCGTGTTCTGCCTGGAACACAGGCATCATCCCAACTGACTGGAAGAGGGGCCTTGTTGTCTCTCTCTGGAAAGGGAAGGATGATCGCCAAGACTGCAGAAACTACCGAGGGGTGACGCTGCTCTCAGTGCCGGGAAAGGTTTTTGCTTAGATAATTATTGACAGGGTTCGCCACCATCTGCTTGAGCACCAGCGCCCAGTGCAGTCAAGCTTTACACCAAAGAGGTCAACGATCGACCGTATCCTTGCCCTTCAGGTCCTCACCTAACACAGACGACAGTTGTGGCAGGGGCTGCTTGCAGCCAATGTTGATCCCTGTAAAGCGCTCGATTCAGTGAATCGGGATGCCCTCTGGAGGATTCTTGGTCTTCGTAGGGTGCCATCAAAACTGATCGATCTGATGTCTGAACTTTACCTTGGTACTGAGAGAGCTGTGAGATGTGGTGATTCCATCTCCGACGTTTTTCCAGTTATGACTGGAGTTCGTCAGATGTGTGTACTGACCCCCACACTTTTCAGCGCTTGTATGGACTGAATTATGGGGAGGATGTTGGAGAGATCAAGCTGCGGTGCATCGTTTTGGAATGTCAAGATCTCTGACCTTGGTTTTGCAGAAACTGTGGATATCCTTTTGGAGCCCCTCGAGGTGCTGAATGAGGAGTCGGAGCTTCTGGGATTGCGGGTTTCCTGGGTCAAAACTAAGATCCAGGTTTCAATGACATCTTGGATGCTGCTATCGTGTCTGTACTTGTTTATGGTTGGGATGTTGAGGTCACAGAGAGATTCACTTACCTTGGCAGTGATATTCATGTCTCTGCTGGCTGTGAGCCAGAGGTCAACGGACTCCTTGGGAGTCATGGATTCACTGGAGCATGGGGTGTGGTGCTGCCGGTACCTGTTTAGGAGGACAAAAATCCAGATCTTCAGGTCCTTGGTGCTTCCAATCTTGCTCTACAGATGTGAGACTTCTGAGACAAAGGATCTGAGCAGCTGTCTTGGAGATCTTGACGGAAGAGATTCAACATGATCTGAAAGTTGGTTCCACAGGCACGAAGAACGAGGAATGAATGAGTGAAGGTATGCAGTGATTCTGGATTTTGGGCATTTCACCACAAGGTGGTTGATGTTGGACCACATGTGCCCTGCAGATACCTTGGGGGAGAGAAAGCACGGAAAGATCAGAGATGAAAGATGAACAAGGATGCGGGAGAAGTGTCGTGGAAATTTTGAACACCTACAAAACAGAAAAGACTTTCCAGTCCAGTTAAGGTTGTTTATTGTAAAATGAAATAACAGCAGCGCATGTGTGGAAAGAAAGCCTATTGCAAATTCCAGGCAGTCTCTAACTCTATTTGAGGTTACATCGAATATATTTGTAATCTCAACAAGGTGTGGTTGTACTCGATGGGCATCATTTCCAAGAAAATTTATCAATCAATGACACACTAAGACAGGCTTTGAGAAAGTATGGATGGGTGTTGTTGAGTTTAAAATCACAAACACAGGATGAGAAACTGCTCCTTATCTGAGTCTCGCTCCAGATGGCCCTGATGAGGGAGTAAAGAGAATGTGACCCTTTGGTTAGGGCATATGTTGGCTAGCGGAGTATAGATAAAGGTTACAAAGACTTTCTGTATTGGGAGGTATGTGCACACGGTGGACAAAACTCCCTGCTAGCTTTCCCAGTTTATATTTATGAAATTATTTCTGGCACACAAGCTTTACTCCATTATAATTTCAATTAAAGTTTATTTTACCACAGAAGACAGAGAGACTATTGACCTGTATGTGATGGGAAAGCAATAGGCCCATAGACTCAGCTTCATCATGGGAGATTCCAATAATCTTGAAGGCCTTGGTTTTCATGGCGTCAAGCTGAGCAAGGTGTGAGGCAAAGGAACCAGGCCAAAGGGGAGAGCAATACTCCATCAAGCTGCCGATGAAGTCCTTGTCGGTGGATAGGAGTTCAGGTGTGCCAAGGAAGGTCTTTGTACAATGCAGGATGCCCAGTCGGCGACTTGCAATGGAGGCTAACTTTGAAATGTGTTGGGCCAAGAAAGATCATGGGTGATTGTGAGACACAGGAGTTTGATTGACTGAACTGCCTCAAGATTGTTAAGAAAGTAGATGAGAGTGTTTTCCACACAATCCTTTTGGAGAGTGAGTGTATCGATCTTTCTCAAGATTGAGCTGCGATGTCAGCGAGCCATCATATTCAGCTTGTTGTGGAAAGATTATGTGCATTGAGGTCCATAAGGCAAAATTGAAGTGAATCAAAACATGTTTGTCCCAACATGGTGACCAAAGAACACCTGGTGTGTCCTCTGCACAAGCAGCTTTGGAGATGAACCATGAAAATGAGATTTTCTCAGATCAAGACTCATACAAGAGCTAAAACGCTGAAGGGGTCAGGGCGCAACAGAGCAGGAGGAACAGTAGGAGAGTGGCATCTTTTCTTTGATGACATTTTTTCAATGTTACCGATGGATTCTAACACCTTTAGTTCTGCATTGTGTTGTAATCTTGCAATTGTTATCTTTTAAACCGAGGATCGTAATAATCACTACATTATACCTGTAACTAGTTCTCTTTATAGACTGAGGATCACAATAATCACAACATCCTGTACAGTACCTGTAACCAGTTGTTTAAATGTGAATGCCATTGGAATGCAGGACTCGATCTCTCAACCTCTCTCAAATTGCTTGATACGTTTTTGAGAACAAAGGCAGTGTGCGCATTTAATTGCTTATCATTTGCTTTGTTTCTTACATCCATGTTCTCAGAGTGGAAACACAAAGATGGTGCACCAAGTCATGGACATGATGCATGAGCTTATCGACTGGCGGAAGCAGATCCTCTCGGGAACTCTCCCATTGGATGAACTCAAGGAGTTAAAACAAAAAGTGACGTCTAGGATTGACTACGGTAACAGGTCCGTCTCAGTTGAACTTGGGGGGCGGAGGGAGGGACCGTCACTTGTTAAATGTAGGGGTCATATATTCCTGAAGCTTAAGAGGTCTCAGTTGGGGAAGAAAAAGGGGGCACATATATCATGCACTGTGGAAGTATTTTGTGTATGAGGGTGAGTCACAAGGTATTTGCAATATATTTGTATTTAAATAATATAACAACAATTGAGCATGTACACGAGCATCATTTTTCTACATCGTCCTCCTCCTTTTCAACACAATTAGTCTTATCGGTTCACAAGCTTCTGTATGCCTTCAGAAAACACGTTTTTGGCTGAGTGACGAGCCACACATGCACTGCTTCTTTCACTTGTTGGTCACTGGCAAAGTGGCGGCCTCTTAAAGTGTCTTTGAATGGACCAAACAGGTGAATGTCCGAAGGGGCCCGGTCAGGACTGCACGGAGGATGCTCCAACACCTCAAAGTTCAATTGCCGGAGGATTTCCATAGTATGGGTGGCAGTGTATGGACGGGCATTGTCACGCAACAACGCAACACCTTTTGATAGTACCCTCGGCATTTCCATCAAATATCTAGTTTCAACTCGTCCCGGAGCATTTCACAATAACGGACACTGTTTACCGTTGTGCCCCCCTCTTGATAGTGTTCCAAAATTGGGCCTTGTGACTCCCAGAAAAGTGTGAACATCACTTTTCTGTCCAATGGTTGACCTTTGAACTTCTTTTTGACTGGTGATGTCGGATGCTTCTTTTCCATACTCTGGCGTTTGCTCTCTGGCTCGTAATGGTGGATCCACATGTTGTCTCCAGTGACAATGTGTCTCAAAAAAAACATTCCCTTCATGACGAAAGTGGTTCAACAGACTTTGGCAGATTGTCCCACAGTTGCGCTTGTGCTCTTCTGTGAGTTATTTTGGAACCCATCTTGTGGAAAAACGTTAAGAAAACCAAGTCAGTTGTTGTTCATTTAATGTGCAGAACCATGACTGATGTTCAGATGTTGTGCCACTTCGTCAATAGTCGACCGTCGGTTATCCAGTCATGGTGCGGACTCGTTCAATGTTTTCTTCTCTTGTGGACGTGGATGGGCGTCCACATCGTTCATCATCAGTGACACTTGTGGGACCGTTTTTGAACATGGTAATCCAATCATACACACTCCACTGTGGTAAAGCACTGTTCCCATATCGTGCTGAAAGTCTGCGATGGATTTCTGCCCCGGTACACCTTCAGGCCACACAAATTATATCACTGCACACTGCTCTTCTTTGGTCCAAATGGACAGCGGAGCGGTCGTGTTAACTTCCTTATAACGACACAACTACTGACTGCTCAAGGTTGAAACTGCTTCACAATGGTGCAGACAGTTCGTGCTTGTACCTGCAAGTACAATAAGAAATGTAGTCAACACAACACAGTTTTTAATAAACCATTGCAGATACTTTTCGACTCGCCCTCGTATATGTGGGGGTAGGGGGAATGTTTTTACATTTTTGTGAACATAAATCGATGAATGAAATCAACAGGACTTTGGTCGAGGTATGCTCACCACAGTGGGAAACAAGGTGATGTTTTGCACGTTAATCCTTCGTCGGAGCAAACGAGTGTGTTCGTCTCAGTAATGTCGTTTCTTTCACTGTCGTATTTTATTCCTGAATTTATCACTTTAACTATCACTTCTTCCTGTGTTGTAAATCTCGATTTTTCTTCCTCGGATTATAAGCCATATATTCTTGTTAATGATGCCAATTCCAGCGGCTAACCCGTTCCCCCCCCCCCCACCCACAGGACAACACCCTTTCTAGTTTGATCCATGTTTGTCTTGACCGATGTGGACTGTTACCATCGTTTTCTAACCAACTCTGTTTTCTACCTCGTCACCTCTGGCCTTTCATACTCCCACTTTCCTTATCAAATGATCTAATTGAGTCTCACTTGTTTTGTTGATTATCTGCATTTCAGCACCTTAGTCGTGTCTGTCCATCTGACTGTTCAAATTCCTTTGTTTCATTCCTTCTTTGCTGTTTTGTGAAGCATTTTGTTTTCACCACAGCAAACTGGGGCTGGATCAGGTTGTGAGAGATGACGATGGCAACATCCTGGATCCAGACAAGACGAGTATAATCAGTCTTCTCCGTGCACATGAGAGCACCATGCGCCAGATCAGCAGTCGTCGTGCTCAGGAGGAACGCACGGTAATGATGAACGAAGTGTGGAGGACTCATCCATCACCTACCAGTACTTGTATTCTTGAGGTTGTGATGTTATAAATGTGTTATTTTGATCTTTAAGTGGGAACCCAGACGCTCACACCACCTCGACGATAAATCTATCCCTTGATACCTTACAAAATAGATACGATGTGTCTGTTTCCGATTTCCGAATTATAAAGTAAGTAAATTTGCAATTAAATGTCACAATCTTCTTCTTCTTCTTCTTCTTCTTCTTCTTCTTCTTCTTCTTCTTCTTCTTCTTCTTCTTCTTCTTCTTCTTCTTCTTCTTCTTCTTCTTCTTCTTCTTCTTCTTCTTCTTCTTCTTCTTCTTCTTCTTCTTCTTCTTCTTCTTCTTCTTCTTCTTCTTCTTCTTCTTCTTCTTCTTCTTCTTCTTCTTCTTCTTCTTCTTCTTCTTCTTCTTCTTCTTCTTCTTCTTCTTCTTCTTCTTCTTCTTCTTCTTCTTCTTCTTCTTCTTCTTCTTCTTCTTCTTCTTCTTCTTCTTCTTCTTCTTCTTCTTCTTCTTCTTCTTCTTCTTCTTCTTCTTCTTCTTCTTCTTCTTCTTCTTCTTCTTCTTCTTCTTCTTCTTCTTCTTCTTCTTCTTCTTCTTCTTCTTCTTCTTCTTCTTCTTCTTCTTCTTCTTCTTCTTCTTCTTCTTCTTCTTCTTCTTCTTCTTCTTCTTCTTCTTCTTCTTCTTCTTCTTCTTCTTCTTCTTCTTCTTCTTCTTCTTCTTCTTCTTCTTCTTCTTCTTCTTCTTCTTCTTCTTCTTCTTCTTCTTCTTCTTCTTCTTCTTCTTCTTCTTCTTCTTCTTCTTCTTCTTCTTCTTCTTCTTCTTCTTCTTCTTCTTCTTCTTCTTCTTCTTCTTCTTCTTCTTCTTCTTCTTCTTCTTCTTCTTCTTCTTCTTCTTCTTCTTCTTCTTCTTCTTCTTCTTCTTCTTCTTCTTCTTCTTCTTCTTCTTCTTCTTCTTCTTCTTCTTCTTCTTCTTCTTCTTCTTCTTCTTCTTCTTCTTCTTCTTCTTCTTCTTCTTCTTCTTCTTCTTCTTCTTCTTCTTCTTCTTCTTCTTCTTCTTCTTCTTCTTCTTCTTCTTCTTCTTCTTCTTCTTCTTCTTCTTCTTCTTCTTCTTCTTCTTCTTCTTCTTCTTCTTCTTCTTCTTCTTCTTCTTCTTCTTCTTCTTCTTCTTCTTCTTCTTCTTCTTCTTCTTCTTCTTCTTCTTCTTCTTCTTCTTCTTCTTCTTCTTCTTCTTCTTCTTCTTCTTCTTCTTCTTCTTCTTCTTCTTCTTCTTCTTCTTCTTCTTCTTCTTCTTCTTCTTCTTCTTCTTCTTCTTCTTCTTCTTCTTCTTCTTCTTCTTCTTCTTCTTCTTCTTCTTCTTCTTCTTCTTCTTCTTCTTCTTCTTCTTCTTCTTCTTCTTCTTCTTCTTCTTCTTCTTCTTCTTCTTCTTCTTCTTCTTCTTCTTCTTCTTCTTCTTCTTCTTCTTCTTCTTCTTCTTCTTCTTCTTCTTCTTCTTCTTCTTCTTCTTCTTCTTCTTCTTCTTCTTCTTCTTCTTCTTCTTCTTCTTCTTCTTCTTCTTCTTCTTCTTCTTCTTCTTCTTCTTCTTCTTCTTCTTCTTCTTCTTCTTCTTCTTCTTCTTCTTCTTCTTCTTCGCCACGATGTTGCATCAGTCATATCTGCATTGGAAATGGGTTACATTGTGGAAGGGTTTCACGAAAACTGCGAATAACTTTCAATTTTCCACAAATATGCCGAGTCAATACGTCCTCAGTGCTTGTATAGTAATACAAACCGAAATGTTTTCCTGCTACACCAATGGCCAAATGACCCTGAGTTTGCCAGAAGTTGGACAAGGTTTGTCCGAAATACCCGCGTGTGGATCGGGCCTACAAAATGTTCACTTTTGTGCTCGGAACATTTACAGAGAAACATTTACACCCTTATGAAACAACAGTTTTCTAGATCTTGTGATTATCCACCACCATTGAGAGAGGATGCCGTACCCATGATCAAGCGGAAGAAACAGCCGTCACTCAAAAATGTAGCACCATCTCTACCGAGCTACCAGCACATGTACACGGACGATTTAGCGGTGAATCAAACACCTGTTGCCATTGTCCGGCAGTTACCACAAGAGCACCTGAAAATAATTATCTATCATCAACACACATTTCTACAAGTCAAATGAACCACCGTCTATTTATAGTGGAGAGAATGTATTTATGTATTGTATGTATCATCTACTCCTCTGAGGGGATTTGACCTGGGACGCTAAAACTTTCATGGTCCCCTCCCTCCACAATCCTCTATCAACCATCACCCCCACAATACCCACCACCATCCCACCCCCTCCCACTCTACTATCCCCCCACAATCCCCCATCAAACCACCCCACAATACCCACCACCATCCCACCCCCTCCCACTCTACTATCCCCCCACAATCCCCCATCAAACCACCCCACAATACCCACCACCACTCCACCCCCTCCCACTCTACTATCCCCCCACAATCCACCATCAAACCACCCCACAATGCCCACAATCATCCCACATCCCCTATCCTCCCTTGCACCATTTGTCCCTCCACCGGGGCAGGACCTCAGCATGATATGGCACGACACGGCACCACGGCCCGACACGGCACGACAGCACCACGGCCAGACACAGCACCACGGCCCGACACGGCACGAAACGGCAAGAGACAGCACCACGGCCCGACACAGCCCCACTGCCCGACACGGCATGACACAGCACCACGACACGGCACAGCACGGCAGAACACGGCACGGCACGGCAGAACACGGCACGACACGGCATGACACAGCACCACAACACGGCACGACATGGCACCACGGCATGACACAGCAGCACGGCCAAACATGGCCCGACACTGCACGCCACAGTACCACGGCACGACACAGCACCACGGCATGACAGCACCACGGCTAGATACGGCACGACACAGCACCACGGCATCACACAGCACCATGGCCCAACACAGCACAACCTTCTTATTCTTATTCTTCTTATTCTTATTCTTATTCTTATTCTTCTTATTCTTATTCTTATTCTTATTCTTATTCTTATTCTTCTTATTCTTCTAGAAACACGACACAACACGACACCACTGCACAACACGACACAAATTGCTTTCCAGGAAAGTATGAAACGGGACGATCCCACAACATACAAGACAACGTTCACTTCCGGTTCTGGGTTTGGAGCATTGGCAGGTCTCCTTAGGTTCTCTGTGCTGACAATCTCAAAGATAAGTTTCCGGTCGTTATTTGTCCCATTTTAACTGTTTATTTTTCTCACCAACATGTTACTGTGTGTTCCTAGTTCGGTTTTGTTTCAAAAATCGTGCTATATCGTGAGTTTTTGGCGACGTTGTCTTATCGGGTGTTTGAGGCCGAGGCTTGAGGCCGACCGGTTCCCCTCGGTGTACGATCGTTTTATTTGTTTTTTCTCCCTATTACCTTCAACTTATATCTTCCCCAATTTCCGACCGTCCCCCATTTCTCCCAACTAGTCTCTCTATTTCTTATTTGAAAAAAAAATAAAAAAACCGCCACCTTTCTCCTGATTCTGCTTCTTCTTCATCGCCTCTTCTTCCTCTTATTCTTCCTCCTCAATTTTTTTCTACAACACTTCCATGACCTAATCTGTTGAAAACTCTCTCAAACATTCATAATAATAACAAAAACGATATCTTGTAATGCTTCATCTTCCTCTTTCACACGTGTGGTACTCTACTGTTTCATAATGCACTACTCTTCTGCTATTTCAACAGACTGCTCTCATTTCGAACTCTCCTTCATTCCTTGCCTAAAAAAATCCAACTGTTACAACGTTTCTTCTCTCCATTCTCTGAATTCGCCTTTATTGCATCCCTCAAGAAATGTGTTTCATCGCATCTCTGACATAAAACTTTTAAAAACCCCAGTTTGCGATGAATGTTCGCTTTCCATCAACCATTCTTTTTTTCCAACTTCAGTGCCAATTCACCCCTCTCACCTCTCTCACCCCTCACTCTCACTCTCAAAGCAATCATCCCACTCTTCTCCCTCCAAGCCTCCCTCTCACCTCTCTCAAAAATTCCCCCTTCACCTTTGTCCCACCTTTCATCCCCCTCACTCATCCTTCTCAAAGTAGCCCCCCCTCTCATCCACAAAGCTGCCTCCTTCCACTGCCCTCTCACCTCCATCTCTTCACTCCACCTCCTCAAATCCTCAACTGCCTTCTTCCCCCTCTCTTGTCCCCCTCTCCCCCAGCACCACAGAGCCTTTTCTCTTCCTCATCTGGCCCCCTCTCCTAGCTATTCTGCAATCCCCCACACTCTTTCAACAACCCTCCTTACCTCCCCACCTCGTCCCTTGTCCTACCCTCCCCCTCCCCCACCCCCTGCACCCCCTGCACCCAAAGCCTCCTCCCCTACCTCTTCATTAAAAGTGTCGACCTCAAATATCCGGGGCCTTCGCTCAAACCTTTCAGATCTTTCCATACAGGTTTCCACTGACAAACCAGCCACAATCTGCCTAACAGAAACGTTCCTCCCCCAAGACGTGTCTGACTCCCAAGTATCTCTCCCCGGTTACTCCCTTCTCCGGTATGACAGACCTGATCCTCGTCCTGGTGGAGGAGTTGCTCTCTTCATCAAAGACTCTATTCCTCACTCTCCATGCACTGCTCTCACTCCCCCACACCCCCAGGAATAGCTCTGGCTACGGCTTCCCCTCCACTCCCACCTCATATTTATATGTGTACTGTACCGTCCACCTAACAGTGATGACTCCATCTACACCTCACTATCCGAAAACATGGACCATCTTCTATCTTCTCATCCAAACTCTCTCTTCCTCTTATGTGGCGACTTCAATTGTCATCATGCCAGTTGGCTAGGTGTGGGTACCTCTCTCACCTGTCATGGCACCTCAGCAAAAGCTTTCTGCGACTCATTGGGACTGACTCAATCGGTCAACTTCCCGACCCGGATCTCAACCAATGGTACTCCATCTCTTCTGGCTCTGATTTTGGCAAATTTCCCTGACAATATCTGCTGCTCTTCCCCGCTCCAATCGGTTCTTCTGACCACGTCCTTGTCAAAGTGGACATCTCTCTGGCTATTATCAGAGAACCACCTCACCACCGTCGAGTCTGGCATTTCACTCAAGCCGACTGGCAGGGTCTCCAAGCAGCCATCAAACTTATAGACTGGTCTCTTATTGCTACTTTCTCCAACATCAACTCATCCTGGGAATTCTTTCAAAGAAACTTGCTCTCCCTCATGAACAGATTTATCCCCTCTCATCTTCAGTTGTCCTACCCTTCCTTCTGCCCTTGTTTTACTGAAGCTTGTGGTGAGGCAGTTGTCCTGAAACAACTTGCCTTTGCCTCATGGAAAGCAAACCCAACTGAGGGTAATCTCAGTTCCTTCCATAAAGCTCAGAACAAGTGTGTATCTACCCTCAGGAGAGCCAGAAAACAACATCTTTCTAATCTCAAGTCTCAACTCTCAAACCTCTCTCCCTCCTCAAAATCCTGGTGGCGTCTCATCAAATCTGTTTCTGGTGTATGTTCCCCCTCCATCCCCTCCCTTACCTCAAATGGCCACACTGCTGATACCGCACGTGATAAAGCTGAATTCCTCAACTCCGTGTTTACAGCTAAATCTTGTGTCAAAAACCCATCACTTTCTCTACCCACGTTACCCAGTTGCACCCAACTGTCCCTAGACTCTGTGTCCTTTTCTCCTGACAAGGTGAGGAGCTTGCTGCTTGCTGTCAAACCTCGACTCAGATTCTGCAACCGGTCCAGACGGCATCAGCCCACGTGTCCTCAAAGCCTGCTCTTCTGCTCTTGCTCGCCCTCTTTCTGTTCTATTCACCCTCTCATTTGCTCATGGTCATCTGCCATCTGCTTGGAAATCTGCAAACATCACTGCCCTGCATAAAAAAGGTGCAAAAACAGATCCCTGCAACTACAGACCAATCAGCCTTCTCCCAATCATCAGCAAGGTTGTGAAATCCTTCCTCTTCTCCAATGGCTTGATTTCCGATCATCAATTTGGTTTCAGACAAGGTCACTCTATCCTGGATATGCTGCCTCTGCTCTCCCAACAATGGATGGAGGTCCTCAATGCCAGACAGGAAATCCGAGCCGTATCCCTGGACATATCACGTGCTTTTGACACAGTCTGGCACCCTGCCCTACTCACCAAACTCTCTTCCCATGGTATTCAAGGCCATCTCCACTCATGGCTCGCAGACTTCCTCTCCTGTCGCAATCAACGTGTGGCCCTAAATGGAGTTCTTTCATCCCCTCTTCCTGTCCAGGCTGGAGTTCCTCAAGGTAGCGTTCTGGGCCCTGTTCTTTTCTGGTTTTCATCAATGATCTCTCCGACTCTCTGGAAAATCCTCTGTATGTCTTTGCTGATGACTCCACCCTCTGCCGTACCATCGGTCATCGCTCAGACCGGCAAGCAGCAGCTTCTTCGCTCACTGCAGATCTGGATAAAATCACAAACTGGTCCAACACGTGGAACATGTCTTTCAATCCGGACAAATCTAACACTCTCACTATGTCTCTTCGAAAGGACCGTTTAGAAAACCCACCCATCTACTTTCTCAACAATCCCCTGAAAGAGGTCCTTTCTTTCAAGCTTCTGGGTCTCACTATCTGCCATGACCTTTCCTGGGAAAGCCACATTTCAAACCTCGCCTCCAAAGTCAGTCGCTGACTGACTGACTGGGAATCCTCCGTCGTGCAAAGTCTTTCTTCGGCCCTCCTGAGCTCCTGACCACTTACAAAGCTTTTGTCCGTAGCCTGATGGAGTACTGCTCTCCTCTCTGGGCTGGTGCTCCTGCCTCCCACCTTTCTCGGCTTCACGCTGTAGATACCAGGGCATTTCGGATCATCGGCATCTCCTGAAATGAGGCTGAGTCTTTGGGCCTCTCACTCAATCACCGCAGGTTGGTCGGTGGTCTTTCTGTCTTCTACCGTCTCCTCTCCAGCCTCCCCCTCCCTCCCCCCTGCTCTCTCTGCGATTTGTCCCCACCACATTTCCTCAGGGCGCTCAAGGTCAGCCAACAACCCCCTTCTGCTAAAACTACCAAAATCACGAATCACTGCTCACCTTCACTCTTTCATTCCTCTTTTTTCCCACCTTTGGAATAAACTCCCTCACTCTATTCTTTCCCATTCTTCCCTCCAGGCTTTCAAAACAGCTGTTTACCACCACCTCTTATCATCCCCCATCCAAATCCTCAATCTTTTCTACCCCCGATAATCCACCCAAGCCCACTTCCTTCAAATTCCCTGCTTTCCTTCCTGAAAGTCCCTGTTATGTCCATCTTCTTTTCCCCATGTTCCCCGTCCCATCCCTCTCCCTTCCACAGATCTCCTAATGTGTCTGTTCCCCACTGTTTTGCCCCCCCCCCCACTCTCGCCCCTCTTGTCTTATGCCCCTTGGATGTGTGTTGTGTGTTAGCTCTCACACGAACCTCGACATGGTATACAAAAAAAAGAAGAAAAAAAAAGACACTTGGTCAGCCTGCGAGGGGACAAAGCATTAATCGCCCATTTTGTCCTTGGTGTCCGAGTGTGCCTGGGTGGTGTCCATGCTGTCAGGTGATGATGGGTACTTCTTCTCGAGTGATGTAACTGATTTATCAATTAATATAAAATCCTTTTTAAACCGTCAATGAAACGGAAAAACAAAAACCTACCAATCGGTAGTGAACATACGACCAGCGGTTTCATCTTCACGAACACTTCCGCCTTCTTCCTCTGAATCACTCGCACATAGTCCAGCAGATAAGTGAAATATTTGGGGGAATTGTGCCTTTGAAGATACAAGCATGAACTTTGGCACACTGTTGGATCATGCCCTTAGGAAGATATGTAGCTATAGGGCCATTGTAGAATTGTCCTGTGGCCAAAATGGCAGGCATTTTCCAAAATCGCCACCACCGGTTGTTATTTTACCAGTTTCTCAGGTTCTAGACCAGCTAGGATATTGATTCTGGTGGCTTATTGTACATTTTCAAGGATGAGGAATGCAGTGGTACTATTTATAACATGCTAGCAACTACCAAACTGCATATATCTAGCATTCAGGGAATTAAATAATAGTAAAACCATCAAATATTACTGGAGTTGTGCATATTTTCCGGAATTTCAGAATCAGCCCATGAGTTGTGTGCTGACCTCATAATTATGTTTATGTGTATTCATATATTTTGCTGCATATTGACACAGAACATCATAATAACGTCACAATGATAATCTATGTTGTTTGTACAACTTTTGTGTACTTGTGTACACCTCGTAACAACGCCTAATCTGCATGTATATCTGTATGCTTTCAGTTGACCTGGACTGTGACTGTGGTGGCAGCTAACATTTTCCTGGAGATTTCAGCATATGGTAGAGTGGTGGTCGTATAACTAGTACATACTGTTCTCATATTATAACTAGTAGATACTGTTCTAAAGTAGCATAGTGCATAGGGACAATGGCCAAACTATACAAGGTTTGTGGACCCTGATGAGCCTAGCTCATCAGGTAAACAGTGCCTGACCACAGACTGGAACAAATGTGTTCTGTGTCAGGAAGACACAGATGAGATGCTGACATGTCCATATAATTCAGCACGTGGCACAGATGGGGCAGTATACAGGACCATAGCTGAGCATCTTGTAGCATTCGACAAGATCAGTTTACACTAAAACTGTCACAACTGGATGAGGGTCAGAGCATCGAGGCAGCATTCTGGGTTCACAAAGCCAAATGACATGACTCCTGCAGACTGCAGTATAACAAAACAAAACTTCAGAGGGCTGAAAAGTGGAAAACACACCATGATGATGACCCAGAAACCCACAAGTTCACCCGTCAGAGCATTGATGGTGAAACTCATTCAACAGAGTCATGCTTCTTCTGTGGCAAATCTGCAGCAAGAGATGCTTTGCGTAATGCATCAACATTCCAACTTGACATTCGTGTGAGGCAGTGTGCCCTCAAACTACAGGCAATCAGCTGTTCACCCAGAAAGGTAGAGACATTGAAGGACTCCCTCCAACACAAGCAGCACTGATTCAACACACAAAGAGGGCTGCCTACCAAGCTGGTCACTGTTGGGGACAGATGATGGTTGCAGTCCCGGAACTCCCATCCCCAGGTGACTGGGGGTGGAAGAAGAAAGACACAGGTGGATGGGAAGTTCACTGGACCACACTGCCAGAAGCGACCCAGGCCTGTCGAGAACTCATACGCTGTGGATGCAAAAAGGGGTGCAGAGGACAGTGCAAATGTGTCAAGGCAGCATTTCAGTACACTGCCCTTTGCCACTGTGGTGGACTGTGTTCTCGAAACTAACATTACATTTCATTGAAAACCTGTAATATTACCATGGAAGGCCTGACCTGGTTAATAATGGAAGGACTGTCGTAGACTTGCCCTCACCACTGACATGTCCAACAACAATGGGACATGCACTATTGATTTGCAATATACAGCATAATCTCATGAACTGTGTGCTCATATAAATAAACTACCAAATATTATAAAGGAAACATTGCGAAGACTGCATTGTACTCTCATGAATATGTCACACTTTCAAAACATGTTCATGTACAACTCCACGAATATTAAATGCGTTTATAATTTTACTGTTATTTATTTCCCTGAAAGCTAGATATATGGAGTTAGGTAGTTGTTAGAGTAGTTATAGCATGTTGTCAATAGTACCACTGCATTCCTCATCCTTGAAAATGTATGATTAGCCACCAGAATCAATATCCTAGGTAGTCTAGAACCTGAGCTACTGGTAAAATAACAACCGGTGGTGGCCATTTTGGCCATAGGTCAAAGCTAGCATGTTTTAAATAGTACCACTGCATTCCTCATCCTTGAAAATGTACGATTAGCCACCAGAATCAATATCCTAGCTGGTCTAGAACCTGAGCTACTGGTAAAATAACAACCGGTTGTGGCCATTTTGGAAAATGGCCGCCATTATGGCCACAGGACAAATCTGCGATGGCCCGATAGCTAAATATCTTTCTTAGGGCATGCTTTAACAGTGTGCCGAAGCTCATGCTTGTATCATCAAAGGCACAATCCATTCCCATATCTGCCGGACTAACAAGGCTCAAAATGATACGGCTCCACAATCCTCCCGAAAGCATTTACATCACTAATTCTGTCTCCAATAGTTTCTTCGAAATCCCACTGATCAGTTAACAACATTCTGAGAACCTTGTGAGTCATTGATGATGGTGACCAGTATCTGAATCAGAGCTCGACATGCACGGTTTCTCTTTGTAAGCCACCATTCAGGTCAATATGCCTTCAAGATGTGATGTCACTGGCGAAATCGAAAATTGACACTCGGGCTTTTTTCGACACTTTGTGATTGGCAAAATATATATATATATATATATTTTTTCCGATTCAAATTATTCTGTGGATAATGATTTTAAATGGTTTTCAGAAGAAAAAAATTGTTTGGGTTCCCCTTTAATAATGGATATCAGAAGGTGAATTAATTGGAAGATGTGATGTTCTTTTAAATGATGGATCTGTATCATGTACTTGTTTGTCCCCACCATTCTGCATGTTTCTTCTGAAGTTATATGAGGGATAGGTGATATCTAACCCGGAGGTGTAAGTCGGTGTTGGGTGTTGGTGGGATTTGGTCGAGAGACGTGGGGTATTTTGGAACTTTTTCTGGGGGTGGAGGGGGATCTGGTCCTGGGGTGTGGGGTGATTAGGCTCATCTGGTCTTGGCTTACCACTTATTCCACCTCATCCCCCTCTTACCCTTATTTTCTCTCTCTGGAGCTGGTTTTTTTTTCTTCCCTTGTATGCTATTATTTTTCATGTTGATGTTTCCAAAGACTAGTTTTTCGCTCACCTGGAACTTAGTTCCTGGGAGCTTATGTGATGGTGCGTCGTCTGTCCGTCCTTCCACAAGCACTTGCAACTTCTTCTCTGAAACTACACACAGGATTTCTATTAAACTTTACCAAAACATTCAACACCTTGTTTGTACCAAAGTTTGTTCACGACATTAACAAAATCTGGCATGAAGGGGGTGTATCGGGGTTGCCTCCAAAAATAGGAATTTCCTTTCTTCTCAGAAGTGACACATGCAATTCTGATGAAACTTTTGACCACAACCTTCATCACCAAAGTGACATACCAAAGTTTGTTCCTGGCATTAACATTAAATCGGGGTCTGAGGGGGTCGACGGAGTGAGTTTACGGGAGGTTGGGGGGGGGGGGTCGCTTTCTTCTCAGATACTACACCACAACCTTCACCACCCGTGATGTACTAAAGTTTGTTCACGGCATTATAAAAAGTGGGGTCCAAGTGCTTGTACGGGGTTTTGCACCCAAAAATAGATATTTGTTTTCTTCTCGGAAACTACACACAATTCCGCTGAAACTTGACCACAACCTTCATCACCCGTGATGTACCAAAGTTTGTTCACGGCATTAAAAAAGGAATCCATCGGTATTTACTTTCTCCTCCGTTACATATTTTGTGGGTCATTCATGCCTACCGGTAGTTCTCTGCTTATCTTATCCCTCCACTACCAGGTGAGTGCCCAGGGGTACTGCCCCGAAGCTTCATACATCAAATACACTAGTTTGATTTAGTTATCCTTTTAAAACCATTTTCTTGGTCACCTCTTATTGCATTATTCCCTCCACCATCTGCGATGGATGGAGGTTATGTTTTTTGTGAAATCGAAGATTCGCAAGTATATTGGTTGGTCTGGGCTGTGATTCTGTCTATTTGTCTCTGTCTGTCTGTCTTTCTCTGGCAATAAACCTATTGATTTTTCAGTCAAAACATTAACACAGTCCAAAGTCAACAACTTTTTTGAATTTCTAAAATCCTCAATTTTCATCCAAAATTTAAAGAGGATTTGCATAGTTGGTCATTGAATTCAACCACCAATTCTTTTAAGGTCAAATTTGTTTTTGGGATTTTGCATGTATCGTACTCTGTATGACGTCTTTCTTGTTACTTGGGGAAAAAAAATTTTTTCGCCAAGTATGTTGGTCTGTCGCATTTATCTGTTTGTCTGTCTCTCTTTGTTACATGGTTTTTGGCCACACTTTTGAAGCAATTGTTATGAAACTTTGTTTGCATATGTAGGTGACGAGCTAAGGACAGCACTGCATAATTTGGGTGAAAATCTGAATCCGAATCCGAGAATTTTTTCACTGATTCTTCACCTTTGAGAGATGGGGGCCAAAAATCACGTATTGCACAATATCACAAAAGGTTATGGATGGATTCTGACGAAACTTAGTGGACAGGTTGGGAGTACCAAAAGGAAGAATTGATTCAATTTTGGTGAAGATCTGGTTGCGGATACAAGAATTATTTATTTTTTAAACTAATTCTTCACCATTGGGAGAAGGGGCTTAAGACGATGTTGAATGATATCTCAAACAGTTGTGGAAGGATTCAGATTAAACGTGGTGGACATGTTGGGTGTGTGACAAGGACTAATTGATTCGATTTTGGTGAAGATCTGAAACTGGATTTGAGAATTTTTTCAAGTGATTCCTCACCATTGAGAGATGGGGCCAAAAAACGATAGATAACACGATATCTCAAAATGTTGTGGATGACTTGGTTAGGTGATGAGAAAAAGCCGATTCGATTTTGGTTCAGGTTCGGATCCAGATCTGTCCTATCAGTGGGATACAAAACGTGAGCTGTTCAGCTTGGCAGAGGTATACACTCTACCAAGTGCTGTTCTTGTTGATATTTGTGCGATCTACTGTTGGAATTTAAATGCTGCATCAAAAGGCACGTTGTATCGTTATTTCTACGACGTGACATTTTTTGGATAATATTGTAAAGAACAAGATCTGAACATTTATGACCCCTGTTCAACCAGAAAATAAATATCTGCTTAAGTTCACAGCTCTTTAAGACCCTGTCACACCTTGACGATTTAGCCAGCGTATGCCTGACGTATGCAAAATTTGGCTAAAACGCTGGCGCACGTCGAATACGTTATGGGTAAGTTTGTATACGTTAAGAGCACGCTGGCATATGTCGTAGTACGCTGGTTTTTTTCATAGTACGCTGGCTTACGCCTTTGTACGCTGGCATAGGTCGTAGTACGCCGAGGTGTTAGACAAATTTTGCATGCTTGAAATTTGTCGACCTATGCCAGCGTATGACTCACATGTTCCGCATACGCTTGGCCATAAGTTGTAGGCACGTTACGCGATCGTTGACACACGTCGACACACGTTACTTGTACGTTACTCATAAGTCGAAACACGTCGAGGTAATGTTTAGCATACCCGAAACTTATTTCTAACCTATGAGTAACGTGTTGCAGGCACGTTACGCGATCGTTGACACACCTCGACACACGTTACTTGTACGTTACTCATAAGTCGAAACGCGTCAAGGTAATGGTTGGCGTCATTGTTCCAGACTCCCTGGTTTTTTTTTTTCTTCGGTATGACAGTGATGTTGACACTTCGATTTCTGGTGCGGTTATGATATAATATAATTAATAGGCTGCCGCTCAACGATTTAAATCATAACCACACTAGATATCGAAGTGTCAGCATCACCGTTATACCGAAGAAAAAAAAAAAAAAAACAGGGAGTCTGGAACACTGACGCTAACCATTACCTCGACGTGTTTCGACTTGTGAGTAACGTACAAGTAAAGTGTGTCGACGTGTGTCAACGATCGCGTAACATGCTTACAACTTATGCCAGCGTATGCGGAACGTGTGTCATATGACGAGTACGTCGAGAAATTTTCAACATGCTGAAAATTTCTCGACGTACTCAGGGTATGACGACGTATGCCAGCATTCTACAACGTATGCCAGCGTGCTCTTAACGTATACAAAACTTACCCATAACGTATTTGACGTGTGCCAGCTTGGTTCGGCAAATTTTTCATACGTCGGCATACGCTGGCTAAAACGTCAAGGTGTGACAGCGGCTTCACACTTCTATGTCTAGTGCGGTTATGATTTGAATCGTCGAGCCGCAGCCTATTAATAGCCTACGCCACGTGATCGTCGGCGATACGCTGCCGCGCTGTGCATAAGTTAGACTATCGTTGGGCAGAGGTTGTGAACGCCGACAACACGCTCAGCATTCGTTAGTATAACTTATCTATATGTGATTGAAACGTTCTGTGTACGTTATTAATACGTTATGCATACGTCCAACACGTTATTATACGCCCAAAAATTAAAAAAAAACATCAATAGTTCAGCGTACGCCAGCGTTTTACATACATTTTGAGACCTTGCCATACACTGGCTAAAATGTCAAGGTGTGACAGCCCCTTTAGCAGTGTGAGGAAACTCTCATAGCAATTTTTTTTTCTTCCAAAAGTAGTCATTGTATTTATGGACAGAATAATTTCCAAAATACTCACTTCAAAGCAGCACACCAATTTTGTTTAACTGTTTACTATGGTTGAAACCAATCTTTGCAATTGTAATATATTTACTTAAGTTAATGATGGCATGGTGTTTTATTTAACATTGAAGTGAAAGAAATGTTAAATACAGTTAAAAAAAAAATTTCATCTTTACATTTAACTTCACATTCCTTTCTGAAAAATACCTTCAATGGACCAATAATGGAATTTAATTTGATTCTATTCCCACCACCCCACTGCCCTCCGCCTGAGACCGATGTGCTACCTCTGGGGTACATGCAACACCTGCACAAGACACGCAAATCTCAAGAATGAACGTTCAAACTTGTCTCCGCCCTCTAAAATCTGGTAGTGCTTTGTTAAGTCTATCTCTGGTGTATGCTCCGCTACCATCCCGACCCTCTCTTCAAAAGGCACCACAGCCGACTTTGCTCGTCCAAATACCTCAATTCTGTTTGCATCAAAATATTGTGTCTTGAACCCCCCTCTGTACCCAACTGCTCCGAAATTCTGTCTTTTGCACCTGAGCAAGTGGAAAAGTTTCTGGCATCCCTCGACTCTGACTCTGCAACTGGACCAGACGGCATCATCTCATGTTTCCCAAAAACTTGCTCTGCTGCTCTTGCACTTCCTCTGTCTGCCCTTTTAATCCCTGTCATTTACCCTCGGTCATCTTCCATCTCCTTGGAAATCAGCCTACAGCATAACATAAAAAGGTACAAAAACGGATCTCCTTAACTACAGACCAATTCGCTTACTTCCAATCATCAGCAAGGTTATGGAATCCATCATCGCAGTTCATAATAAAATCATTCCTTTTCTCCAATAACCTCATCTCAGATCATCAATTCTGATACAGACCTGGTCACTACCTTCGACATGCTGCTTCTGCTCTCCCAACAATGGATGGATGCCCTCAATATCCCAACAATGGATGGATGCCCTCAGTATCAGTCATTAGATCAGTGCTGTCTCTCCGGACATATCTCGAGCTTTCAATTCAGTATTGCATCCCACCTTGCTCTCCAAACTGTCTGTCTATCTCGGCTCCATCCTATTCCTAATCTTCATCAATGATCTCACTGACTCTCTGGAAACTCCTCCATATCTCTTTGCTGATGACTCCACTCTCTGCCGTGACATCCCTCATCCTTCAGACAAACAGGCAGCAGCCTCTTCCCTCGACTCGAACCTCAACAAAATCAAAAACTTGCCAAACATTTGGAATGCCTTGCAATTTTGAGAAATCCCACACACTCACTCACTCTGTCCAAAAGGACCATTCCACAAACTCTCCTATCTACTTTCTCATCAACTGTCTCGAAGAGATTCAGTCACTCAAACTCTTGGGTCTCACTCTCAGCCATGATCTCTCTTGTGCAAGCCACATTTCAAAGTTTGCCTCCAAAGCCGGACGCCGACTGGGCATCCTCCGTCATACAAAGTCCTTCCTTGGCACACCTTAGCTCCGATCTATAAACAACGTTTTCATCTGCAGCTGATTGAGTACTGCTCTCTCTCCTCTGGGCTGGTTCTCCTGCCAGGGTTCATATGGGTCATGGAAATCCTGGAAAGTCATGGAATTTCACTGGTGGTCATGGGAAATCCTGGAAATTAAGAGCGAGTATGTTATTCTGTTACTTTCAGAATAAAACAAATGTGTACGAATGAGTTGCGTTCCCGAGAATCGTTTGCAAGTCTTTTGTTCTATACTTGAAACCCAATTTCCCATTGACTCATCGCCAAACTGCAGATCAGGACAGCTCAATCGATGTTCTCACAGAACAACATCAGTCGTTTCTCTTGCAGTAAAACAATCCGCCTCTCTTCAGTTTTGATATCTGGCCTGTTTTGTTCTTTGTAGGCCTTCCGTATCTAGCCCACCGACCGCATTGTCATGTTAACAGTTAACTAATCCGTTATTCAACTGAAGCAGAATGGTGGTGGACTTTAAATCCTTGCTAATTTGCATAATCTTGCTAATGTGTCTTGAGCTAGGGGGTGAGTAAAATATGTCTCTGTGGGGTCATGGAAAATCAGTCAAAGGTCATTGAAAAGTCATGGAATTTCAAATTCCCAAAATGGAATGAACCCTACCTGCCTTGCATCTTGCTCAGCTTGATGCCATGGAAACCAAGGCTTTCAAGATCATTAGACTTTCTCACAATGAAGCTGAGTGTATGGGCCTATCACTTTGCCATCGCCGATAGGTCGGTGGTCTCTCTGTCTTCTTTCACATAGTTTCTGGTCTTTGCACCCTCTGCCCTCTCTGTGCTCTGTCCCCTCCAAGTATCTGCAGGAAGAAAGTGGCCCACCAGCAATCCCCTCCGAGTGAAACTGTCTAAATTCAGAACCACTGCTCACCTCCACTCATTTTTTTACCCTTTTTTCTCCCACATGTGGCACCACCTTCCACACTCTCTCTTTGATCTCATTCTCCCCTCCGGGTCTTCAAGACAGCTGTTCACCACCATCTCAGATCATACCCCATCCAAAGCCATGATATTTTCTATACCCGATAAATCACCCCCACCCCTCCCAAATATTTGCTTTTGTATCCATCTTGTCCACACCCGGTGTTCTCTCCTACCCCTCATCTTTACCTGCATTCCTTGTTTGCCCGTCTCCATCTACCTTCTCCCTCCGCCCTGCTATTTTCATTTCCCCTTTCTCCTGCTGTTCCCTTTGTTATGGTGTGTCGTGATCTGTTCTGTGTCCCAGCTCTTCCACCAACCTCGACCATGTATTTAAAAAAAAAAAAAAAAATTGGTGAAAATGATATCGTGTTTTTGAAATTTTTATTTTATTTTGCACTCCTTTTTTGAAATTCGACTTTTGTTTCCCTTTCAATGCAGAAATAAATCCTAACTCCATTAATTGTACACGATTCCTCATCATTAATATGTTTAAATCGATGAGAGACTCTGTGCTTCTGAAATGATTGTTCTCATGAAAGCAATTTACTCGGCACAGGGAACAATGTTTTTGTGTTTCCAAGTCAATCGTCCATGGGAGAAATACTCGTACTTGGTACTTTATTGTACGAACGGCGTGGTGTTTAGGATGGAGTGCTCAGAGAGTAAATGGTATTCGCTTGGTTTTGCCCCTTTTCTCTCATCTATTGCAGGAGTCGTTTTTGCAGATCAATTTGGCCTCGGTTCATTCCCACAGCCTATTCGTGGCTGTACGTAACTTTGTTTGCATCATCGGTGAAGAGACTGAAGTATTCATGTCGCTGTACGATCCGACAGATTCCTCCTTTATCAGGTAAATGTCTTTGATTTTGCTTTATTTACCCTTTGAACCTCCAGCTCGTGTCACATGTGACTTACAACTGTTCAGATCCCACTGAATCATTTGTGTGAAATGCTCAATTTCCTCTCTTTCTTCTCTGCTCTTATCCTGTGGAATGTCATCTCTTAAAAGGACAAGAAAATCTTCCTGTCTCTTGGTTGTCTTTTTTTTGATCACCTTTAATAGTCGATGGATCTTGTGAGTTTGTTAATTGTAGATGTAATTTCGGAACTTTGACAGATGCTGTTGACCTATGACCAGTGTGTGTATTCCATTGTGCTGGATGATGTTTGTCATTTGTACAACATACAGCTGTTTACATTTACAATATTGCACTCTGAACCCAAGACTTCTGTGTTTCTCGCTTTCTTTTCATTTATTTATCGATCATTCCACACATTGGTACATCTTGTGGTTTTACCAGTTCTTACTCTGTGCCAATAATCGGTAACTGGTCAGTTAGACCACATGTTTCAAGGTGTGCTGGACTGCACTGTCTTTGTTTGACAGATAAATTCCCTCTTGGTTTTCCTGGCTCTTAATCTTTCCCCACTTGTGACTTGTACCAGACTACTTCCTTTCACATTGTTGGGATTCCTCAAGAGAGATACCTTTGTGACCCCTCCCATCCCCCTCCAGTAACTTTGCACCCCCTCCCTTTAACCCCAACCCTAACATCTCGATGTACAGAATTGTGCAAAAGTTTGTGTTATTGTCACTTTTGTGGTGCTTTTCGCTATAAATCATCTGTGGGAAGTTAGAAGTGTGCAATGTCGGAAGATAATCATTCAAATTTCTGTGAAAGCCAATTTAATCTCACAGTTACCTTTAATGCCTGGTGTTGGCTTAATGGTTAGGGTGGCGGGCTTTGGATCCCAGGGTCCTGAGTTCAAATCCCGCTCAGCTGTTGAATCAAGCATACTGTGTCGGAGTGGTGACCCGTCCAGGATTGTGCCCAATAGCCAAGGAGACTGCTTAGGCAGCACCAACGCTCTGCACACAGTATGGTCCCAATCTCTTCCTCCTCCTACTTTTAATTACTGCAAATATAAAATAAATGAGGAATTTTAAAATTTTATTTTTGCTAAACATATGTTATCATGTGATCGTAATATCCACTTTCCACAAATAAAATTAAAAAAAAACAGTTTATGGATTTTCGTACAGTAAATAATAATAAATTATTAAAATAATCACCACCAGTTATATTAATGTGAATTGCAAGAAACCACAACAAAAGATAGAAATTAGTGAAGATATGAAATTTGTTTTCGTCAGTTTGTTCCGTTGCTTGAAAGTCTATGAGTGGGTTCAGAATGGCTCCAAGGAAGCAACTTTCACCGGAACATCATGTGAAGATCCAAGCTCTGCGAGAAGGAGGGAACATGGTGAGGAAATTAGCAGAAAAGATGGAGATCTCCTCCATTGGTGCGAGGTACAGTTCGCAATGCCTGAAATTGCCTCGGGACAAGAAAATAAAATGCCAGGAAGACCCAGAAGAACCTCCCCAAGGCAACACAACCACTTGAAGTTGTTCAGCTTACACGATAGAAGGAAATCAACTCAGCAGCTGACGAATGAAATGAGAGCAGGCCTGAACATTAACATTTCGTCCAACACTGTACACAGAAAGCAGATTGCAGCAAATAAATCGCTGCTGAGACCTCAGAACAAAGTGAGAAGACTGAAATTTGCAAGAAAACACCAAGTTTGGGGAACTGAACAATGGCATCAGGTGCTCTGATTTGATGAATCGAAGTTTGAACTTTTTAGATCCTCGTGGAGGATCTCTAAGTCTTACTCATGTTGTTGTTCTTCATCTTCTTCTTGTTGACTTTTTTGTTTCACAGCCTACAGTTTTCATTGAAACTTCCTGAAACTTGGCATATATACGTAAAAATACCCTGCGCAGACAGTAACCATCTTCGATTTTGAAAATTCCTCCGAGAAAAAAAAAGTCATGACGTCAAAATATCTCTGCTAATGGAAATCGCCTAAAAAATTATCTCCGAAATGAGGCAAGCTTTTTGAATTCTGTTTGCGGGAATCGAACAGGGCATTAGCAGAGATGAATTACCGCACATATGATACATCACTATGATGTCATATCAATTTTTATGATGTTATTCTTATTTTTTGACTTTTGTTTCACAACCCAGAGTTTTCATCGGATCTTCGTGAAACTTGCCATGTATATGCAGAAAGCCCACGCGCAGGCAGTAACCATCTCCAATTTTGGAAATTCTTCCGAGAAAAAAAGTTGACGTCATAATATCGCGCTAATGGAAATAGCCTATACCATTATCTCCGAAACCAGGCAAGCTGTTTAAATTTTGTTTGCGGGAATCAAGCCGGGCATTAGCACAGATAATTATTGATCACAAACCTGATACATCACAATGACGTCATATTCGTTTTTATGACGTCATCATTAAGAGGACGAGGATCTTAGCTCATTTGAGCTTGTTGGTTCTGAGACACGCCAGGTCGAACGCTGAAGACTTTGTGAACGTGACAACACACGATGTTTGCAACCTACTGTTAAAAACATGGTGGAGGATCTGTGACTATCTTGGGTTTTATCTCAACTTTTGGTGTTCCAAAACTTGTTAGAATCAATGGGATGCTAACAAAACAGAAGTACAAGCAAATACTGCAGCACCAGGAAGTTCTGAGTGGAAATCTTTTAATCGTAAGAGGACTCTTTTTCTAACAAGATAGTTATCCAAAACACACTTCCAATACAGTTAAATCGTATTTGGAGGACAAGGTTACAGCTGGTGTGCTCCGAGTGTTAGAATAGTCACCTCAGAGTCTGCACATGAGACCCATCGAGGCCATATGGGATTACCTGGAAACAGAGAAAAACAAGAGGAACCCAACTAACCTTACATAACAGTGGAATGTGCTACCGGATATTTTGCACAATATTCCTATCAGAGTGCTTCAGTCATACACAGGAAGCATGGGTGAAAGAGTAATGGCACTCAAGAAGGCAAAGGGTGGGCACGTGGAGTATGGTCTGAGACTATAAAATGACACTGTTCTTGTTATTTCTTCAGTAGTTTGTTTCATGTGCATTTATCAAGGTCGTTAATTCACAATATTAAAAACATATGACTCATCACTGATAATTTGATGTATTTAATTGTAATCGCCCAAACCTTCGCACAGTACTGTATATTTCTCTTGTTTTTCTTTTCAGTGAAAATTACCTATTCAGGTGGGGAAAAGAATTGGACATCAACAAGTTGAATAGTCTCCGCGTCGTCTTCACGGTACGTATGTGACTATTCTTGAGCTCCTTTAACCTCTGATTGCCGCTATTAATTTATTCAATTTTACAAGTGTTAATGTACCTTGGGACTGGCTGTGCTCTGAGGTTTTCCTCACTTTTGACTTATCTCTGTATTTGTAATATTTTAATAATTATTTATTTAATTATCCCTCTTAAAAATCATTAATAAAACTAGGGGCTTTTTACAGACAAGCAAAATGGTAATTCCATTGGGACGAACTTTGTTTCCAAAAGCTTAGAATCCAGTTCCTCTTTGTCCCCACTTTGACCCCTCATGCCCAATCGCCGACGTCACATGGACTTTTTCACCTGAGAAGGAACCTCAGAAGGTGAAAGGTTCCGAACAACCTTAACTCTGTCTCGGTGACAGGCCCCAAACTTCTATAATGTTGCTCTCACTTGTCTGCTCTGTTCAGCCTGTCCATCACCTCGTCACCTATCATCTGCCTGAAAAATATCCAACATCACTCCGTTCAACAACATTCCATTTGTACATCTTCATAAAAGCGTATAAAAACGATGACACCAGTTAGCTAACACTTAATCTTAAGCTTCATCTTAGAATCAATCACTCCAGCTGACATTACCTTTACTTTTCTCATATGGCCTAATCATTAATCCTCAGTTTACATTCCATCCCAGTCACTCAAGTTTGGGCATGCTGCTGTTTCTCTCAATAATGGAGACTCAATATTAAACATGATGGTAGGTTCTCTCTTCCTGGCCATATCTCAGGCATTCAACACAGCCTGGTATTCCATTCTGCTTGCCAAGCATTCTGCTTGTGTTATTCAAGCTGCTGTTGTCCTACATTTGGAAACATCTGCAAAGACAAAGTTGTCACAAAGACAAAGACAAAGATGTGACAATACAAAGCAAGAGGAGGCTGGTGAAAGCTCTGGTGTTTCCAGTTGCAGTGTATGGAGTCGGGGACAGTGAACACGAAAGAAAGAAAGAAAGAGATTGACATTTTTGAAATATGATGTCCACAAGACAAAGGATAAAAATTCCATGGCCTGCACCAACAGCAAATAAATCAGTGCTTGAATAAATGTGACCACCATGTACATTAGACGAGCTGATGCTAAAACGGAAACCGTCATATTTTGGACACAACACATGCACAGAAAACGAAAGTCTGCAGAAGTCATCCATGCTCGGTGTGATTGAGTGAAGAAGAGGAAGAGGCAGACCTTATACACCCTCGATTGATGGGGTAAAGGCTTCAACCAAGCTGTTTCTTCTCGCACTTTGGGAAGTAGTGAAGGATAGGGATGTTTGAGAAATCTGATCATGAACGTCACCAGGAGTCAGACATGACTTGACAACTTCATCACTAGATGCCTCCATCTAATAACAGGATGGTAGTGGCTGCTTCCTTCTCTGCTGACCAGGAGTAGATATAGGGTCAGATGTTGGTCGCTGGAAGGATCATCTCATTAATCCATATATATTTTTCCACATTCAATCATTTAAAGAAGTCCAGTCTCTTGAGCTTCTGGGCTTCATCATCAGAAATGACCTCTCCTGGGCAGACCATGTATCCATGTTGTCCTCCAAGGTCAGCCACAGATTGGACTTCCTTTGTGCCAAGTCATTTCTTGGTAAATATGAACTTCTCTCAACCTACATGGCTTTTGTCCATACTTGAAGGATTCCAAAGTTCTTCACATCATTAGCATACCCTCAAAGAAGTTGAAGTACAAGGCATATTGCTCTCATATAGCAGACAGGTTGTGGCCTCTCTCTCTTTAAAAAATAAATAAATACTGCTTCTATTCTGTGCTTTTTTTCCCCTTTACCCTTTCAACCCTTCAACCCTCATCAGTTCCTACAAAATGCACATGTTCTTCCAGTAACCCCCTCCTGGTTAAACTCCCAGAATCCAGACTAACTGCACACACCTCCATTCCTTTGGTCCTCTTTTCTCCTGCTTGTGGACCCTCATTCCTGAGACAGTGCTTCAAGGTAGTGCACCACCATCTCATGTCATTCTGCATCTCCACTGGTGATCTTTCTACCCCTATTAACCCTATCCAGTCTCTCCGTCTCTCCGTCACACACACACACACACACACACACACACACACACACACACACACACACACACACACACACACACACGTTATTATGTTTCTCCAGTCTCATCTCTCCTCCTCCGTTTCATCATTCATTCCCTTGCTTATGTCCACTTGTCTCACTATCTGTACGTTGCCTTTCTTTTCTGCATCAGGATATTTCTTTCTCTTCCATGAGCCTCAACTTTGTGTACAAAATAATAAAAATTAAGAACCCTCGAGGATGCTCGTACAGAGTCCTCACCGGGAGACCACCTCTCTGTCTGTTAGATTATTAAGGCATTGTTTTCAACTTAATTTATAGTCAAATATAATATGTGCAAGATGTAATTGTTTTTGAAACTAACCTTCAATGTTTGCATTGACAAACGGAGCACACATTGAGAAGAAAAAAGAAAAGAAAATTAGTTCAGACTATGGAATTTTGGCCAAACTTCCAAATTCTTAATGTGGACAAACTTCACCTGAAACTACTCTCATGACTTGGCATTGTATCTCCATTGCTAGGTAGTCCTGTTCCAAATGGAAAAGATCAGCATGTGTAAGGAATTGGTTCCAGTATCAAACACCGTGTGACTTTGCGTTAGTGTGCTTTGTAAAGCCAAGTGAAGTTGATGGCCTCACTTTGATAGATATCAGAAGAACAGTTTCCTGGAGAGCAGAGACACACAAATGTACCTTGGATGAGGGATTCATTGTATCTGCACAACACTATTGGCTGAAGACTCGACCAGATGAGGCTTTCTCGCTGTTGTAGAACAGGGTCATGACTCAACACACCAGGACTTGGCTTATGGCGAGCACAACTATTGATTAGGTCGACACAGCGCAGTAGCTGCCAAGGAACGGGGTAATGTGGCAGACATGCCAATGCCTGGATCACTTCAGAATTAGTGCCAGCCAATGAAGGTCACTGGGAAAACGGTCGACACCCAAAGAATGCTGATGAAGCATCGAGAGTGGAGCACGTTCTGCCTTGGCACCTGTTAGATATGGTGTCTACCACCACCGATGTGGTTAAATTCTCAATACAGTTAAAAGATGCACTCAGAAGTGGCGAGCAAGTTTGTCAAGACAGGTGGACGTGAAGAACATTGAAAATCTATTTATCCTCCATATTACTTCTGCAATCGAACATTTGTTACCAAAGCTGAGAGGATTCTGAACACTGTACTAAACTGTCCTCGGTACACCACTATTTATCAAATTTACCACTTATTCACTGAATATCAATGCAGTTCGTGTGACTTGCATTTCAATTCACACTTTATTGAGAACACTCTGTTATGGTACTTTTGTTGACGAAAAAGATTCTCGGTGTTGTTCATTGTCATATAAATTGGTTCTAAGGTAGTTACCATTTGTTTAGTTGTTAAACTCGGGATGAGGCTGGAGTTGGGGGGAATACAATGGAAGTGAGACTTGGGTCCACAGAAGATTTGCCTGGGGAGTTACTGGTGGAAGTTTCTGATGGTCCCCATGACCCCAAGTGTCAGTGGGATCTTTTCTCATGGACGTAGCATGCCATGGCTCATTCACTTGCCATAACTGTATGATTGAGAGCCTCTTCCTTGTGAGCTGAAATGATGTTCCTCGTGCAAACCCTGAGTAAAGTAGCATTTACATGCAACGAACTAACAATGCATATCTTGCTATTTGCAATTCAAAGGTTGGTTTGGCATTCATTGTGGATTATGCTGTATGTGTGTTGGCTTATTTAACAACAGCAAAATAATTTGCTCTTGGTAATGACCTTACCATTCTTTTCCCTTTGTTTCTCCCTCGGTTCAGGATCTCGGCAGCAAGGAATTGAAGAGGGAAAAGATCTGTTTGGTCTGTCAAGTGGTCCGGGTCGGCTACATGGACCTCAAGGGGACAAACACAAAAAAGAGCACGTCTGGACTTCGGCGATCATTTGGCGTGGCTGGTATGAACATTTCTTGCTCACGAATCAAATACTTGATTGAAAGGTTAATCGATTTTGGTGAAGTATCACCTGACTAGGTCAATAAAGAAGGAATGATTTCACCAGCTCTGTAGAGGAGAAGGAAACAATCTGTCTTAAACGATTTTCAAATGATGAAATAAAAATTGTATTAAAGGCATCTGAAATCCATGTTGGCCTGTTTAATGTTCCCTTGTGAATGAATCCCTGGCCCGTGATGTTGGTAACACACGGTTAAAATCCCAGGCATCACGTTGATTTATCCATTGTTTACTTAGTCCTCTAATTCATGTAAAAGTACATGAATATGTCGTAATGTTTTAATTCAGAGGATTCATATGTAAGTTCCTTCACCTTAAGTCAACCTGACCCTGACCCTGACCCCAACCCTAACCACCTTGTTCATTGCTCAAGAGGTAATTACAGTACAGGAATGCAACACAGGTACTGTACTTTGCACTCACAAGGCAGTGATTACCTTGTCAGAATAATGTGCTTTAATTGTGCTTCCTTTTTATTTACTTGAGTACGGAGCACACATTTAGCTCTTTATATTGTTGCATGTGAATCTTCCATAATGATGCTCCCATGATCACAATTGCAGTATTCTAGTCAATCTTTTATCCTCTTGTAACAGACATCTTCACCAATATTTTATCTGATCATTTTGTCTCTTAAAGCAATCTTTAATGGTCCAGCTTTGGCTTGAAATGGTGCAACATATTTAACGGACCTGTGTGTGTTTATTTTACAGTAATGGACATTACTAGCATTATAACGGGAAAGGTGGAAAGCGATGAACAGAAAGAATTCTTCATTCCCTTCCAGCAGTAAGTTGCACATTGGTAGTTCTTGGTCACGAGGCATTGCATGCCATACGCATCAGTTATTGTGTGGATTGCATGCCATGCATGTCATTGCTGTAGAGCGCATACCCCCGCACGCAATGCCTGATCCAGTAGAACATATCGTGCCCAAGAAATTTTTTAAAACATCGTGCTATATTTTGTTTTTGGCCCATCTCTCAATGGTGAAGAATCACTTAAAAAATTTTTAAATTCTCATATCCGGATTCAGATCTTCAGTAAAATCTGATCAGTTCTTCCGTGTCACACACCCAACGTGTCCAAGTTTCGTCCGAATCCGTTCATAACTTTTTGAGATATCGTGCTATATATCGGTTTTAGCCCCGTAATTCAATGGTGAAGAATCACAAAAAAAATCATCGGATCAAGATTCGGATCTTCACCAAAATTGAATAAACCCGTCCTTGTCACACACCCAACCTGTCCACAAAATTTCATTTGAATGCTTCCCCAACCTTTTGAGATACTCTGCACACAAATACATAAACAGACAAACAAGAAAGATGTCATGCATATCACGATATTTGCGAAATCCATAAATCAAATTTGACCTAAAAATAATTGGCGGTTAAATTCAGTGACCTGATATGCAAATCCTGGTCAAATTTCTCATCAATCAGATGAAAATAGATTATTTTTCAGATTGAAATTGATGAATTTAGAAGTTTGACCTTGAGTTGACCTTTGACCTTCTGACCTCAAAAATAGTTGTTTTCCAATTTAGGATTGTACTATTCAATTGCTGTTTAATTTTCAAGTCAATTGGATGAAAATTGATGTTTTTCTCGATACAAATTGATGATTTTAGAAGTGTGACCTTTGACTTTTTGACCTCCTAAAAGTTGGTTTCCTAATCAAGTGATGCAGTTTTCAAATCTTGTTCAAATTTCAAATCAATCGGATGAAAATTGATTTTAGAAACCTGACCTCAAGATGACCTTTGACCTCAAAATCAATAGGCTTCTCAGTTGAGACCACCTGTACAACTTGGTAAAATTTCATGACGATCCGTTTAAAATTGACCTGGAGGCGATAAAGACAGACAGACAGACAGACAGACAGACAGACAGACAGACAGACAGAATAACAAAATCGACTGACCAATACACTTGAAAAATCTTCGATTTTGCAAGTATCAGACAGACGGACAAAACAGGCCTGGTGCTGGCTTAATGGTTAGGATGGCATGCTTGGGAACCTAGGGTCCTGAGTTCAAATCCCACCTCCATTGAATTGATACCAGGTGGGGTTGATTCAGGTGGGGTTCAAAACTTTCAAATACATTTGAAATAAAAAATTTTTCACCAATATTACAAATAAATTTGTACAAAATAAATGTTTGTTTTATGATTGGTGTAAATCATGACAACGCATCAAATCTGTGATGTCGTTCTCGGCAATGACGTGTGGAGAGGCGAGCACAGCGAACCGATCCACGCTAGTTCATATCTGTGGGTGGGTCATAAGCCGCACCCAGTCTCCAGGCCAGGCTTAACCTCTCTACCCCAGTGTCACAAGCACGGCCCATTAGCCAGGCCACGCCCTCCAGCCGTCCAGAAATGTCCGCCATATTTTTCGCTCCGCATTGGTCAGATTGTTCAAAGGGTTCTGATGGACATTTGAAGTCTGAACAATGCATCGTCTATCATTAAATATAAAGATACCATTTTGAGGAAACAAAGGTATACTTTGATGACAACTCAATCGAGGTAATGCACGTCTTGTTTGCAGCGATCGTGACAGCGGTCTAATATACGCCATCCAATGAAGGCACATTATCATAATGCAAAGGAAAGGAAATCGTGGTCTTTCATTGAAAAAAAAACAAGCTTTTGGTTTTCACCCAATGATTCAAGGTTTAATAACAAACTGATGGACATGTAATTCACATGTTATGTGAAGTAAATAAATATTAAAATTGGCTTGGTCGTGAAATACCTGTCTGCAATTAACTAGCTGGGAGGCAGCCGGAGAAATTCCCAAGAGATATTTATGATGTACACGTACACTTTAAATAAGTTATGTCCATGTACACTTTAAAGTTGTATGGCATGTACATGTACACTTTCGTACACTCAACATCACCACTGAGTTTATGTACATTTTAAAACTGAACAAGGTATTGTTACCGCTGTGGAAATTCGCAGAACACCATATAGGTTCTTAGTTAGTTATGCCATTAAGTCCGTGTTCAGTTAGATTTCCCCACTGTTGTTTAATGGCATATTATTCGTGTCACAGGGCTGTGATTCTTTGAGATAGTGTTTTTCTTTTCCTATCGTTATTTTGGACCAACCACACTTCAACCTCAAGCCACAACAACCACCATTACAACAACCAACATCGCTCCCAAATAACCACAACGCCAACCATGCCACCATCACCACAACCAAGTCACCACCACCAACGTCGCTCTCGACCACCGCTTCGCGGCGGTCTCCTCACGCCAAACCACGGCCCTCTTCGTTAATGTAAACCGTCTCGACGAAGCGAAGGAAACCTGAGGAGTTCCGATGGCGCGCGGATTTCCCGCCTGATTCTCCCTGGACCTGTGCCAATTCTGATTCTCTCGGCCCCCGTGAGGCGAGAGGGCACGCCCCTTTTCTGGAAGGTTCCCGCAGGTTCTGGAAGGAGGGCGGGGCGAGAGCGGAGGGGCATGGCGTGAGCAATATAAGGGCATGCAGGACGCCAGGTCTGGCAGCTCGTCTGTTTTTCTCGTCTGCTTGGAGCTCGTGAGCTCGTGGGTGTTTTTCAGCAGCTCGTGGTTCTTTTTCCTCGTGGTGGCAGCTCGTGAGCTCGTGTGTTTTTCTCGTTTGCTCGAGAGCTCGTGAGCTCGTGGTTTTTTTTCCTTCGTGGTGGCAGCTCGTGAGCTCGTGTGGTTTTTTCGTGGTGGCTGCTCGACTTCTTCGTGGCACCAGGAACACGGACGGGAGGCGCCGCTTTGCCACCTCTGGCGCGCAAGCCTGCGCATCCGTGAGGAGAGCGCGGGAGAGAGCTCGCCAGCTCCGTGAAAGGCTGAGCTCAGCCGCGGCTGTTCTAGCTGCCGTGGGGCGACGGACGCCGCGACTCGCCCACAATCGCACCGCGAGGGTGCAGGTAACCTGCAACGGTCTCGTGGGATCCGTTCAGTCTGCCAAGTCCCACGCCATAAAGGCCCACGGGCCCCGTCTGAGCCCCCTGTCTATGGGGGTGGTCTTTTTCTTGGGGTTTTGCTTTCGAATGACTGTTGGTGGCGCCGTGTCTTGTGAAGTAAAACTGTTAAGTGGCTGTACATAAATTGCTTATAGTCGGTTGTAGTGCTTTCGCTTTATTTTCTTCCATACCTGCATGATTGACTGTATATGTGTATTAAAATAAATGTGTTTGTGTGAATGTCACCCGTTCTTCGTGTCTTCTTTCCCCCATTGGAACGCCATATTGCATCTCGGAATATTAGTTGGGTTTTAAATACCCGTTAAATAGAATCGGATCCAGTGAGGTCGGGCGATAATACCCGCTCGGTTATCACTGCAGAACGGAACGAACCGCTTGGGTGGTTCGTGTCCAAGCCGACCTACGCTGAGGTACGGTCTCCCGGTAGGCTACCCGCGTGGGTACTTAGATGTATCGAGATTCGGCGATTGACCCTATTCTGTACGGGTAGAAAATTGGCTAGGCTGTGGTGGGGTTGAAGACCCACCCGTGACAGGGTTCCGGTGTTGCTCCGGAAGGTCAGGACTGAATTGTCCGTCCGGTGGGCGAGCGGCTACTATTAGTGGAAAGCGGCCGTTCGCACGCCGGCGGGCGCGAATTCGTAACACTGATGTCGAGGAGTGGGAAACAAACTCTCCCGCCTTCACACCAAACCAAATTAACGGAACCGGATCAATGGTGAGTGAAGTGACCCGAAATGTTCCCCAAATTACGGGCATTTAAAAATTATTTCGTAGAAGCAAGGTGGCGTTCCAAGGCGAACGGGAGCAGGGGGATATGGATTTAGAAAAGGTAGAATCCATGGCTCAGGATGAAATCCCCGAGCAGGACATTAATGTGCAGGAGCAATTCCCCCCACAAATGGACCCAGAGCCCGAAATGGGCGCGGCGGCTGCGGCTTTTGATACCCCCCTCCCCTCCTCCGCCAACCCCCCACCCCCCCCCCCCCCGATCCTTGCCGAGTGCATTCGACATGGCCCAGCTATTCGCCATGCTGGCAGGAATGAAAGGGGATATGCAACAAATGAATAATAAAATGGATGGAAATACGCAACAAATGAAAGAAATGAAAAACGAAATAAATGGGAGTTATCAACGAATGAACGACAAAATGGATGAGAATGTGCAAACAATGCGGGGTGAGATGCGGCGAGTGGGGCAATGCCTGCAGGCAGGCATAATGGCAGCACCATGTGTCAGTGCGACCGAACCGACAAAACGGAGTGTGGACTGTGTCGGCCCCGCGGTGGAGGACAAACTAATGCGGGAGACATGTTGGGCGAGAGTCGTGATGGAGAAAGTGACGGTGAGAGAGAGGGAAAAAGTAAATGTGGTGACTGCGACGTGTAAGAGACACGTGGAGACGACAGAGAGAATAAAGGAAATAAAATGTACAGACCGGGAGATGGAAACGGAAGCGGAGAGACTACACGATAAAGACGGGGTGAAAGACGAGCACACACATGGAGTTAGTAGAGGACGATGAGGGGGAGCTCAGAGAATGTCTCGTGACCCGGTGCAAGCAGCCGGTTAGCCTCCTTCAGGAATGGAGGGAGACGCTATGCTCCCTTGAAGCGGATCTCGACCAGGTGGGTCTGGTCGAGCTTTGAGAGGTAGAGGGGATGAGTGCTGTGGACGGGTGCACACGGAGCTTGGGGGGTTTGGAGACCCCAGAAACCCTTGTGGTGGCACAAATCCCCGTTGTGAATGTCCCGAATGAGGCACCGTGTGTGAAAGGAACCACGAGTGCGGGTGAACGGCCGTGTGTGAATGGAACCACGTGTGCGAGGGAAATGGCATGCGTGAGTGAACGGCTGTGTGTGAGAGAGACCGTGTGTGTGAGGTTGCTGTATGTGAGGGAGATGGCGGCTGGCATGCGGGAACACAGCAACCGCGTGCCTGCATGTGAGTGCCATCTCGAGGTGTGTGAGCCTCGTGGCACATGGGAGTTTGTGCGCGAGAGTGCGACGGAGTCGGTGCCTGACGGTGGACAAAGGCCGAGTAGCGGCCGTAGATGCATTGGGGACCGTGCCGGGTTTGCACGGCAGCACGTGCGGGGTCCGTGCTGTGCAACGCACGAGACCGCCACATGCGCGCCTGCGGGAGTGAAGCCCGGTCTGTAAACGCACGCGGTGGATTAGCCGATCCCGCTGACGGATAGAAGGTAGGCTGGACAAAGGATTTGGACCAGATGGGTTCTCCTCGTGAGCGTATGTGTGAAGCTCCGATGGGCAGAGCACATGTGTTTGTGTGGGGAACCCCTCGAGACGCGAGGCTTGTTTTTTTGATGCGCAGGGTGACGTCATGGCTGCACGTAGGGTTGGAATCCGGCAGAAGGGAAGTCCCTGCCGGATGGTACCGTCCAAGAGGGACGAGGTGTGTGAACAGCTGCCATGACGTCACGGGAAAAGAGCGCAGGTTGCGAGTTGCCGCGCTGATACGCGCAATATAAAAAGAAAGAAAAGCAAGCCTCGCTTCGGGTGAACAGGATTCCCTGAGCAAGGGGTGGAAGACCCCCTTCCCAGGGCACAAGACACCACTAGTTAGGGGGAAGGGTTAGCTTAGCTAGACCGGCTCCATGGGGCAGGGATAAGTCCTCATGGGGCCCGTGGAATGGATTAGTTGGAGGGATTCAGTTTAGATTTAGGAGGGAATATGGGAAATGATTGATTTGGAGACATGGACAGACTTTGGATGTGTAGTGGGGACATAGCTTAGCTACGTAGAGTTAAAAGGATGTGCTACTAGTGCAAGGGACGACGTGGGAGCACGAGGTAGTTAGGGGATGTAGTCAGCAGAATGGCCGAGTTCAGCGATGAATGAGTGTATGGAAACACATGTTGAGTGAGTGAGGCCAGCGGGCCTGAGTGTATGGAGTGAATGTGGAATGCATGGTGGGAGGAGTGATTCCTGCCCAAGGGACCCCAGGGTCAGTATAAAGTGAGATAGTGGGTTCAGCAAATTGACAAAATGGAGGTCGTTTTGCTGTTGGTGGGGAAGTAGGCTCGAAACACGTTTTGGAGGGGTGCAGGAGCCCTGTTGACGGGCTGGGAGCGTGGCTGCGAACGGTGAGTATCGCTGAGTGGGTACCCCGGGCACCGGGCTAGTCAGCCGCGGTAGGCCAAGGGCCCATGGGGGGCCGGGATAGCTGTTAGGAACAGGGTTCCGGTGTTGCTCCGGAAGGTCATGACTGAATTGTCCGTCTGGTGGGCGAGCGGCTACTTTTCGTGGAAAGTGGCCGTTCGCACGCCGGCGGGCGCTAATTCGTAACTATGTTTTCATTACAATGAAAATAGTCATGATTAATATTTTCAAGTGATCAAGCTTCAATAAAAAAAACTGTCCTTTTGTAGGCATTTTGGATGTACTGTACTGTATGCTGTATGAAGGGAGAAGGCAAGGCAAGGCAAGGGGGAGAGTGGAAGTCCGGAGGAACTCGGATAGGAGGAGAAAAGCGTGGGGCAGGAGTGTAGTGGGAATAGAAAGGGATGGGGTGCAACTCCGGAGGGACGAGAGAGAGAGAGAGAGAGAGAGAGAGAGAGAGAGAGAGAGAGAGAGAGAGAGAGAGAGAGAGAGAGAGAGAGAGAGAGAGAGAGAGAGAGAGAGAGAGACGAGGAGGGAGGAAAGGAGAGGGAGGTAGGGATGGAGATGGAGGGAAGGGGGAGAGAGAGGGAGGGGGAAAGGGAGAGGAAAAGGGGGAGAGGGGGAGTGAGGCAAGGGAAGAGAAGGGAAAGTGGAGGGGGAAGGGTAGAGGGGGAGTGAGGCAAGGGAAGAGAAGGGAAAGTGGAGGGGGAAGGGTAGAGGGGGAGTGAGGCAAGGGAAGAGAAGGGAAAGTGGAGGGGAAGGGTAGAGGGGGAGTGAGGCAAGGGGAGAGAGAGAGAGAGGGAGGGAAGGGGTGAGGAAGGGGGCAGAGGGAGAGAGGAAAAGGGAAGGGAGGGGGAGAGAGGGAGGCGGGGGAGGAAGCGGAGGGAGAGTGAGAGGGGAGGGGGAGAGGGGAGGGGGAGAGAGGGAGGGGAGGGAGAGAGGGAGGGGGAGGGAGAGAGAGAGGGGGAGAGGAGGGGCGAGGGGGAATAGGTGGAGGGAGAGAGAGGAAGCGGGGGCGAGGGAGAGAGAGGAGAAGCGGGGGCGAGGGAGAGAGATGGGAAGCGGGGGCGAGGGAGAGAGAGGGAGCCGTGGGCGAGGGAGAGAGAGGGGAATGGGGCGAGGGAGAGAGAGGGGAAGCGGGGGGCGAGGGAGAGAGAGGGGAAGCGGGGGGCGAGGGAGAGAGAGGAAGCCGTGGGCGAGGGATAGAGAGGGGAATGGGGGCGAGGGAGACAGAGGGGAAGCGGGAGGGGCGAGGGAGAGAGAGGGGAAGCGGGAGGGGCGGGGAGAGAGAGGGAAGCGAGGGAAAGATAGAGGGGAAGCGGGGAGGTGAGGGAAAGAGAGGGAAGCGAGGGGGCGAGGGAGAGAGAGAGGGAAGCGGGGGGCGAGGGAGAGAGAGAGGGGAAGCGGGGGCGAGGGAGAGAGAGAGGGAAGCGGGGGTGCGAGGGGAGAGAGAGGGGGGAAGCGGGGGGCGAGGGAGAGAGAGAGGGAAGCGGGGGCGAGGGAGAGAGAGAGAGAGGGAAGCGGGGGGGCAAGGGAGAGGGGAAGCGGGGGGCAAGGGAGAGGGGAAGCGGGGGGCAAGGGAGAGGGGAAGCGGGGGCAAGGGAGAGGGGGGGGGGGGCGAGGGAGAGAGGGGAAGCGGGGGCGAGGGAGAGAGGGGAAGCGGGGGCGAGAGAGAGAGGGGAAGCGGGGCGAGGGAGAGAGGGGAAGCGGGGAGCGAGGGAGAGAGAGAGGAAGCGGGGAGGGAGAGGGAGAGAGAGAGGAAGCGGGGGGCGAGGGAGAGAGAGAGGAAGCGGGGGCGAGGGAGAGAGAGAGGAAGCGGGAGGCGAGGGAGAGAGAGGGAAGCGGGGAGGCGAGGGAGAGAGAGGGGGAAGCGGGAGGCGAGGGAGAGAGAGAGGAAGCGGGGAGGCGAGGGAGAGAGAGAGGAAGCGGGGCGAGGGAGAGAGAGAGAGAGCGGGGAGGCGAGGGAGAGAGAGGGGGAAGCGGGGAGGCGAGGGAGAGAGAGGGGAAGCGGGAGGCGAGGGAGAGAGAGGGGGAAGCGGGAGGCGAGGGAGAGAGAGAGAGGGGAAGCGGGGGGCGCGAGGGAGAGAGAGAGTGGAAGTGGGAGAGAGAGGAAGTGGGGTGGGGGCGAGGCAGAGAGAGAGGAAGCGGAGGGTGAGGGAGAGAGAGGAAGTGGGGCGCGGCGGTTGGGGCGAGGGAGAGAGAGAGAGGAAGCGGAGGGGCGAGGGAGAGAGAAGAGGGGAGTGAGGGAGTGAGGGAGAGAGGAAGGGGTGGGGAGCGAGGGAGAGAGAGGAGGAGGGGGAGAGTGATGCTGGGGGGGGGGAGAGATGGTAGGGGAGAGAGACGCAGACGCAGATGTACATATACAGAGACGATTCTCGCAGATGTGATGTGATGTCCAGTTTATCGGCACACATATTGATGAATCACCCTGCCTGTGAAACACCCTGATGACCGCTTATAGCTTGGTCGGGATTCAAACCCAGGCGAGACAGCTGAGATCGAGTGTGCATACCTCTCCGCTATCTTGCTGTGATGTGTCGATTCATTGCTTTGTAACAACTGAAAACATTTCTTACTCATTGTAATGATCTAATTTATTTCGCCTTCCTAACTCTTGAGATGTAAGCACTCCAGTGAAACGGTTTAAGAAACTTCTAAAAATGAAACGTTAAATTTTTTACCTGTATCTATCTATACTGAAGTGATGGGTCGTATAATGAAAGAAGATCGTCCAAAAAAGGGAAACGTGGTGTAAAATAAAATTGTACATTTTCAGTCAGCAAACCACAGCCTGACGAACTGCCTGAGGCACCGCATGGCCAACCACAGTCAAACGGGCTCTGAACTTTGAACTTTGTTGAAGTCGATCGATATATTCAGTGACAGTGCAAATATTGTAGAGCATTCGCCAAGTGGCTTAAGCACTCAAACAAAGTGGTTGATGAGGAATGGCTCGCATGGCAAGCGATTAGTGATTGCCAATCGGTCATATAAACCCATGCACCTGGAAATGCTGAAGCAATCTCTGAATTGCACAGATGAACACTTTTGTTTTGCAGTTGGAACTGCTGCTGGTCAATAAAGAAGTTTAAACTTTGAAATTTGTCTTAATTTAAGAGATTATCGAGATTATGGCATGTGCGGAAATGAAATACAGCCATAAACACTGGTGTCTCCCAGCATTAGTAGCATTGAAATGTATCCAGCGATTCGTAGATATGATGATGAGGCATTCAATAATATGAGTGGGGAAAGTGAAACAAAAGCTTTATCGTTAAGTAACCGTTGTGGCCTGCTCCAAGTCGAGGCATTGTTGAACAGGCCAAAATAGGCGTATTAAGACCCCAGCCAGCTGACAGAGGACTGACCAAGGATGAAGCCTTGATAAAGGATAATTAAATAAGACCGTGAATTCTCTTTAGAAGGGGTGTTTAAATTAACGCAAACACCCAATTCTCACTGATGCACCTCCTTGGTGTTCCCTTACTATGTATGTAAAGTTTCAAGCTGCTCGGTCTCATGGTTTTGGATGTATGGAGGAGGCAAACTGATTGGTACGCATGCATGCACGCACACCCATAGACATTTATTGGTGTGGAAGATGATGTCTGGTTTCATTCCTACCAACATTTGGTACATTCCTGGGAAGTGACATTGATGTTCCATGAGAAATCAAATGAACAATTGTGAATACATATTTCTTTCTTGTCCCAATATTTTTGGCACAACCGTGTATTTGCATTTTGGTGCAGAAGTTGCACACAACAAGTGGGAATATAATATCTTGTTTGTTTGGAAATAGTTTATTTCCTTCTTGATCCTCTTCTCACCAGGCTTTCTGGTGAGGCTGACTTTCCACAAATTGCCATCAACAAAGTGGTGCCTTTTAAGGATGTCAACCACAAGGGTCAAGGTGAGTCTCACTGTAGAAACAAAAGTGACTTTTGATTGGTATAAATCACTCAACTTTGGGACAGTAATCAGCACAAAGTATGAGAAACAAGTGGGTTTAACCTCCTCATACCAAACTCACCAAGTCATCAACTTTGGGACAAAGCACATGTGGAGCCAAAACATACACCACACAGCTGTTTTGTTATAAATATCATGAAACATAACTAATTTACTATACCCAGCTGTGTGATTAACTTTATATTTTGGGGGATAATGAATGTCACTGGATCAACACTTTTCACACGAAGTGCATACTGGACTTTTGGCAGTAATGCTCGAGCTGTGCTCAGCTTCTAATTTGCTTAAAGTGCAGCAACACTGAGCGATCATGTTTTGGCAAATTAACGATGTTGTTTCACTCGATCATCTCACCGTCTTTACCCTCTAATTTCAAAGGCAATCCGGAACCTCCAGTGTACAATCAGATGACCATTTTGAATGGTACTTTAATATTTGATAGATGCAGGCCAATCAAATCAGAAATGGAACTAATTAACATGAAATTACATAATCAACAAAGGATCATGCACACCACAACAGAGCAATAAACCTTCTGTTTGGTTGAACAGGTTTTGGTTGCTTCTCCATATCAACAACTTATTGGTTGCTCGTTAATACTAACAAGCTTTTGAATGCTGATCAATATTAAGAGGCTTTTGGTTTTATGTCAATACGAACAGGCTTTTGGTTTCATGCCAATATGAACAGGCTTTTCATGACTTGTCAACAAGGATAGGCTTTTGGTTTCTCGTCGACATGAACAGGCTTTTGCTTTCTCGTCGACGTGAACAGGCTCTTGGTGTCTCGACGACGTGAACAGACTTATGGTTTCTCGTTGACGTGAACAAGCTTTTGGTTTCTCGTCGACGTGAACAGGCTTTTGGTTTCTCGTCGACGTGAACAGGCTTTTGGTTTCTTGTCGTTTCTGTGCTTCAGCTTCGGTAAGTTGTGTGCAATGTGTTTAACATGTGTGCTTGGAATTGCGCTTTTCCACAGGTGTGCATGTATCTCTGAAGATGTTGAATGGGGACATCAAGCAGCTGCGCCAAGAGTTTCCTCATTTGGTGGACCGAAGCACAGCTGTAGCTCGCAAGCTTGGCTTCCCAGAAATCATCATGCCAGGTTTACCTTCGTGTTGCTCTTGTTCGATCCTCCATTCCATTATCAATAAAAACCTGCAAGCATTCGTTGATTTCAAAAAGCAAATCATTATCCATGAGTGGTATAATAAGTACATGACCTTTGTTTCCTATCTGATCCCTTTTATTGAGTTGCTTGATTGAAGTAATCCTCGGTGAATGGCATAGATATCACCATTATTCTTCAATGACTTGATTTGCTTTAACACCCAATTGTGTCACTCCAGCCAAATATAACAAGCAATCTGATCAAGCCTCAGTCCTTGTATTCGCGAGTTATTTCTTTTTCAATTGACTCCACCATCATTTATTTATTTATTTATTTATTTTAAGTGCTTCAAGTTATTTATTTTGTGCGACGGGTTAAGGTAATCATTTTGTTGGTGCCTCTTCGGTGGGGATGATTACTTGCACGAATTCTGGTGATTTTGGATGTCAGACATTCCCTCTGACCAGGCAGAGGTGCTCTGGCATTGATGGAATCTGTCATTTTCACCCGCATAGCTCTCTGGTGCCTGTCACCTGACATTAACCACCATTTTCTCATTGTTGCATTTTGTATGAATATTGTGCTTTACGGTACGATAGTGACAAATGCTAACAGGATAAAGAAATTTGAATTATACTTGAGTGTTAACTTGTTTGAGGTCGACAGGAACTCTGAAAGCTTCGTTATCTGTGTGCTTGGCAAGTGTCGTTTTACAGGGATTGTGGTGTTTTGCAGGTGATGTGAGAAATGATATCTACGTGACCTTGCTCCAAGGTGAATTCGATAAGGGAAACAAGACGACGCAGAAGAATGTAGAAGTGACCATGTCTGTGTGCGATGAGGATGGGAAGATTCTCGAGGTAACTTGGCATCACGTTGAATATTTATTTTTCCAAATGATGTGAAATTAACCATGATGTCAATAGATGAAATCAACTGGAGGTTGATCGAGGCGTGCTAACCACTGTGCGAATTGAGGAGAAGCTGATGTTCCGGGTGTTAACCCATTGTCGGAGCAAAAGAGCACCCTTTTTTTTTGGGTTGCTGGGGATACGAATAGTTGACACTTGTCATGCAGCCACACAATGAAGCTTTTCACGTTTTGCATATGTTGTGCATATGTTATGAATGTTATGCAGAATAACAGTTGTATTATAAGAACTATTTTGATCACAAACTTGTTTTTGACTTTTTTATCTGTCACGAGTTAGCATATGTGAAACTTAAATGGTTTACACTCCACCAAGTGACAAAGTGTCACCATCTGTTCTCATGTGCCCTTGGAGACATTGTGTAGAGAGATGGGAATGCTTGTCTACACAGTGAAACGGTGCCATGTGGAGGTACAAAAACAAATCAACCAACCATGGCATTGAATAAGAATGCCTTCTTTCTAGTGTGTGTGTGTGTGTGTGTGTGTGTGTGTGTGTGTGTGTGTGTCCTTAATTCGGGTTTCAGAGGATGGAACGGAGCCCTCCCAGGGCTTGAAGTATCCACCCTCCTTTCGGTGAAGGATCATGATTCATGGCCAAAGTTGTGGTGTTCTCAGAGTTTTGTCCCAAGGGCTCTTTTAGGATCATCACTGAGCTGCAGACACCCTCCAACTGCTGCCACACCACATGACCTATGATGTCATAGTTATCACAAAAACATTCTGCACGAGTAGTCGCATATATTGTGAAAAATTCGTGAAATTTTTATGGTGAAAAAAAAAAAAATTAACCATGCCGCCCCGCTGCGATGCAACCACGCTTCGATCGGACACCTGACCCATGACATCCTCTTTATCAAATCAAATTAAGAATGGGTGGCCGATCACAGATCACGTCTTTGGAGTTTTGCGTTGATTGGATAAGGCTTTTTTTTCCAACATGGCTGTAAGACCGTGTGACCGACGTTGAATTTTTCAACCAATATTCCCCATGCCGAGTCGATAATATTAAAAAAACAAACAAAAAAAAATTCTTTCTCTGAAACCGCTTAGCCTTTCAATGTGAGACTTTGCAGTGATGATCCACTCCTGTTGCTGCAAATATTTCATTTATCAATGATCTCATCAGTCACATGATGAGACAGCCACATTGGTTTTAAAGAAAAAATTAAACAATTATTTATCTGAAACTGTTTAACCTATCAATACTATACTTTGCAGTTATGATCCACTGCCCTTGCTACATGCACTTGACTTAAAAATTACGTCATCAGTCACGTGGTTGTGTAGCCACATTGGTTTCAAGGAAAATATGAAAAAAATTATATATCGGAAACCGCTGTAGCAATCGACACGAAACTTCGCAGTTGTGATGCACTGCCCTTGCTCCATGTAATGCAACATGTTTGATATTAATCTGTTAAGTGGTTTTGGAGAAAAAAAATTCATTTTTGGTTTTCAAACTAACATGGCTGCCAAACCACATGACCAATGGCATTGAAAAAAATTTTGACTCTGCCCAAGATTTCATAAAGGATCATATGTGTGAAGTTTTGTTTTGATCAGATAAGTTTCGTTTTTCCATCCAATGTGGCTGCCACACCACGTGACTTATGACATCATCATTTTCACACTAAATGCACGTATATGGTTTGATGATACTTGGAAAATTTCGCTTTAATCGGATAAGCGGTTCCACAGAAAACATTATTTAATATTTTTTTTCAATCCAATATGGCCACCAAACCATGTGACCAATTATTCTTTATCACCCTAATATCTCCAAGTCATGGGGAACATGTCAGTGAAGTTTTCCCTTGATATGTCCAGCTATTCTGGAGATTTTTGAAGGTAAATCCAAGATAGCTGCCAGACCATGTGACCTATGATGACATAATTATCGAACTTTATTCACCATGGATAGCTAGTCGATCATTTTTGTGCAGTTTCACTTTGATCTGTAAAGCGGTTCTGGAGAAGATTTTAATTTTCCTTGTTTTTTTTTTTTTCAACAATATGGCTACCCAAGCACATGATGGATGATGTCATAATTTTTTCTGTGTTGAAATATTTCCCGTGATGAACCTCACAAATTTTCATGCTGATTGAATACAGCGTTCTACGTTTTGACCGGGATACAGCTTCACCGATGACATCGTAGTTATCACGCTTATTGACAATGCAGAGTAGTTTCCAGTTGCCAAGTTTCAATATTTTTTTTCCATTGTGCAGTTGAGGAAATACAGAGGTCCAAAGTTTTTCCTTTTTTCAAAAATGGCTGCCTCCCCACATGACCTATGACATCATAATAATCATCAAAACATTCTGCATGAGTAGTCACATCTATGGTGAAAATTTCGTGTGAATCGGATAAGCAGTTGCAGAGAAAACGGAGAAAGTACGGTACGGACTTACATACGTTTGTACGGGCGGATGGACAACCCGAAAACATAATGCCACCGGCGACTTCCGTCACTGGAGGCATAATAAATTTATTTATATGGCACTTTTCAAATAGTGGTGCAAATGAATCTCAAACACTGAACAAGGGAAGTGAAGCCTGAGAAAAGTGGCACCATTGTTGTGACATCACTGGTACCCCAAGCATAAAATAAATTTTAAAAAATAGTTGGTAAAGTAAAAAGGAAAAATAGAAAAAGAAATGTGATAAAAATCAAAGTAAGGTAATGTCAAATTAAATAAAACTGGAATGGCCAGATATGCCTCCACCCACATTATTATATCATCATACATACTTGTACCTCTTCTTTATTTGGCCTTCTTATCTTAACAGACAATGGATAAGCATCATGAGGTCACTGGTTGATGGAAGTGTCGGCTGTGACTGTAGAGGTTACCCAATAAAAGAATGGCAGTCTTTGTTACAGATACTGCAGGTAAAGCTGGTCATTGAAGTTGGCATTCTACTTGCTCTTTCCTTGCATCGCTGTCTTTTCCCCTGCCAAGTTGTGTTCCGCTTCGTTTCATTTCTCTTGAGTCCCTATTGACTGTGCACCACCGCGAGCTGGCACGATCACCAGCAACTGGCTCCCACGTCTACAGATCAGTGTCACATGCCTTCATATCACGTCTGCAGACGTCCTTGTGGCAGAGCACTGTGCGGCCTTTGGGCCTTATGCCCGTGGCGATCTCTGTACAGTACGTCGTTTGGGATTCTGCTGTCTTCCAGACAACACACACGGCCAAGCCAGCCAAGCCAAGAGAGTAACAGCGAGAAAAATATCCCAAATAATGTGGGTGCAAGTATGCAGCCCTGTTTCACGCCACTCAAGATGGGAAAGACATCTGAAGCTGCACCGCCACACTGCATCCTGCCTTTCATATTGTCTTGAAATGAGGAGATGATGCTCAGTAGTTTTTGGGGGCATCCAATCTTTTCCACAAATTGAAAGAGTTCACCCTGACTGACGAGATTGAATGCCTTGGTCAGATAAATGAAGGCAATATAGAGGAGGGGCATTTGCTGTTCATGACATTTCTCCTGTCGTTGACGGAGGGAGAATAACATGTTAATTGTTGATCTGCGTCACGGTGCGGAGGCTGGTTAAGATGGTTTGGTTATTCCAAACCGTCATAAACCTGCAGTGAGGAAATTGGCTACCTCTACCTCTCCAGCCAGCCAGGTACTCGTCAGGATAATTGAAGTTCCCCATCAGGCCCTTGATGGGTCGGTTTGTGAGTAACCCTTGTGGAACGAAAAACAACATCCACAAAAGGGCAGAAGGCAACCTAGCTTTGCCAATTGCCAATTCACTACGCTGGTGGAGTGGTGGTGACACACCAGTGGAAATCGTTCACCAAAATTTCCAAATTAATTACAACACAGAGAAACACAATAATGCCCTTTTGAACGTGGAGCCCCCCCCTCTCCCCACCCCCCCACCCCAATCATGCCAATTGGGTTTGAAGCTACTGGGGATGAAGGTAATCATGCTTTCATTCATTTGCGTTGTAATGACGCCTCACACTTAAAGTCTACTTTGGACGGTGTGTGGTTGAAGATGCGTAAAGAATGAAGCATGGGAACCTTTAGCTTAGGATGCTGGAATGTGACCACACTTGATTATGATCGAGCACCTGAACATCTGATGGCCACGTTGAAAAACTACCATTATGACGTCATAGCTCTCAGTGAAACTCTCAGCATCGGCCAGAAAGAATCATGCAATGGTCAAATTGTGATATCAGGTGGTGAAACACACTATGCAGGTGTTGGTATACTGATGCCCACACAGGCAAAAAACAGTTGCCTTGCCACTTACTAGATCTCAGATCGAATTATGACTGCTCGTTTTCGGTTTAGGAAAGGTACCCTTCTTTTTGCCTCTGGTTATGCACCTCCATCTACTGCAGCAGATGATGATGCTATTAACGAGCAGCTGCAAGACATGATAAATTCCAATAAAAATAACTGTGACACACTTGTAGTGGCTGGTGACTTCAATGCAAAACTTGGAAACCAATGTGTTCCTCTCATCATAGGACCTCATGGTTATTGTGGCAGAAATCCAAGAGGAAACAGACTGGTTGAATTTTGCATGGGTAACAACCTCACTGCTGCACACTCCTGGCTTCTCAAACAATCTCATCATAAGGTAACTTGGATCAGCAGGGCAATAAAGCGCAAGAAATGACATTGATTACATTGTAATCGGAACAGAAGCAAGCAATCACCTGACCGATTGTCGTTCCTCCACTGCTTTCTTTTACACTGACCATCGGCTAGTAACTTGCAACCTGAAGTGGAAGTTCCGTCGCCCTGCTGCTGTACATGGACTGTGATCTAAACGGCCAAATGTTTGAACCCTAAAGTCTGAACAAATGTCTGATGACTTTTGTTGGCTGGTTAGATCCCGTGCTGCACAAGGTGACTCTCTTGCAGTTATTGCACGTACCATACACAATGCAACTCTTGAGCCCTGTGGCATGCAAACGTCTTGGAGGAAACAGCCCAATTTGTCTGTAACAATGCTTCATCTAATCGAGTGCAAGAGGCAGGCTGCAGGCACTCCAGAATTCACAGGTCTGAGGAATGAGGTCAAAAACACATGTCGGTCAGATCTTTATGAATGGTTGGTGGAAAATATTCACACACTGAACCAAGCATACAGGGATCAATACTCCAGAACTCTGTTCAAAACTGCTGATGCTCTTCTTCAGAAACCCTGTGCCCCTATGATGAACAACAGACGCAAACGTCTTGGTGTTGGAGTCAGTTGAAGAAGAAATGCAATGTTGGCATCAATATGCTGAGGAGCTATTCGAGTCCAACTGGCCATGTCTGCCCCAGCACACAACTAAGGTTGAACGAAATTCACCCACACCAGAAGAAACCAAGAAAGCCATTCGGACACTGAAAAACCATCGGGCTACCAGAGTTGATGTCACATCGGAAGCTCTTAAAGCTGCAGCACAGAACCCAGAAGTATTTAAATCCCTCCACAAGGCAGTGTGTAATATCTGGAACACCAAAAAGTGGCCACCGTCGATTACCAAGTCGGTGTATATTGTTTTGCACAAAAGGAATGACAGAGGTCTGTGCAGCAATTACAGAACATTTGCACTAATCGAGCCATGCAAGTAAGATCATTCTCAATGTGTGTCAATGCAGACTGGAAAGAACCCCCAGTATTGAAGTAAGAGACACCCAATGTGGCTTTGCATGTGTTAAGGGCAAAACTGGTGGGATCTTCCTCCTGGAAGGTGTGGCTGAAGCTTACTAAGCCGGTAAGTGCCCTCTCCACCTGGTATTTGTTGACTATAAGAAGGCATTTGACTCTGTCAACCACGCACTACTGTTTACAAAACTGTGGGATTTTGGTATAGAAGAGGATGTGATGCAACTGCTTGAGGATCTCAACATCAACTCAAAAGGGCAGCTCCATTGAAAAGGCCAGATGATAAACGAGTTTGAGACACCAGTTGGAGTATGACAAGGCTGTCCATTGTCCCTTATACTTTTCAGCCTCGACACCGAATGCCTCATGCGAGAATGGAATGGAACGCACATCACACCTTTGGGCACCCATGTAAGTGGTATCTCCATAAAGAAGATCAGATACGCTGATGACCTTGTGATAGCGCTATGCAGAGCTGACACAGAAGTGATGCTTGCTATCCTGTGTGACATATCAGATAGGTATGGGCTAGTCATCCATCCTGGCAAGACAGAATACATGGTTGTCCGACCACAATGGATGACAACACTATCACATACCGCTTAATACCAATACCCGCATCACATCTTTCAAGTACCTGGGCATATTGATCAACCACCCTCCAGATGACAGCAAGGAGATGTGAATGCGGATAGGTATGGGCAAATCCACTCTTTGGCAGTGTAAATACTTGCGTTCCACCCATATCCGCCACGAAAAAAGGCACAGCTTGCTCAGGCACTAATCATGCCAAGAGTACTGTATGGTGCTGCCACCAATGCAAGGCAACTAGACTGCTTTGGCTGAACTATCTGGCAACATCTGCTCAACATCAAGTGGCACGATCGTGTTACAAATGAGAGTTTAATGGGGATGATCGGTGACCGATGGTGTCTCAGCAGGAGCAATGTGATGGAACGCAAAGCAGTATGGCTGGGCCATGTGATTCGGCACGGTGGACTGGCAGCAGCTGTTGTGGATGGTTTTCAGGAGGGGTGTCGTCTTTAAGTGGGTTGACCAAAGATGCGTTGTGTTGATAACATCCGAGAGTGATCAGGGTGCAATTTCGCTGAACTGAAAACGGCAGCGCTCGAAAGACAGTTTGTGTTGAAAGTGGTAGCATTGGTTCCGGTGGTTTATAATTTGAGGGGGTGATCACGGGCTTATGCCTATGTCGAATGATGATTATGTTGATCTGCCCACTCGGAAGCCACACTGTGCCTTGGAATATACTCTCTCAGCCAGCCTTTGCAATCTGGTAAGGGCAACCCCCAAAAAATCTTCCGCACTACACAGAGCAGGGAAATTCCACAGTAATTATTACAGACACCATGCACTCACCCTTGTTTATATAGACAGTGATAATGCTGGCGTCCCACATATGATGTGGGCTTTAGAAAACTACATAAGTGAGGGGGAATGCTTAATCTGCTTCTAAATGTTTAATCTGCTTCAACACAGTATGAGACTTCATTGTGAAGATGATTTGTATTTATTTAACGTGTTTATTTCAATTGTGATGTGTTTATTTTTGGCTGCCACCCACCTTCCTCTCTATCTTCTTGAATCCCAGGAACCTAACACCATTTTCCCATTGGCCCTTGGTTTTAATTGTCGTGGTTTTGAATATGGCAGCATTTTCCAAGAACATAACCCCCGTGCTATTTCAGGGTTTACTGTGATTGTTTTTATCAGTGTAAATAAGATGTGTAAGTTTATTGTTTTCAATGGTGTAAGATGTGTGAGCTTGTAATATTTGACAGTGTCAGTAAGATGTGTAAGTTCATTGTTTTTAATCTGTATAAATTAGATGTGTATGTTTCTCATGTTAAACAGTGTAAATAAGATGTGTTTATTATTGTTTTTAACAGTGTAAAAATATGTGTATGTTTATTGTTTGAAACAGTGTAAATAAGATGTGTGAGTTTTTACACTGTTAAAAACAATAATAAACTCACACATCTTATTTACACTGTTTAAACAATTATTAATGTGCACATCTTGCTTACAGTTTTTAAAACAATAAACATCCACATATTTTTACACTGTTAAAACAATAATAAACTCACACATCTTATTTACAATGTTTAAACAACTATAAATGTACACATATTATTTACAGTTTTTAAAACAATTAACATACACATCTTTTTGCACTGTTAAAACAATAATAAACACACATCTTATTTACAATGTTTAAACAACTATAAATGTACACATATTATTTACATTTTTAAAACAATTAACATACACATCTTTTTACACTGTTAAAACAATAATAAACTCACACATCTTATTTACAATGTTTAAACAATTATAAATGTACACATCTTGTTTACACTGTTTAAAACAATAATAAATTCACGTTTTGTTTACACTGTTTAACATGAGAAACATACACATCTAACTTATACCGTTTAAAAACAATAAACATACACATCTTTATTATTGCTTTTAACAGTGTAAAAAGAGGTGGATGTTTATTGTTTTAAAAACTGTAAGTAAGATGTGTACATTTATAATTGTTCAAATTAGTGTAAATAAGACGCGTAAGTTTATAATTGTTTTTAATATTGTAAATAAGATGTGTAAGCTTATAATTGTTTTAAACAGTGTGAATAAAATGTGTCATTTTATTATTTTATTAAAATGTGTCAATATGATGTGTATGTTTGCAAAAAACATTTTTTAGTGTAAATAAGATGTGCAAGTTTATAATTCCATTTGAAAATGTGTGGTTAATACGGTATTCCTGTTTAATAATGAGGTGTATTTTAACCCTGTTTGACAGAATGTGATCTACCTAGGGGCAGGCAGTAACCCTTTAAAGGAGTACCGATCGGTTGTTTACTACCAAATCAAAGCACCACTGTGGTCTGAGACAGTCAAGGTATGTTTGTAATTCGTTGGACTTTGCATGTCATAAATCATACCATTAATTTGTGTGTTAAAAATATCTTCGATATATGAACTCTGTATAACTTGGACTGTAAAACAACATTTTTGTAAAAATCCTCTTCATTCATTTTTTTTTTTTTTGTGCTCGGCTTGTGGAGGAGCTAAAATTCACATTGAACCAGGATGTATCAGAATATAAAGAATACTATAAAGAAGGGGGAGAGGTTGGACACACCAACAGGAGGGTCAGGTCAGGTCAGGTATGGGAGCATGCACCGGAGCAGCGTGTCACTGCGTCCACTTTCCACCGGTACTCCGGGTCCTCCATCTGGCCATCCCCCAGGCAGATGCCTCACCCATCCCCATCTCCTTGAGATGCCAATCAACCTGCTGCAACCACGAGGCATGTGGTCAGCCCATTGGCCTCCTCCACTCATGAAGCTCCCTCGCTGAGAGAATCTGGTGAGCAGGATCAGCATCAGGAAAGCGAGCTACATGTCCAAACAGCTGCAGCTGACGCTCACGGACTATGCAGGTAACAAATCTCATTTGAGTCTCGTAGCAACCGCTCATTGGACACAAAGTCCGAACAGTGATAGTCAAGGATTCTCCAAAGAGACCTGGTACCAAAGGAATTAAATCTCCATCTCAGATCCCTGGTCAGAGTCAAAGTCTCGCATCCATAGAGCAAGACTGGAAGGACCAAGGACCTGAAGTCTCGGACTTTCGTTGTCCTGCACTGGTACTGACAACGCCACACCCCATGATTCAGTGAATCCATGACATGAATCCAGGCTAACCCAAGGAGACCGCTGTCTGGTGGACCACACCTCAGCACCACCCTGACAACACATGGCCGCAATCCAACCTGGGAAGGGTTTCCACAATCCCATCATCCGGTGAACTGCCCTGCGAAGGGCAGCTGCACAGGAGCTACTCCTACGGAGTGGGTTTTCAGTTTTCTTTGCGTTTTTAGTGTGTTTTACGGAGTGGAGGCTTTTACGGTCGCCGAAGTGCAAATCCTGCTAAAAACCTCCTCAAAAAAGTAACCCAATTGCAGGAGGACGTCTGCAGATGTGTGTGTTTGTGTGTGTGTGTGTGTGTGTGTGTGTGTGTGTGTGTGTGTGTGTGTGTGTGTGTGTGTGTGTGTGTGTGTTGTGTGTGCGTGCGTGCGTGCGTGCGTGCGTGCGTGCGTGCGTGTGTGTGTGTGTGTGTGGCCATTTTTCTCAGAGATGGTCAAACTTTCAGATGTTCATCAGTGAGTGCTGGGGAGTGTTTAGGCCAAATATTAAGGAAATGTTGAAAAAAAAGAAAGTTTTGATATTTTAAAATCTCTCTTGAATGCTTAAACCTTTCTGTCTTTGTGAAAAGTAATATTGAATGATCCCATTCCTTCGTGGGTGTAGGAAAGTGTTTGAGGTCCCCCTCCCCCTCCCCCTTCCCCTCCCCTCCCCAAATAGAAAAAAAAAATCTAAATTTGATTTCTTCAAAATGCCAACAGGATTAGAACAGCACCAGGCAACGCCGGGTCCACTTGCATGTTTTAATATTTACCGAGGTTTGACCAAACCCAGAATAGCTTTGTTTCTCAAGTAACAGCAACTATTTTTGTGCTTTTGTTTTGTTTTTTTAACTTTCAATTTGATCCCTTTTTTAAATCATAATTTGGGTTTTCAGAAAAATTTAAATGCCATATTCCAATATTATTGTCTGGTTATAGTGACAGTATTATATAATTTATCCTGGAGTTATTTGTTGCAGGTTGCTGTTCCGATTGAAGATGTCTACCGCATCCATCTGCGCTTCCATTTTCGTCACCGCTCTTCCTCTGAGTGTATGTTCACGGCATGTTCCACACTCGGTTGCTTTTTTCAATCACAAATGTATTGCCTTCATAGAGATGCAACTTGTGTTTCTCTTTTCATGTGGGGTTAATATCTTTAACAGCTAAGGACCGATGCGAAAAGGTCTTTGGAATGGCCTTTGTGAAGCTAATGCGGAGCGATGGGACGACGCTATCTGATGGACTTCATGAGCTTTTCATCTACAAGGTATTCCATAAACTTATCGAGACTAGCCTTCACCCAGTAAAACCCAGTAAAAAAAACCCAGTAAAACCCATTCACCCAGTAAAACTCGTTCTTCATTCTCAAATTACATGGAACTAATTTATTACCTCCACCACCGAAGGTGAAGGAAGTTATGTTTTCACCCCTTTCTGTCTGTTTGTTTGTCTGTCCAGGATATCTCAAAAAGTTGTGGATGGATCCCGATGAAATTTTGTGGACAGGTTCGGTGTGGGACAAGGACAAACTGATTAGAATTTGGTGAAGATATCCGGATCCAGATCCGACTATTAGAATTTAAAGTGATTCTTCACCATTGAGAGATCATGCCAAAAGCGATATAGAGCACGATATCTCAAAACTGTATTGGGCCCGATATGTTCTCGTGGATCAGGCATTACGTGGCGGAGGTTTGTGCTCTACCGAGTGCCCTTCTAGTTGTTGTTTATTGTTTTAGCAAAGGTTTATCCCAAGGGTTAATACAGACTTGTGGAATTATTCAAAATGAGCAGGTACCAATAAAAATTCCATATAATGTAAAATGTGATTTCAACAACATTGTGAAAAATAATAGTTAAATATGTCATGGGAATTTCATAATGTCGAACAATGTCTTCCTTAAACATGTTGCTTTCAGTGAAGATTCTGCTTGGGGATATCGAAAAGGGATAAGGAAATGAGTAACTGAGCACCAAGATAAGAGTTTGGATTTTTTTTTCTGATGTTGTTGGTTGTTGGGTTTTTTTTGTGGGGTGGGGTTTTCTGAGTGAAGGAGGAGAGATATGTAGTTTGTATTTCTGAAAGAAGAACAAAAATGGATTGAGCTAAGAGATCATCTACCTGCCGAGGAAAGAGGGAGGTGGCGGCTTGATGGAACTCAACCAAGTGCACAGAGCGCCGACTGTAGGATTGGCAGAGTATGTGAAAAGTTCATCAGACTACCAAATACAATTTGAATACAAACATTTAAACATCAAACCAGAAAAGGTGTGTCTCACTCACCTTGCAAAATCCTTCCAAAAACAGTTGCGAATAGATGTCGCACACACATGGGGTTTTGTTTTTTGTTGTTGGACATATTGTCGAGGCTCGTATGACAGTTAACACACTGCACAGCAAGGGGGGCATGAGACAAGAGGGGCAGGAGAGGGAAGAACAAAACAATGGGACACAGAGACATTTGGAGATCTGTGGAAGGGGGAGGGATGGGGCGGGGAACATGGGGTATACTAGATGGACATTACAGGGACTTTCAGGTCAGAAAGCAGAAAATTTGAAGGAGGTGGGTTTGGGGTGGATTAACGGGGGTAGAAAAGATAGAGGTTTTGGATGTAATGGGGGAAGATAAGAAGTGGTGGTGAACAACTGTTTTAAAGGTGTGAAGGAAGAATGGGATTGAAGAGAGTGTGGGAGTTTATTCCAAAGGTGGGGAAAAAGAGGAATAAAAGAGTGAAGATAAGCAGTGATTCGTGATTTTGGTAGTTTTACCTGAAGGGGGTTGCTAGCGGACCTTGAGCGCCCTGCAGAAATATGGGGGGGGGGACATTTCACAGACAGAGCAGGGGGGTGTGCGAGACCGGAGAGGAGACTGTAGAGAACAGAAGGACCACCGACTTGCCTGCGGTAAGGAGTGAGAGACCCAAAGACTCAGCCTCACCGTGGGAGATACAAATGATCTGAAATGCCTTGGTTTCCACAACGTGAAGCCGAGAAAGGTGAGAGGCAGGAGTACTGGCACAGAGTGGAGAGCAGTACTCCATCAGGCTGCAGACAAAAGCTTTGTATGTGGTCAAAAGCCCAGGTGGGTTGAGGAAGGACTTTGCATGACGGAGGATTCCCAGTCGGCGACTGGCTTTGGAGGCCAGGTTTGAAATGTGGCTTTCCCAGGCAAGGTCATGGCAGATTGTGAGACCCAGAAGCTTGAAAGAAAGGACTTCATCCAGAGGATTGTTGAGAAAGTGGATGGGGCGGTTCTAAACGGTCCTTTTGGAGAGACAAAGTGAGAGTGTGAGATTTGTCAGGAATGAAAGACGTTCCACGTGTTGGACCAGTTTGTTATTTTTATCCAGATATGCAGAGTGAAGAAACTGCTGCTTGCTGATCTGAGGGATAAATGGGTTTAACTCTTCCTTATGTATATGGACATCCATATATTTGTAACGACCCATACGGAGGTTTCCGTATTTTCGTCATAGCATGCCGCAATTGTTGAGGATTGAGGTGCTATTCCGATATGCTGATTCGTTTCTTGACCCATTTCATCCAGATGGAGTGAAATGCTGATGCGTCGTGACCATGATTTTGTGAATTACTCCCACGGTAGTTTTTTTTATATGGTATTTTTTTTGTTGGAGTTAGCCGGGTACTAAAGCTTGCAAGCACGTTGCCGTGATCGGATGTCCACCAGGCAGGAGAACGCCTGTCTGTGTCGGTAAATATGGAAATAGCGTCCATCGTTGGATTTTCCCATCACCGTTTGCTCATATGTTAGCTTCATGGAAAATACTGACGTATGGAAAATACATTGCATGAAGTAAAGACGTGATTCTGCTGCACACAAATACAAAACCTGATAATGTCTGTTGGTCATGATGAAGTTTGTGACCACATCCATACGAGACCAATAAATCCTAACAAGGAGTTTTTACTGAGGAGGAGGGCGTTTTGACTGAGGAAGAGGGCATTTGGTCCGTCATGCCTGTGCATTCATCAGGCTCTTGATTCAATTTCATCGGGGGGGGGGGGGGGAGCACCGAGGATGAGAAGAGTGTTACAGGCACAGGGACTAGAGTGTTATAGATATGTAAATAAATTAATATTTAAATATTTTAAAACTCGTTTGTTTATTATAACTTGCAATTTTCCCTTGTACATGCGGCACTGTGTGTGTTTAATGACTCTGGTTGGAGGGGGTGGTTAGAATTGTTCATTCGGTTGATCTCATTGTTGAGAACATAATCAATTTTAACATCCCCTGTGGATTTGCCATAAAAGCCGCGTCAAAATGGTTTCTCACGTGCTAAATCTACAATGATTGGTCACCACACCAATAACAGTTTATTACAAGAAGGCACGGGATGACAAAAACGGAGAATCTCAGGACAAAAGATAGACGGACATGAGAACGAGCAATAAAAATAAATAAATAAAGTACACATGTAATCCGATATAACGAAAACCCACTTAATACAGGAGATGTAATATGATCAAAACGGCCATGAGCACACAACAGGGGGTGCCAGGCGAGGTCTTTTGGGAAGATATTATGGCGTTAACGAGTCAAGTATCTGCCAAGTAAGGAACTGTGCAGAAAACATAAGATTGAAAACTCTGGTTTAAGCTCTGATTTACACTGGAAAGTAAGTGAAAGTTCGGGTTTACACTGGAACGAGGGTGATTCTGGGAAACCACTGCATTATATGACGCGTGAGTTTAAAGGGGTCGGGAATGCTCTGGTTTACACTCCAGCGAGGGTGATTCCGGGAAACTGCTGCATTATATGACACGTGAGTTTAAAGGGGTCGGGAATGCTCTAGTTTACACTCCAATGAGAGTGATTCCGGTAAACTGCTTTATTCCATGATGCGTGATCCCCTCCCCCACCCCCTTTATAAAACACTTGCATTAAAAGTCCCGCAAAGGTTTGTGGTATTCAATATTCATTTATTTTATGATAACAAAGTTGCTGTACCAACTAACTGAAAATAATCTTTGCAGCAATGGATGTTCAGGTGAATAATAATAATTATTCCCCAAATATCACTCTCATTTGCATTGTTTTTTTGTTACAATTTGGAAGGGATCACCCCCAAAATGCATGTTTTGACATCAATTTTTCAAAATTTCCAGGGGGCAAAGCCCCGGACTCTCCAAGTGAGGAGTTGCTTTGCTCGTTACTTTGCTTTTATAAAAAGTTCTGTCATTTCTCCCATGCATATCAAACTGAAACTAACAAATATGCAGCCACAAACAATTGCAAAAGAGACAAAATAAAACTACAAGGGCACTCAGTAGAACACATACCTCCACCACGTAATGCCTGATCCAATAGAACATGTCAGGCCAAATATATTGTTTTTGGCCTCATCTATCAATGGTGAAGAACCACTTAAAAAATTAAACAAATCTCTTATCCGGATCCGCATTTGTAGCCACACACCCAACCTGTCCACCAAGTTTCATCTGAATCCGTCCACAACTTTTTGTGATATCCTGTACACAAACGGACAAACAGACAGGGTGAAAACATAACCTCCTTCACCTTTGGTGCCGGAGGTAAATATAAGATGAAATACCAACAGATATATAGTGACAACTGGGAGAAAGAAAAAAGGAACAGGGGAATATAAAAAAATGAGTTAGACAGATTGGAGATAGACAAAGAAGGATCACTGGAATTGCTAAAGACGTCGGTTCAATTGGGATGGCGAACAAATCATTTAAATGCCCAAGACCAAGGACATTACATGAATGGCTTTAAGAAAATGGTGGGACTGAGCCTATCAGACAAGTGTAGGTTCTTAAAGGTAGAAACAGGAAGCACGAGTCATCTATCGGGATGTAAAAAAAACTCGTGTCGGAACAGCTGTACACATATAGGCACAACAATGTACGTGGAGTAATCCACTGGCACATCTGTAGAAATTTCAATATCCCAATTCCAGAGAATTCATGGAAACATGAACCAAAATCAATCATTGAAAACAAGGACGTAATGCTCACAAACCACCTGATGAACCCATCGGGTGGGAACATTGGAAACAAAGCACTGCGACCGGACATCGTACTCCGATACAAAAGGGGATACAAGGGGTTGCTCATTTTGGTTTCATTACCCACTGATTTTGGTCAAAATAATGTGGAAATCAAGAAATGACAAAATATCGAAACCTCAAGAATGAAGTTGAAATATCTAGGAACCTGAAGAGCACCAAAATTGTACCAGTGATTATAATCTTCATCATTTCCATTGCTCCAATAATTATAATTATTGGAGCAACGGAAATGATGAAGAATAACCTTACACATATTCCACAAACAATTCATGGAAATATTACGACAAACAAACTATAGGTAGAGGCTGTTCAGGGCTTGGTGACGATTCTGAAAAGTTCCCTCGAAACAAACTGAGAACAAGAAAACTTCACAGCTTGGTCCATGAATTGTGTGTGCTCCCTTACTGAAACAGAGGTGGATAATTTGTGATGTAGAAGGACACTGTTCCTCCTTCGAAAACCCGAATATGGAGATACACATACACATACACATACACATACACATACACATACACATACACCTTCACTGACACACACGCACACACACGCACGCACGTACGTACACATATACATACACCTTCACCGACACACACACACATACACACACACACACACACACACACACACACACACACGCACTCTCCTTCACCGATACACACACCTACACCTACATGCTACACTGATACACACCTCCACTTATACACACCTATACTTAAGCACATGCACACCCATTTGCGTGAGGGGAATATTTGGCTGTGGAATGAGATGGGGGCCCAAACCATGAAATAGAGCTGGTCCAAAGGCAGCAAAGAGTGTGGTGAAAGAAGAGAATGATGGCATCCTCATGAAAGAGGGGTGAGACCGGTTCAGAGATGAGGACCATGTGATGCAGGCACAGACAAAAGGGAAAAGAGTCGAAAAGGTGGATGATGATGGACAGAAAAACAGGGGAGAGCAGCGGAATGAGGGAGAGGAGGTTGAAGATGATGAAGAGCGGCGTAGGTTGGAACAAGAGATAAAACTGAGAGACCAAAACTCCATCGCATAGGAAACAACAAATAGACACAAAAATCTTCGTGAGGCGGACCAACCGTTCAATGAGAAAAATGATTTCAAAATCATCCACCTTGAAATAAATCTATATCGTGTGTTTTGCAGCAGCACTATTCATTCAGGAAAAAGAAACGGGCAAACAACACCAGAAGAGGAAAAAAAATAACCAGACCCTACATATAGAAGCCAAATCCCACCTTGAAATTAGAGATTTGAGAGACAAAGAGAGCAACTGAGTAGGGAAGTATGTCAGAAACAACAGTTCAGGAAGGGAAACAGAAACCCAAAACTAAAAAAGAGAATAAATAAAACAAATACAAAATCGAAGACAAAGAACTTGAGTGTTTGGGTGCTGAAAACAAACTCAAAATATAAATGACAGCAAGGAAGATTAAAAAAAACAAAAAAACAAACAAACAAACAAAAAATATGTATGCTATATATATATATATATATATATATATATATATATATATATATATATATATATATATATATATATATATATATATATATATATATATATATATATATATATATATATATATATATATATATATATATATATATATATATATATATATATATATATATGCTACAAGGAAGCAAACAACAAGAGACAACAAAACCACATGTTTGAGAATAACCCAAAGAGATTCGACCGCAAATTAGGGAAACAAAAGCAGAATGTGTCAACTCCTGAAAAAGAAAAGGTAGAAAAATTCTGGAAAGGAATTTTTGAAGATTGAAAGGAACATAATAGGGAAGCAGAATGGATCCCAGACTTGGAAAGGAAGAATAAACATATCGAGGAAATGTCCCGAGTGGTTATTGATGAAGAACAAATTTGAAAACAACTTCAAAAAAATGCCAAACATTAAAAGCCCAGGCCCAGATGGAATTCCAAACTTCTGGCTAAAACAACTTTTGTGGTGGGTCATCGGTTTGTGGTGGTTCATCCTTAACTGCTCTCTATGTTCAAGTTGAGCCTCAACTTTCAGATTTATCAGCCAGCTGTATGTTCTTATCAGTGACTGCTAATACAAATTTCTGTGGTGGAAGTAGCATCGACTGTGAGAGTTGATGTCATCTGCTTGCTTCTTTCCCTTTTCCTGTACGAGTGACACAATTGACACTGTAATCTGTACACTATCTATCGAGCACTAAATAGACATCAGACTCCTTCATCTTACCGGCCACAGATGTCACAAAGTTTTGCACTCCACCTTGTGTTGGCGCATGTACCACCTGTAATGTGGCTGATCTGTCGATTATCACACTTGTAGCTTTGGGTGCAGATGTTGCCATCACTTCAACTTTTAGCTTGTTCCTGAGTGTTAGTTTATTCATTGATAATCAAATTTTGCCAGTGTTGGTGAACATTGACGTCGGCATCAGTTCTATCTCATACTTTAGAACCTCGTCAAGTTCCATGTCCCTTCTAGAAGCCTACGGTTATATTGTGTTTGAATAAATCTGATTGTTGTGTACCTTTTCTGAGCCGACTTGAATGCTTCTTCATGACGGCCATAGTGTGCACCCATTTAGGAAGAGCATTCGTGGAAACCTTCAGGCCACGTGTCTTCATACTGCTTCATCTGCTGACGTATTGACACAGCTTCATATACATTCACGTCAGGATCGGTAGCTACTTTCACTCACAATCTGGATGATGTCTTTGCAGAAGACATCTTTGTCTTTTCAGAAAGTTGAGGATGTCAGTACATACTTGCGACTGCCCTCTGGAGCCGATGACTGCAGCGATGTCGCCTCGCCGAGCAAGATGCTGCCAGGAATAGTGCAGACCAAGGATCGCTTCTACATCTCTACCCTTGTGTGTTCCACCAAGCTTACCCAAAATGGTAAGATGCTTCGTGAGGAAGAGCAACGTTCTCAGCGACAAAATATGTTCTTGATGTTGGAAGTTTACGTTCTTTATGCAAAATGCAGACACCTTAAATTTGTTGTGCAGGTAGCCTCAGTGTTTTGAAAATAATCTTTTTTTAATGAAGCGGTGCAGTATTAAGTTTGGTTTCTGTAAACTGAAAGTTTCCAAAAGAGGATTATACGATTCTGTTTTGCTTACTCAGAGAGAATAATGAGGGGTGTAAAGTATAATTTTTATGAACGGTGCGCTCTTGTAATCACAATATGCATCGGCGGTTGAACATGGCTCCCATTGCACGGGCTTCACACATGGTTGTTGTATTTTGAAGATGTTTGAAAGTTTTTGCTTTGTTCAAAAACTTATACTTGAAGGTAAATTGTAGAGTGAATCTTTGTCGTTTGTCTGTGTGCAGTGCAGCTTTTGGGACTGCTAAAATGGCGCTCAAACCCGAGCATGCTTCGGGAAAACCTGAAACAGCTGATGAAGGTGAATGGTGAGGAGGTGGTGAAGGTGAGCTGTTGTCTGCACTTGTTCCAGAAGTTGTATTTTCCAGGATAATGGCATTGACTACGTGCATGAAGTGCACCTTCAGTGAGATTCGGAACATCGTGACCTGTTGATCGTGTCGTCTTGCAAATGTTCAAATTCAAAAATGGCAAAACTTTTTCTTGGCTCATTTTGCTTTTATGACATGGACCCTAAAATGTTGAACCCTAAAAAAGGGAAAATGTGGTCGTGAATACCAATCTCCTGGTGCCGTTAATGCAAAGTCTTAGGATGATGTGTCTCACTGATCCTGGTTACGTGGGATCACATTACTTAACACCGTTCAGGGATCGGTGGTTTCAAGTTTTCTTTTACAGTTTTTGTGCCTCTGCTGCCGAAGGCCGGGGGCATTATGCTTTCGGGTTGGCCATGCGTCCGTGCGTGATGATTTTGTTTCCACAATAACTTGTGAACCGCTGAAGGGATTTTGACCAAACTTGGCATCACTATGGGCTGCAATGTATAAAGATGAACTAATTACATTTTGGGTTCAAATAGTGAAAGTCCAAAGTTGAAATGCCCATTAATTTAAAATCTTTGTTACTCAAACTCACGAAGCACTCAAGATTTCAACCACACTTGACACGCGTATGGACTGGAGTACAATGACGAACTGATTCAATTTTAGATTGAAAAGGTCATGTTCCCTTTGAAAATCATTTTGCCAATCACAACTTGAGTTGGAAGCATCTGTTGTTGCCTCTCTTCTATTTGTCTCTCTTCTCTCTCATGCTCTCTCTCAGGTGATCTTTAATTACCTCTACCATAAAAAGTTGATTGACCCATGTTTGTTTGTCTGTCTGTGTCTGTCTGTCTGTCTGTGAGCAGGAGAAAACAAAAAGTTATAGACGGATTCAGATGAAACTTGGTGAATGAGTTGGGTATGTGAGAATAATAAGCCGGTTAGATTTTCGTTCAGGTCCTGATCCAGATCGGGCCTGTCAGTAGGATACAAAATGTAAACTTCAGACCGGCAGAGGTATGCACTCTACCAAGTGCCGTTGTAGATTGTTATGTGTCCCTTAATTGAGGTCAGACATAACAGCGGGTTGACCTCTAACCTGGGTGGAGGCATAACCTTTGATGCATATGCATCAAATTCGACTTTATAGTTTTTATTCATTTACTTTGACAGGAACAAAGGTTTGTTCAAAGCTTCTTCATGAACAGAAGAAAGATTTAAATTACATGACCAATCAGGCGAGCATGAAAATGAGAGAAAAAATTGTACATTCCACCTCTTTGTGCATCAAGGTTTCTGAATCTGCTACAACAGTGGAATCGTTAGAGAGATTGTTAACAAGCAATGTAAGCAAAAGACATGAAGGACGAGATAGACAAATGCGGATAAGTAGGCAAGAGAAAAACACAGGAAGTATGTCAGGTGACATCGATACTGTTTGGAGGAGTGTGTGTGATTCCCACAACGACAGCATCACAAACGGTGGGATTCATCATCATCATCGGCGGGTCAGAATCGGCTGTTTTGTTCATAAATCTCGATGAAGCCTTTTATTAATGTAAACATTGGCATCCAGGAAGGAAACAATTGTGTCAATTTGCATCACATGATGTAATCTTCAATGAACTTTCATCCTCTTGTATCATCTTACGTTACATAATGTGACATCAGCATGTGCTAAGTGAGAACGAATATTAGATTTTGCTCTAATTGCTGTCGAGATCTTGATGTGTATTTGGTTTCTCATTTGACATCACCGCTTGCGTCTCTTGTCATGAAGAAAGTTCATGTTGCACTTCAAGCTATTCACGTTCCTCTTGCCGAACAGTTTCTGCAAGACACACTCGATGCTCTGTTTAACATCATGATGGAGAACTCTGAGAGCGAGCTGTACGACAATTTGGTGTTTGACGCTCTGGTGCGTACCAAGCAGCACACCATTGTAACTGCCCATCCGACGTGCCGCCTTTGTTGTGCTTTCCCACTCGTGTGTTGAACATCCTGTGCTTTAAAACCGAATTTTCTTCTTCTTCATCTTTGTTTTCCCAATAACTTATCGTTTGTGAAGCGTTACATTGTGTGAGGTTAAAGAATGTATGGAGTGATGATGACCGTGCCGATGGTATTGTTTTCACTCCACCCACACGAAGCGAAAAGCGGGGTTAAGCAATTGGTTCATGTCCGTCCGTCCGTTCGTACGTACGTCTTATCAGTTTGTGATCGAGGAACAACTTATTTCAATTGAATGTTATATTTTGAACATTAATCAGAGTGTGAATCGGAAGACTAGTTTGCCGTTCCACCGTACTTTTTCTCTGAATTCAACCTGATAGCACATGCGCAGAGAGGAGTGAGATAATTATTTTACTCTGTATGTCTGTCTGGCTGTCAAGCAAAACTGAAAATCATTCCAAACAGGAAAGTTAATGTTTTAACGGCGTCATAAAGGACACGAACAACAGGCACAAATAACTAATGTAATGTGTTCGATGGGGGTGATGTAATAGACACTGGGCAAAATACGGAATTAATTTATTTGTACAACTTTTACAATCTTTATTGTATTTAAATTGAATTATACACCTGAACCCTGTGGTACACAAATTGCATCCTTATCACTTCCAAGAGCCTCCAGTTTAGCAGTACTTGGACATGTTAAATAAGGGTGGTGTAGAAGATTGCCTCACCAGCACTAAACTTTCGGATGAAATTTTTTTTTTTTTAACAATCTTCAAAATCATTTTATTAAAATTGAAGTATATCCTTAAACAATGTGTGGAGTATCATGTTCTACGAACTCTCGAGTTGTTGTTTTTGCACCGCTCTCTATGATATACCAAGTGGCTCTTGTGATATTTTAATTTTAATCGGCCCAATTGTTCATAAATGATCCAAATTAGTTATCCTCTTTGTGATGCGTAAATGCGTTAACATTTAATAATGATGAAGGAACATAGTTCACAATTTCATGAGATTCCATCATCTCGCAATATTTTGTGTGACAGTTGAACAGACAAACAGAAGACAGACATGACAACCCCATTATTACTTGGCAAAATCGAAGATTTTTCAAGTATATTGGTCAGTCGATTTTGTTATTCTGTCTTTTTGTGTCTGTCTGTCTGTCTGTCTGTCTGTCTGTCTGACTGTCGCCTACAGGTCACAATTTTAAACCGATCTTCACAAACTTCACCACATGTTAGAGATTGTCATAAGCAAGAAGCCTATTGTTTTTGTGGTCAAAAGGTCAACATAGGCCAAAGGCCAACAACGAAGGTGGTATTTATAAAATCCTCAATTATCATCCCATTGACTTGAAATTTGAAAAGGATTTGCACATCAGATCACTGAATTCAACCACCAATTATTTTTGAGGTCAAATTTGTTTTATGGATTTCGAAAATATCGTGCTCTGTACGACGTCATCTTCTTGTTTGTCTTTGGCAATCACCTACAGGTTACAACTCTAAACCAATCATCATGAAACTTTACCAAGTTGTCGAGGTAGTCTCAATTGAGAAGCCTATTGATTTTGAGGTCAAAGGTCATCTTAAGGTCAAATTTCTAAATAGTCATTTTTCATCTAATTTACATGAAAGTTGAGCAGGATTTGCATATCGTGTCAATGAATTTGGAAACCAACTATTTGAGGTGAAAGGGTCAAAGGTGAACTCAAGGTCAAACTTCTCAAATCATCAATTTCAATCTGAAAAATCAATTTTCATTTGATTGACCTGATGTTTGATTACGATTGTCAATTTTACTGTCGTCAATTAATTTTACCATCATGCTCTTCACGACATCTTTTACTTGTTTCCTTTTTTGATCCATTTGACACTGGTCAATGTGTGTACCATGTTGTACTTTATCCACATAGTTGGCATACTCGGTCCTTGCTCATGCTTGTCCACAGATTTTCATCATCCGACTGATGGCTGACAGGAAATTCCAGCATTTTCATCCAGTTTTGGAGGCTTACATCTCTCAGCATTTCAGTGCCACTCTTGCATATGCGTAAGTATTTCTATTCTTTGTGTGCAATTAAACTTCCTTTGTGTTTGCTTTTGCCAGGAAATGGTGAAATTCAACATGGACCAAAAACAATCGCTTGATTGATCAGTGCCCCAGCGAGATAATCTTCTCGTCTTGGGGGATTTCAATGCATCGATTGGAACTGATCGGGATGGTTATGAGACGTGTGTTGGTCCCCATGGGTTTGGAACTGTGAACCAGAATGGCACTAAGTTCCTTGACTTTGCAAGAAGTCATGGACTTAGGGTGGCTGGTTCATGGTTTCAGCGCCCACAAGTTCATCGCCAGACTTGGTTTTCCAACGCTGGTGGTGTGGCAAAGGAGATTGATCATGTGCTCGTTGATGGCCGCTGGAGGATGATTCAGAACTCCAGGGTCGAGCAGAGTGCTCAGTTCCTCAATACCGACCACAGGCTTGTGGTAGCAACTCTGAAGTTTCAGCTTCAATCCAGGAGACTGGTACCATCCCATCCTCGGCTGGATGTTGGCAAGCTCAAGGATGAGAGGGTAGCTGAGGAGTTTGCGAACAGGCAGAGTGGGCATTTGGGGGGTTTGGGTGCTTTGTAGAATCCTAAAGAGTTGTGGAGTGCTTTCAAGACCAGCATTCTTGATGTTGCCAGTGGATATCATGGAACTCACCATAGGGTGAAGAAGAATTTTGTCTGAAGGGATACTGGATACCATTGACCAGATTTGCAGGTCCAGGCTTAATGGCAGAACTGAGCTGTTTTGGGAGTTGAGGCATAAAACTGAATGTGCACTTAGGTTAGGGTTAGGTGCACCTGTGGGCAAATGATTCTTGTCCTGTTTACAGTGGAATTCATGCGTTGCATTCCTCCAAGACCCTCCCTTGGTGAACTGCAGTTAGAGTGGTGGGTGGTCTGACGTGGGCTCTTTACAGAAGAAGTGAAGACCTGCTGGGCCAGTTACTTTGAGCGGTTGTACCAGGCTGATCCTCCAGCTGTTGAGTTGGATATCAGGGGTGTTACAATAACTGTTGCTGACCCTCCAATCAACTGTGATCCACCTTCGTTTGTGGAAACACAGGCTGTGGTGAACCGGTTGAAATTGGGTAGCTCTCCTGGGATCTGTGGCATCCATGCTGAACTTCTCAAGGCTGGTGGAAATGCTGGACTCATGTCGTTGCATGCAGTTCTGTGCTCTGCCTGGAACACAGGCATCATCCCAACTGACTCGAAGAGGGGCCTTCATGTCCCTCTGAGGAAAGGGAAGGGTGATCACCAAGACTGCAACAACTACCAAGGGGTGACGCTGCTCTCAGTGCCTGGCAAGGTCTTTGCTTGGATAATTTTTCATATGGTTTGCCACAATCTGCTTGAGCACCAGCACCCAGAGCATTCAGGCTTTACACCAAGGAGGTCAACGATTGACCATATCCTTGCTCTTCGGGTCCTCACCAAGCGCAGACTAGAGTTTTGGCAGGGGCTGGTTGCAGCCTATGTTGATCTCTTTGAAGCGTTTGATTCAGTCAATCGGGATGCCCTCTGGAAGATTCTTGGTCCTTGTGGGGTACCATCAAAGCCGATCAATCTGATGTCTGAACTGTACTCTGGTACTGAGAGTGCTGTGAGATATGGTGGTACCATCTGTGACTTATTTTCAGTTGTTACTGGAGTTCTTCCAGCGGTGTGTGCTGGCCCCCACACTTTTCAGAGCTTGTATGGATTGGATTCTGTGGAGGATGTCTGAGAAGTCAAGATGCAGTGCAATAGTTTGGGAATGTCAAAATCTCTGACCTTGATTTCGCAGCTGATGCAGTCATCTTTGTGGAGACTCTGGATATCCTTTTGGAGCCCACGAGGTGCTGAATGAAGAGTGGGAGCCATTGGGATTTCGAGTGTCCTGCGTCAAAACTACGATCCAAGCTTTCAATGACATCTTGAATGCTGCTATCTTGTCTGTACCTGTTTGTGGTGAGGACGTTGAGGTCACAGAGGTCACTTACCTTGGCAGTGATATTAATGTCTCTGCTGGCTGTTATTCAGAGGTCAATAGATGTCTGGGTCAGGCCTGTGGAGTCATGAATCTATTGTATCATGGTGCGTGGTGCTGTCGGTACTTGTGCAGGACGAAGAAAGTTCGAGACTTCAGGTCCTTGGTGCTTCCAGTCTTGCTCTTTGGATGTGAGACTTGGACTCTGACCAGGGATCTGAGATAGAAACTTTCTTCCTTTGGTACCAGGTCTCTTCACAGAACCCTTGGCTATCGCTGGTTGGACTTTGTGTCCAACGAGCTGGTGCTGAGAGAGACTCAAATGAGATTTGTTGCCTGCATAGTCCGTGAGCGTCAGATGTGGCTGCATGGACAGGTGGCTTGTTTTCCTGATGCTGATACTGCTCAACAGATTCTCTCAGCTGTGGAGCCTTGTGAGTAGAGAAGGCCAATGGGCCAACCACGTGCCTCGTGGTTGCAGCAGGTTGATCAGCATCTCAAGGAGATGGGGATGGGTCAGGCAGCTGCCTGGATGATGGCCAGATGGAGGCCCCTGGAGTACCTGTGGAAAGTGGATGCAGTGATGCGCTGCTCCGGTGCATGCCCCCATACCTAACCTGACCTGATGACCAAGTTGGCTTGGTGGGAGGGCGGGCAGGTAGGGGACAGAGTTCGAATCGAGGTGGTTGAGGCTTTGGAGAGGCGGGTTGAGGACATTGGGTTGGGGGGGGGGGGTTGAGGATTTGAAGAAATGGGGAAGGGAGCACACAGATTGGGTGTGGTGGTTGGGACGGGGAGCAAAGAGAGGATAGAGTTTGGAGGTAGGGTTGAGGACTTGGGTGTGTGTGTGTGTGTGTGTGTGTGTGTGTGTGTGTGTGTGTGTGTGTGTGTGTGTGTGTGTGTGTGTGTGTGTGTGTGTGTGTGTGTGTGTGTGTGTGTGTGTGTGTGTGCCTAAAGCCACATTTTACATTGTGCAGAATTTCCATGGGTCCCAGATCGTCCTGTTGGGTCTTTTCGGTACTCTAGGTATTTTGGGTCCTCAGGTCCTTTGGACCCCCTTTATCTTGTGGGTCCTCTGGATCTTTTGAGTTTTTGGGGTCCTCGGGGTCTTTTTAGTACTCAGGGTCTTTTGGGGTTTTTTTGGGTCTTTTGGATCTTTTGGGTATTTCAGGTTTTTGGGGACTTTTGGGTGTTTTGGTTCCTTGGGGTCTTTTCGGTGTTTTGGTTCCTTGGGGTCTTTTGGTCCTCCGGGTATTTTCTGTCTTCTTGGTCTTTTTGGTGTTTTGGATCTTTGAGGTATTTTTGGTATTTTTAGTCTTCTGGGTCTTCGGGATCTTTCGGGCATTTTGGGGTCTTTGGGATATTTTGGGTATTTAAGGGACTTCACGGTCTTTAAGGGTGTTTTGGGTCTTTGGGGTCTTTTTGTTATTTGGGCTATTTTTGCTTTTCTGGGTCTTTTGGGTCTTTGGGGTCTTTTTGGTTTTTGGGGTGTTTTGGTTTTTCTGGGTCTTTGGGGTCTTTTGGGTCTTCTGGTTCCGTTGGGTCTTCAGGGTCCATTGTATCTTTGGGGTCTTTTTGGTCTTTGGGATATTTTGGCTTTTCTCAGTCTTTTGAGTCTTTGGGGTCCATTGGCTCTTTTGGTTCCTTGGGGGTCTTTTGGGTTCTCTGGGTACTTTAGGTTCAGTATTTCATGTTACAATTGTGGGTGATGTCATGTCAGCTGTCCAACAAAAGGGTGAAGAGTGGATATACATACATACATACAGTACATACACATACTGAATGTATACATACATACATACGAGGCGTGTTCAAAAAGTATCCAACCTTAATTTTGCGTGCCTAAATAAATGAAGCTAGGGAGGCGTGGTTTGGTGCATGTATGTAGGCAATCCTAATCCGTATGCGTGAATATTTTCCCGCCTGTAGAAGCTGTTAGTCGCCGACTGACCGCCGATGAGTGAGGAAGTGTAAGTGAGCTCCGTCGGATTTTCATTTTTGACAAAATGACGGAAAAACTTGAACAACGCTACTGCATCAAATTTTGTGTAAAGCTTGGCGATTCCCAAGTGGAAACGATCCGCAAGATTCAACAGGCCTTCGGGAATGAAGCAATGGGCACCACACAGATAAAAGAGTGGTACAACCGCTTCAAAGATGGTCGCACATCAGTGGAAAGTGAAGCACGTTCTGGTAGGCCCTCAACATCCCGAAATGAGATCGTCATTGACCAAGTGAGGACCCTACTGATGCAGGATCGTCGAATCACGATCAGATAACTTGCAGACGAGGCGGGCGTCAGCATTGGATCCGTTCATTCCATTGTGACTGAGGATTTGGGCTTAAGGAGAATCTCAGCGAAGTTCGTGCCAAAGCTGCTAACGATCGAGCAGAAGCAACTCCGTTTGGAGATCGCACAGGACATGCTGGAGACTGTGAACAGCGATCCCAACTTCTTCAACACAGTGATCACTGGCGATGAGACCACAGTGATCCGTCATTTTGTCAAAAACGAAAATCCGACGGCGCTCACTTACACTTCCTCACTCATCGGCGGTTTGTCGGCGACTAACAGCTTCTGCAGGCGGGAAAATATTCACGCATACGGATTAGGATCACCTACATACATGCACCAAACCACGCCTCCCTAGCTTCATTTGTTTACGCACGAAAAATTAAGGTTGGATACTTTTTGAACACACCTCGTACACTTGCTCAATCATATATATAGATTTCATGGCAAAATAAAATTACTATGTTTAAATAAAACATTGAGCAATACACCCAAAGAACAACTTCCATTGATGTGCAGTAACTTTTACTGCTGAATACCAAGTAACATAATGTACAGGTCATCTCTATTCCATATCTATCTGTATAAAAACAAGTTGCAAGATTGTGTCTGAATGGGGTAAACATTATCACCACAGCACGTATGATGTTGTATGATACCTCATTTATGGGTACTTGGTGACAGACAGTGTATGCGGAGGTTTACAAATATTGATTTTCATGCAATTTCGAGTTTTGTGCATTTTTGGTTTGCACATGGATGGTGTATAAACTCAGGATCTCTGGTTTGCACACTGGTTTGTTGCTGGTTTTCACACCTACCAACTATAACCACAAACTATTCATTCAATCCCATCAAATGTGTAATTACCTTTTCATCTCTACTTCACAGGGAAATGTTAGCATCAGCAGTTCAAACAGTTGGTGACCATTATGCTGACTTAGCATTGGGGAAGGGGCGACTGCAGACTTAGCATTGGGGAAGGGGCGACTGCAGACTTAGCATTGGGGAAGGGGGGACTGCAGACTTGGGTTTGGGAGAGGGGGGTTAAAGACTTGAATAAAGGGGGATTTGTGAACCTGGGGTTGAAAACTTGAAGAAGAAAGGGGGAGTGGAGGACAGAGTGTTCGGAGTGGGAGTAAGGGTGCAGAGAAGAGATCAGTGTTGGGAGGGGGGTTAAGGACTTGGGGTTTGTGGTCAGGGAGTTGAGGACTTGAATAAGAAAGTGGGAGGAGAGCACAGAGTTAGAGTTGGGGTGGGGGTAGAGAGGGGCCAGAGTTGGGACTCTGGACTCTGGGTTGAGGCTTTGAGGAGTTGGGGGTTGGGTTGAGGTATTTGGGTTGAGAGGGGGCTTGGCATTGGGGGGTGTGGCGTGAAGGACCTGAAGAAGAAAGGAGGAGGAGATGACAGTGAGCTGGGGGAGGGGGTTTAAAGACTTGAGAAGGGAGAGAGGGGGGGGGGTTGAGATTACAATAACCTTAATTGCCTTCATTTCCACAGCATCACTTTGTTTCCACTTATTAATAACATATTACCTTATTACTAACCTGTTACCTTATTGCTAATATGATACCTTATTACAAACCTGTTACCTTATTAATAACGTAATCCCTCATTAATAACATGTTACCTTATTACTAATATGATATCTTATTCCGAACATAATACCTAACCTGTTACCTTATTACTAACCTGTTACCTTATTAATACCATAATCCCTTATTAATAAGATGTTGCCATATTACTAACGATACCTTATTACTATCATGATACCTTTTTAATAACATACCTTATTACTAACCTGTTACCTTATTAATAACATAATCCCTTATTAATAACATGTTACCTTATGACCACCATGTGATACCTCATTAACCTGATAGCTTATTATTCACATAACATCCCATTACTAAAATGATCCCTTTTTATAAAATTTTAGCTTATTACGAACATAACCAATTTCTAACATGATAACGTTCTTAATAACATGATTACCTTAATCACATGATAACATAACTAACATGATAACTTCTTCGCATGATTACCAACATATGATGCCTTATAAATAACATTATTATTTCTTAATAATGTGATATTATTTTCGATTTAGGAAATAATAATGTTATTATTTCTAAAATAGCCTAAATTATATTTGATTGTAAAACTCACTTTGAAAAATTATGGATAATAGTCCAAAGAGTATGTTCATATGTTGGTAATTGGGATAACTATATATATATATATATATATATATATATATAAATATATATATATATATATATATATATATATATATATATATATATATATATATATATATATAGTTATCCCAATTACCAACATACAGTGAAGACTGGGGAAGGGAGGTGGGAGAACAAGCGGAGACAGAGGTGGCAAAGTGGGCACTATATATATATATATATAGTTATCCCAATTACCAACATACAGTGAAGACTGGGGAAGGGAGGTGGGAGAGCAAGCGGAGACAGAGGTGGCAAAGTGGGCACTATATATATATATATATATATATATATATATATATATATATATATATATATATATATATATATATATATAGCCTGGTGTTGGCGCAGTGGTTTGGGCAGCGGCTTGGGATCCAAGAGGTCCTGAGTTCAAGTCCCGTTGTGCCACTGAATTAATACACCAGGGGGTTGACTCAGCCTGTCATCCTTCCGAGGTCGGCGAAATGAGTACCAGTGTACTGGGCCGGTGTATACCCCGGTTAAAATAGGTGTACCATATCCCTGTGTTGTAGGAGGCGACCAGGGTTGCGTCAGGAAGGGCATCCGGCGTAAAACATGTGCCAAATCACTATGCGGATCATACGGATGATCCGCTGTGGCGACCCCGAACGGGAGCAGCCGAAAGAAGAAGAAGAAGAAGAAGATATATATATATATATACACACACACACACACACACACACACACACACACACACACACACACACACACACACACACACACACACACACACACACACACACACACACACACACACACACACACACACACACACGCATTTAAAGGCCATTTTCCCCGCTAAAGCAGGGGTTAGCCTTGCGGGCCCCATAACAATCTTCTCCACTTTACCCTGTTTTCTGCATCTCCCCTTCTTAATCCCCTTGCCCACATTTCCTCTTCCACCACATTTAGCCAAGTTTTTCTCGGTCTTCCCCGTCCTCTACTTCTGACTACACTCATTTCCAACACTCCTCTCACCCAGTCACTTTCATCCTTCCTCAACACATGACCCAACCATCTCAACCTGTTTCTCTTCACAACCTCCATCACAGACTCTATTCCCATCATCTTCCGCAAGTCATCATTTGTCTTCCTCTCTCTCAACGATACTCCACACATCCACCGAACCATTCGCATTTCCACCCTTTCCAGCCTTTGTTGCTGCTCCATGTTCAGTACCCATGTCTCACTCCCATAAATCATCGTACTCCTCACACATGTAGCATACACCTTTCCCTTCAGCTTCAACGACACTCCCCTCTTTGTCAGCACGCCACTCAGTTCCCGAAACTTCTTCCATGCACATCTCACTCTAGCAACCGTTGAAGAGTCTGATCCACCTTCTCCATTCAGCATGTCTCCGAGATAGCAAAATGTTTTCACCCCTTCCAGCTTCGCACCATC